>NW_012101569.1:1888-136083 GCF_000951045.1 Mandrillus leucophaeus
TTTTATTTTTTTCTTGCCTTCTGTGCTAGAAATAAATAATGAAAGAGCTGGCTGGAACAATCCCATTACTGGGTATATATCCAAAATAAAACAAATCATTCCACCAAAATGACACATGCACATGTGTGTTCATCACAGCACTATTCCCAACAGGAAAGACATGGAATCAACCTAGGTACCCATCAACAACGGATTGAATAAGGAAAATACAGTACATATGCACCATAGAATACGCAGCCATAAAAAACAATGAAATCACGTCCTTTGCAGCAACATGGATGCAGCTGGAGGCCATTATCCTAAGCAAATTAATGCAGGAACAGAAAACCAAATACAACATGTTCTCACTTATCAGTGGGAGCTAAACATCAGACACTCATGGACATAAAGATGGCAGCAGCAGACACTGGGGACTACTTGCGGGGCAGGAGGCAAGGGTTAAAGAACTAACTATTGAGTACTATGTTTAGTACCTGGGTAACACGATCAATCATATCCCAAGCCTCAGCATCCCACAATATAGCCAGGTAACAAACCTGCATGTGTATTCCCTGAATCTAAAATAAAAGTTAGAAAAAAAAAAAATTGCTGGCTGGAAGCTTTCAAACTTACAATTGGAGCTGCCCCTAAAATTTAACTCCCGAATGACAGGGAAATATTCAGTGATAACTACATTTTTTTCTCACTATCTTCAAGCAGTAACATATGAATCCCTCAAAGAAAGCAAAGATTTTCCATGCATTTAACCAGTGGTTTGACTTCATGTTTACAACTCTCACTACTGATCCACAGATATGTTATCCAACCCTCTCTCAATTTTTCTTTCCCTTTTTTTTTTTGGCATTGTCCTACAGTTGCTCAGGCTTTAATTTCTTTTTGTTTCCCTCTGTTGTTCAAATTGGATTATTTCTACTCATCTATCATCAAGTTGACTGGCTCTTTTCTCCATCATATCTGTTCTGCTACTGGGCCAGGTAGTGAATTTTTTCTATTTTGGCTATTATATTTTTCCATTTTTAATTTCCATTTGGTTCTTTCTTACATCTTTTATTTCTCTGTCAAGATTTTCTTTTTATTAATAACAAGAATGCTTGACCACATTTCTTAAACCATGGTTTTAATAGCTGCTTTGAAGTCTCTGAGCTTTCCAGTATCTATGTCTTCTTAGGATTGGAATCTGTTGATTATCTTTTCTTTTGAATGTTGAATTTTTCCTGGTTCTTCAAATGCTGAGTAAGTTTGGATTATTTCCTAGACATTTTGAATATTGCGATATGAGAGCCTACGTCTTGTTTAAATCCTAAAGAGAATGTTGATTTTTGTTCATTTTAGTAGGCAATCAACAGGTTAGGTTCCGGCTGCAAATTCTAATCTGCCTTCTGTGGGCTATGGTACAATATCAGTTCATATTTCCAAACGTTGGCTGTGCTACTTAGAGCTATGCTGCATGTCTGCCGGAGTAGCCTATCTGGGACCTCCGTGATGACTGACCCTGTAGCTCAGTTCTCAAAGCCTATGGTACAATGTATAGGGTCAGATTCATGCATGCACCGTTTGAAAATGAACCCAGGAATTCACATGCGATTTTATGGACCCACTCCCTTGACCCCCCTTCTCTCCATCATCTACCCAACACTTTGTGGCTCTCTGGAGCTTCTCTTCCCAGTCCTCCAGCCACAAAGCTGAGGCTTCATTTTTCCCACTCTGCCAAGAACTTACCACCATGTGTCTGATTGCAGGGCCAAGCAGTGGCAGCACAGAGAAAGAGCAAAAGGAATGGAAAGTCACCCCACACTCTTGGGACCGTGGGTGTTCTGGTCAGAGCGAAGGGTGCCTCTGTTAGACTTTCAGGCACCTGTCAGTCACTGTGCTGTCTCTGTGCTGTGCTGGAATATTGCCTAGGGGCAGGTCATGAAGGAGGCAGGGGTTGGGGGTAAAGAATTTTCCCACTCTCTCAGATTTGAAGGAGCCCTTTTCCTGCTCTTTAGGCCACAAAGAGAGGAATTCTCTTCGAATTTTTCCTTCCACACCCAGTGTGCATTTCTGGGTTTGAGGCTGCCTTTGAGTCTAAACTAGACAATATGAGGGGAAAATGAAAAGAGAAACTTCCTCCTCACCAGTTTGGTGGAACTTCAAATTCTAGTCTCCTTCCCAGTCTGCCTGCTGCCATTTACTTTTCAGTCTTCAGATAGTTGCTTCGTGCATTCTGTGCAGGATTTCTCCTTCCTTTTTGTTGCAGAGACAGGGTAACTGTGTTTACTTCATCTTCCCCAGGGCCAGAACCCTCAGATTTCATTTGCTAATAAAAAATTCTGTATCAAATGGTTGTAAAGCATGTTGACATGTGTATGTGTTATACCCCCAAATTTCAACATAAAGAAAAATACCAATGTGTTCATTGGAGCTGCCAGATAACTTCATTTTTATTCGGCCCTTGGAATAAAGTTTCTCTGCATTTTTTTTTTTTTTTTCACTGAAGAGTATTCTGAGATTGCAAAGTAAGCTGTTAGAAAGCTTACAACTTGCAATTAATGACCTATGGAAATCTGGCTTTTCTTGATATTGTACAACCTAAGTTTTTTTTTTAATAGTAATAAAGGCTGGGTACAGTAGGGCATGCCTGTAATCCCAGCACTTTGGGAGGCTGAGACAGGAGGATTGTTTAAGCCCAGGAGCTCAAGATTTGATTGGGCAACATAGCAAGACCTCATCTCTATAAAAAAATCATAAAATTAGCCAGGCATGGTGGCATATGCCTGTAGTCCCAGCTACTTGGGAGGCTAAGGTGAGAGGATCCCTTGAGCCCAGGAGGTCGAGGCTACAGTGAGCTATCACTCTACCATTGCACTCCAGCCTGGGTGACAGAGCAAGATTCTGTCTCAAAAGAAAAGAAAAGAAAAGAAAAAAGAAAGGAGAAGAGAAGAGAAGAGAAAAGAAAGTATGATGCTGAAGCTTATAAAAAATTGCAACTGTCTTCAGTCACTGGCAGTTTCACATTCTGTGTTCCTTGACACATCCCTGTTTCATTGATTCAATGTACAGTGTAAGTATTGAACTTATAAAATACATCTTGATATTAAAAGACCTACCAATCTATCTGTTAAATACGTTGGTTTCTTATGAGATTTTGACAATGGGTTTCTGCTACCAAATAGAAAGAAAATGTTTGAAAAGCCATGGCCCCAGAATGGAACATAGTCTTGTTCAGCCTGGCAGTATTCCTCGCCCAACCACACGAGCACACACAATCCCTCACACAAACCCGGATACACACAAAGAGCATCAAGATTTATGTAAAGAAAATACATCTTTACCAATCACTGACTCTGTCTTTAAAAGTCACCCTTCCAAATTGAAACCATGTAGCTCTAAGTGTTTTCTCAAACTGAATGCACCAATCATTGCTTTCAGCCAGGTCCTTGGCTCAACAAACACACACCGGGGAGGATTCAGGGTTCACAGGAATGACAATGCTGTAAACAAACTACCTTCAAACCTAGGTGAATAGGTCTGTACCAGATTAATCATGTGCTTCCTTCAGTAACTCCTAATGTAGGAACTTTCCTATGGTGGGAAGAAAAATGACAGTCAAGCTGTATTACCAAGAAATGACATGAGACGTGGATGTTGTGCTTGACACAGATGAAGGCCATGGAATTGGATTTCCTTAATGCATCTCAGTTCAGGTTGCTTCCCCATCTCTGTCTAAATGCTGGGTCATGTGCTCTGGAAACGCTCTCCTGTGGATTTAGATTTGAAATATGCCCAGTAACTCTCAGAAGGACAGGGTCAAATATCTGGGAGGTAAATGCAGGCTCTTTCTTCACGTGTCACATAGCCACGTCCTCTCTGCTGGAAAATAAACAGGTTGACTATCACTCTGTCCACCGGTGTGAAGTATGAACACACAGGGAGCATTTATCTTCCCCATCAACATTTATCCAGGACGAAGCCCTGTTCTTGCCTTGCATCAAAGTCACCTACTTACACACACGTTTCTTCAAGAGTCAGAGCCTTTTGCCTAAGAGGGCGACGTGAGCTAACTTTGGAAGAAACGGCTGGAAAGTTAACTTGCAGGGTACTCCTGCTAGCGTTTCCTGAAGACTTACAGACACGTGTTCTTTGCTTTGCTTCTCTTCTCTGAGAGCACACAATCTCTAACAGCATTAACGGCGCTGATTACAAGCAGTCAGTGCTGAAAACAGACCCCTTTCTATGCTAGCCGCAAATGAAAATTCACGTTGGTCAGGCTGCAGATCATAAAAAATGCTATATGTTTGGGAAGAATCAAATTGTTCAACACCTTCCTCTCCCTCTCTATGAGAACAACTTGTTTGTTAGATTATTTCTCTAATAATCTTCTTCAAGGAACTTTACACAAACACAACAGTTTTACCCTATCATTTATAGAGCATTGGCCATAAAATAACTTAGGTCAGAGAAAATCACTATGTGCCTGGATGTAGGACATGGCTTGGGGGCTGCTGGGCAGAACAGTGCTGCTGGGTGGTAGGGAGGATGCTGGGAGTGCCTGGGAGTCTGTGGTACAGGAGGTACCAAGGCCAGGGAATTCTGTAACTACAAGTAAGGCCCAGTTCATCATCCTAACTACCCCATTTCAGGAGAGTCTCTTCATACTGTTTGTTCAAGAACTCTGTTTAGTGGACAAATCTATTGACCATTTGCCCACTGAACACTCAGTTCAACTGTGTAACGGGAACCATGCTGAGTTCTGGGCATAAGTGAGTGGAAACCACATGGGGCGGGCATCAATAAACTCAGCCTTACAATACACTATTCGGAAAGATTTATGTTTAAGGCATGCATGGAGTGCCACGGAGACCCACAGAGGAATGTCTTGCTCAAATAAAAATTCCAGAAAAGCCTTTCCAGAGTGATGGCATGTTTAAATAGAGTCTAGAAGGTGACTGGGTTGGCCAGTTGAAGAGTGGAGTAAAGACATTTCTAATATAGTGAGGAGCTTTCGTATAACTCATGCTGGGAACTGCAAATACTTTATGCAAACTAAGAGGTACTGGAGATTAGAGTGCACTGGGTAGGAGGGGGGCGGTATATGGAAATGAAAAAGTACGCATGAGTCAGATCATAAAGAAAGGGTGGTCTTAAGCATATAAACAATGAGTGAGTCGTGATGAACAGTCCTAAGCAGGAGGATGCCTTGAGAAGGTGTTCATTTCCCAAAGATCCACTCAGCAGCACTGGAAAGGGCAGTGCCACATCAGGGAGTCCTCTCAAGCGTGTCACAATGACCCTGGCAGGAGGAGAGGATGGCGTTGATGAAAGAGAAACACAGAGGCAAAGAGATACTTGGGAGTTTCAAAGGAGGAAGCATTTGTTTGACTTCGTAACTGCTTCTTTGGGGTATTATGGGAGAGTAAGGAATCAATGATGATACAGGTATCAGGGTTGAGGACCTGGTTGGAAGGCAGAACCAGTACTTGAGGTAGAAAAAGTAGAAGAGCAGCTTTTGGTTTTTTTTAAGCTTTAAAAGAATTTTTTAAGTGGGAGAGTTATTGAGGTATTATTTACATACAGTAAATTTACCTGTTTTACATGTATAGTTCTATGAGGTTGGATAAACATAGTCATGTAACTTCCTCCACTGTCAAGATATAGAATATTCCCATCACCCTATAAAGTTTCCTCACCTTTGTATGAAGACACTACCTTCTCCCTACCCCAGACCCTGGCAACCACCCATTTGATCTCTGTTCTTATACTTTTGCCTTTCCAGAATTTTGCATAATTAGAATCATATAGCATGTGGTGTTTTGTGTGACTTTTTAAAACTTACCATAATGCTTTGAGATCCATCTCTGTTGTTGCTTGTGTCAGTAGTTTGTTCCTTTATACTGCTGGGTAATATTCCATTGTAGGTACCATAAGTTGTTTATCCATTTACTGGTTGATGGACATCTGGGTTGTTAACAGTTTTGAGCTATTATGAATAAAGTTAATATGAACATCCAAGTTTTTGTGTGGACATTTATTTGCATTTCTCAAGAATAAAGACCTAGGAGTGGGATTTCTAGATTGTATGCAAAGTATCCATTTAGCATTCTAAAAAGTTTCCAAACTTTTCCACAGTGCCTGTACCGTCTTGCATTCCCACTAGCAACATAGGAGAGTTCCAGTTCCTCTGCATCTTCACTACCACTTGGTATTGTTTGGTTTTGTTTTTTTTGTTTTTTTGTTTTTTTCCATTTTAGGCATTTTAGTAGGTGTGTAATGGTTTCTCATTGTGCTTTTAATTTGCATTTCCCTAATGAATAATGATGTTGAACATCTTTTTATGTGCTTATAATATCGTATTTTGGTGAACCATCCATGTGGTGACATGCAGTAGGCAGTTCCATATATAAGTCTGAAACTAAGAAAGACATAGCTATAAAGATTTGAATTGAAGTTTTTCTGGTATTTGAATCCATTGGACTTTGTCTGTTTTCCAATTAAAATTAGTCTGACCAGCAAAGGGAGAAAACGAGGATTCAGTATGGAGGAGCAGGTCAGAATTTCTTTGAGCAAAAAAATGGTCAGTTGAACTCCAAGGATTTGGAATAAGCTGCTAGCACCTAAATTCTACTATCCACCCCTTCTATGGTACATACTTATTGGAGAGGAAGAAATGAGAAGCAGGACTACAGTTTGGAGGCTATTGGAGGTGGTGTTTTTTTTAAAAAAAAAAAAAAACCTAAATAATGCATATTTCATATGGATATAACTTTCAAAGGTACATGCAAGGGGATATGGACATACAAAAAATCCTTGAGCCTTAAGAAAGAAAAAAAACTGCTAATCTTAGACTGGTAATTTTTTCTATTAACAGGTCTTATGTTATTTACTGCTCTATAGCAGTCACTACAAATATTTAAACCTAAAATTCCATTCTTTATGATAGACTACAGTACAAGCATGAAGTTGTCACCAACCTGTTGCATCTAACAATAGCTAGCAAACCTGTGTAACAGTTGTAACTGACTCATTTCACCTGTACAAAAGATTGTACATAATCTTTTATCCTTCTTCCTGCATGATTTGATGAGAAAGAAGGTTGGTGTACAAAGTTTATTTTCTCCAGAAAATGGAGGTGCTAATGTCCACTTTGCAAGTATTAAGCAAAGTAACACATGGATTCCAGTAGGTGCTCAAAAATGTTAACTGAGCCAAATTGAATTGAAATCATTAAAAAATACTGTCGCTGTACAGAGGAATAAAATGTATAGTAGAGTAACACAGCATTGGGAAGAAAAGAGAAAGCCTGGGGTGTCTTCCATTGGCCCTTCCACAGTCACCATTCCCTCTTCTCTACCTGCTCTCTGCCCTTGAAGGTGGACTTCTGTGAATAGGACAAGACTCACGCTTAACCCTTGCTTTCAGAGGGTTCAAAGGATAGGAACCTTGGCAGAGGATCACAGGGAAGGGAAAATCAGAGACACATTTATTCCCTGGTTGGCTCCCTCTAAGTGGGCACAACCTTGGTTGGTACAACATTTAGAACAGGGTTTTGTAACCTTGTTATGTCACATGGTCCTTCTTGGTAATCCAGTGAAGTGTATGAACACCTTTTCAGATTAATATTTTTAAATATATAAAATAAAATACATAAGACTACAAAGAAAACCATTCACATTAAAATACAGTTTTACAGCCGGGTGTGGTGGCTCATGCCTGTAATCCCAGCACTTTGGAAGGCCGAGGCAAGTGGATCGAGATGTCAAGAGATCGAGACCATCCTGGCCAACGTGGTGAAACCCTGTCTCTACTAAAAAACACAAAAATTAGCTGGGCATGGTGGCACACACCTGTAATCCCAGCTACTCGAGAGGTTGAGGCAGGAGAATTGCTTGAATCTGGAAGGCGGAGGTTGCAATGAGCCGATATCATGCCACTGCACTCCAGCCTGGCAACAGAGTAAGACTCTGTCTCAAAAAAAATAAAATAAAAGTACAGTTTTACTTAGGAATGCAAAACCAAATATTATATGTTCTCACTTGTAAGTGGCAGCTAAGCTATGAATATGCAAAGGCATAAGAATGACATTTGGGGACTCTGCGGACTCCGTGGGGAAGGTTGGGAGGAGGCTGAAGAATAAAAGACTACATACTGGATACAGTGTACACTGCTCAGGTAATGAGTGTGCTAAAATTTCAGAAATCACCACTGAAGAACTTATCCATGTCACCATAAACTACCTGTACCCCCAAAACTATAAAAATAAAAATATCCACACAGATTCGTGCAAGAAATTTTAAAAAATAAAATGCAGTTTTATATTTGTACATATATATTTATCTGTACATATTGGAATTTATACACATATATGTTTGTGATATAGCAGTATATGTGCTTCTTTATTGGCACATTAAATACCAAGATAATATAATGTACGAAGTTGAGATTAAATTTTATTTTCTAAGAGATATGTCAATGTTACTTAGCCTGAATAAGAACATTAAACTCAGGCCAGCTACAGTGGCTCACATCTGTAATCCCAGCAGTCTGGGAGGCTGAGGCAGGTGAATTGCTTAATTCCAGGAGTTTGAGGCCAGCCTGGGCAACATAGCAAGATCTGGTCTCTACAAAAAAATACAAAAATTAACTAAGCATGGTGGCATGTGCCTGTGGTCCCAGCTACTCAGGAGGCTGAGGCAAGAGGATTGCTTGAGCCCAGGAGGTTGAGGCTACAGAGAGCCATGATTGTGTCACTGCATTCACTCCAGCCTGAGTGACAGAGTGAGATTGTCTCAAAACAACAACAACAACAACAACAACAAAGAACAGAAATTAAACTCTGGGGTAATCCTTGGATGGCAACATATGTCAAGTTGGATATCCAATTGCTATTTATTTATTTATTTATTTAAGAAACAAGTTCTGGCTCTATCACCCAGGCTGGAGTGCAGTGGCACAATCTCTGCTCACTGCAACCTCTGCCTCCTGGGTTCAAGTGATTCTCATGCCTCAGCCTCCCAGGTAGCTGGGACTACAGGCACTCGCCACCATGTCTGACCAATTTTTGTACTTTTTGTAGAGATGAGGTTTCACCGTGTTGCCCAGGCTGCTCTTGAACTCGTGAGCCCAAGTAATCTGCCCACCTAGGCCTCCCAAAATTCTGGGATTACCTGCGTGAGCCAGGGGACCCATTCCAATTGTGATTTTTTTGTTTCAATGATTACAAATGTTAAAAAAAAAAAAAATCCTGTTTACAAAGATATAATGTTGCAAGTGGAATTATAAGTTTCCACAGCTCATTTCACAAGATCAAGATATGCTTGTCTCAAGAAACACCAAAATGTTTCAAGGCTGTTTTAGTTAAACTCCTAATTATAGTAAGTTTGTATGTTAGTCAGTTTTTTTGCCCTTAAGATCAACACATTCCTCTTTGGCTCAGTCCACATTTTCAATATAGTTTCTATCAGAGAGAAATGTATTATGGATCCATAATTCAACTTTAGTGCCATCAAGATAGAGAAAAATTTTGAAAGACTTTTAAAGAGTTTCCAGGTGTTTTCTGTTTTATCTTTTCAAAGAAATTGATGGAGAAATTTGTATCTTGACTCCATCTTGGAAAAGTGACTCCTCTGGTAACTGAAAGTTTGTAAGGACATTGGCCTGTACTTTTTTCTTCCATATCAGCAGCTAAGGCAAGACAGTTTTTAATTTTTCTGTTGTATTCATAAAGGTAACTTCAAGACCCTGAATGGAAAGATTTATCTTATTCATATGGCTAAAAATGTCTGCAAGGTAAGCCAGCTCATAGATAAAATTCTTTCAGGAAAGTTCTAGAATGAATTTTCCTTTAAGTTTTGTTTTTAATTGGTACATAATTGTACATATTTATGAGGCACAATGGGATGTTTTGATACATATATATATAATATATAGTGTAATGATCAAATCAAGGTAATTTGCAAATCCATCACCTCAAACCTTTATCATTTCTTTGTGATGTGAACATTCAAAATCCTCTATTCTGGTTCTTTTGAAATATATATTATTGTTAACTATAGTCATCCTACTGTGGCTAGAACACCAGAGTATGGTCCTCCCATCTAACTGTAGCCTTGTACTCACAGACCAACCTTTCTCCCTCTCCTTCTCCCCTCCCTTTCTAAGCCTCTGGTAACCATTATTCTACTTTCTACTTCCATAAATCAACTCTTTTAGATTTCACATATTAGTGAGATTGTAAGGTATTTGTTTTTCTGTGTCTGACTCATTTCCCTTAGCCTAATGTCCTCCAAATTCATTCATGTTGTCGCAAATGACAGGATTTCATTCTTTTTATGTCTGAGTAGCATTCCATTGTATATACGTGCTACATTTTCTTCATCCATTCATTCATTCATTGATGGACACTGAGGTCGAATTCCGTATTTTGGCTACTGTGAAGAGTGCTGCAGTAAGCACGAGAGTGCTCTTTGACAAACTAATTTCATTTCCTTTGGCTATATACCCAGTAGTGGGACTGCCAGGTCATATGGTACTTCTATTTTTAAGTTTTTAAGGAACACCCATACAGTTTTCCATAATGGCTGTACTACTTTGCATTGCCACCAACAATGTGTAAGTTTCCCTTTTCTCCACATCCTCACCAACACTTGTTATCTGTTGTCTTTTTAATAACAGCCAGTCTAACTAAAGTGAGATGATATATCATTGTGGCTTTGATTTGTATTTCCCTGATAATTAGTGATGTTGAGCATTTTTTCATATACCTGTTGGCCATTTCTATGTCTTCTTTTGAGAAATGTCTATTCAGGTCTTTTGCCCATTTTTTTAATTGGATATTTGGGTTTGATTTGGTTGCTATTGGGCTTTCCTTTTTATTGAGAAGAGTTAAAATTCTGCCCTTAGTTTGTTAGCAGTGACTATCAGGCCCTCTTGCTAGAGAACTTCAGTGTGATGGAAAAGCTCCTCATACTCTGCTCCCATCCCTTGACAAACTTTTTAAAACAGCATGATTCAGAGACCTGCTTCACATACACTTGATGACCTTTTGGCTATTGGCCGAACTGACTTCAGAATTGTTGGAAGAGTCCATGATGTCAATGCATGGCCGTGTGAAAGAGAATGAGTGACACCAACGTAAGAAGCTTCCATTTTCTCTATATACCAAAAGTAGATGCATCACCAAGTATTATAGAAGCACCATCTGTGCAGTGTCTGATGCTTTTATCTCCAGGCAAAGTTTTGTTTTCCAAAATACTGCAGGACTTCGTAGTTTCCATAAGGGACTCACAAAATAAGAATTCTTTAAAAGCATCAGCGTGCACACAGGGAGCAAAAGTGGGGAGCTGGCTACAATGAGAAATGTCTGTTTGCATCCCACCATAGACTGAGTGGGAATGGCAAAGCTGCCAATTCTCAAAGACAGACTTCAGAATGTCTTTCTAAAAATCAGCTAGTCCAGACCAGATCTCACCATTTAACGAAGGTGCCATTGCCAGCCCTTTCCTTCTGCTCCTGTCCACGGACCAGCCCCACGTTGTCTAGTACCTATGGCTTTACTATCACCTCTTTAGCAGTGTGGGGCTTCTTTCACTTGACAAATACAAACTTGGAAGTATCCTATACAGAGTTAAGATTTTTCATTTGAACCATCCCCTTTTTTGAACTTTCAGCAAACTCTGAAAACTGCTAACCTACTTTCACAAATGTATCAACAATGGTAAACAGGAAATACTGAAAAGTAATATAGTATGTGCATTACCCAAATAAGACTAAGTAAATCTACCTTTAGTGGCACCACTGCACAAGCACGCATAGAGACACTGCATGTTTCTTCCAGCAACATGCCTAAAAACTGGTGTATTTTCAATGTAGTGATGCATGGATGACATTTCAAGGTATTCACAAACAACTGTGTTATTAAATACTGTGTGATTTCTATTATGACAAAGTCACAGGTATTATAGCACTACTGTGGTTTGTGGACTACATTCATAATTTAAAGAACTGTGGCTAGGCGTGGTGGCTCATGCCTGTAATCCCAGAACTTTGGGAGGCTGAGGCGGGTGGATCACTTGAGGTCAGGAGTTCGAGACCAGCTTGGCTAAAATGGCGAAACCTCGTCTCTCCTAAAAATACAAAAAATTAGCCAGGCGTGGTGGAGGTAGGAGAATCACTTGAACCCAGGAGGTGGAGGTTGCAGTGACCCAAGATTGCACCACTGCACTCTAGCCTGGGCGACAAGAGTAAAACTCTGAGGAAAGAAGAAGAGAGAAAGAGAAAGAGGGTCAGAGTGAGTGAGAGAGAGAGAGAGACAGAGAGAAAGGGAGGGAGGAAATTGTTTTCAGTAAGGTATTAGTGAAAATGGAGATATAATTTTTTCCTGTCTAAGTTCATGAACTCTTTGAAATCTCTCCACACACCAAGGTTAAGAAAAAGTCACTTTAAAAGGAGAAATAGCCCAAGATTAAATTAGATCCCTCTGATCACAGAGTGAGCAGTGCTTTGTCATTACAGGACCAGGCATACATTTCACATATATATTTGTCATTCCTATCCAAACTGCTTGTGCTAAAGTCACTATTCACAGACTTACAGAATATCCTATCCAAGACTGTGTTATCTCATTTAATGTTGCTTCAACCAGGGGACACATTTTACAACAAAGGAGGGTCAGACCTAGGCTCATATGGGGGAATTAATTCATCTTACTATCCTCGGATGGTAATCGTTTTTATAGAACAACACAATAGCCTGCTGAAGATTTAGTGGCAGAATCAACTGAAGAAAGTCCCTGTGAGGTTAGGTTGTGCGCTAACAGGATACAAAATGTATCTTGAAACAGCAGCCTCTATTAGGTTTCATCTTTCCCATAACCAAATGCTTGGGTTCAAGAAAGTGGTAGTGGTGTTGAGAGTGGTTCCTCTGATTATTATTCCGAATAACTCACTCACAAGACATTTGCTTTCCAACCCCATGGCCTTGGGCTTCGTGGGTTTGGAAGTCATTGTTCCAATCATTGGAAGCCGAGGTTGCCCTCTCACTATTTTGGGCTTCTCATACCATTGATTAAAAAGGAATGTAAAGGAGTCATTCTACTGGCTGGTATGCATGTGCATGACTCCAATTACCAAGCGGAAATGGATTGCTGATCCCCAATATAAATAAGGACTAGGATCGAAATTCAAATACTCACTGGAATGCTTATAAGTATTCTTTTGTCCAATTGACTTGATCAATGGAAGGCAATAAAATCAAAACCATTATGGCTTCTAATCTTTCAGAAATTGAGCTTTCAGTATCCTCAGCAATACAGAAATTAAGTAAAGAATCCCACCTAACCTATGAGGGTAAAGGAAGCATAGATCTGGTGGTGAAAGAAAATAGCTGTGATTATCAACCTGGGCCTCAAGGCTAGTTACAGAAGTAAGGACTATATTTGCTATGTTACTTAATTATTTAAGTTCTCCCCCTGCCTCCTTCTACCTTATATAAAGAATATGACTAGTGGCTAGTAGGTTATATTTCCCATATAAGGAAAACCAAATATATAGCTTTTTGGTATTTGCTGTTTGAAGAATGTGAACTTTTACATAGACAAAGGACAAGAATGGATTCTACAGGGCAAAGAGGTGGACTGTGCTGAATATTTTCTATTTTCTCCTCCAGATCCACTCTTCTCCTTTCTCTACCCTGCCCTGCTCTCTGCCCCTGGGCTGGTCCATTTGGGTCTCAACAACAAGACTCTCATGCCCTCTGGCTTCTGCTTGGGTATGGTTAAGGGAGAGCTCCAGCAGGAGATCAGAGGAAGGGAAGAGAGAGAGATTCTTGAATATTAATTTGGTCAGCTGCACCCAACTTCCCACAGGTGAACTTTTATGCATGACTCTCTTCTTCTGGGTTTGAATTCTGGTAACTCCCCCCCTTTCTCATCTCTTTGAAATTAGGGGTGCTGACAGGTCTACACTCTGCCGCTTCTTCTGTGAATGGTAGCTCTATTGTTCCTATTGGTGACTTCATTAATGGCCTCCAGAAGAAGAATAAAGAAGAAATATGAGTGCATTATTTGTTTCCTTTTGAAGCCTTTCCTGAGATACAACTTCGCAATGGGGGGGATGAATGTCAAGTTGCATCGTACAGATCACCAGAGGAAGGTACATATGCCAGAGAAAACATCTACTTTATTGACATTTCATACCCAGAAGGCTGGAAAAGAGCCTAACATGGTCTAGAAACCACAAGGGTAGCTGAGGCGTAAGGCAGGAAAATGGGGCAGAAATGCATGATTACAAAGAGCCTTAAATGTTATGCCAAAGTATGGGACATCATCCTGTGAGTGGAAGGAAACAGAATCCAAAACTGTTTTTTGTCACTGGAATTTATTACCTTTCACTTCTGAAAACTATTGCCTTATTGGAAAGAAATCCACAAAATGATTTTTGCCTCCATTAGGGGGAGAAAACAAAAAACAAAAACGTTACATTTGAAAGGGCAATGACATCTCCTCTAAGTTTGGCTCAGACACAACTCCCATCCTGTTAGATACCGACACTGTCAGAGAATCACCTCAGTTTACTCCATTCTGCAGCCAGCAAAAGAACAATTTCCCCTCTTTTATTTTCTCTTCTCCATTGAGCAGCTGAGCAGACCCCTGAGAGAATCCTGGCTCTCTTGACTTGGCAGGGTTTGTTGACGCATGTAGAAGAGCATTTTTGCTTTGTTTGGAAACATCTGTGGGAAATTGTGGCCACCAAGAAGGCATGGATGGCAACAACTGTGGCTTCTGATACAAAGCTCTTTCTCTGAGCTGAGTGGCAGCCTCTGTAATCCCTAGGATTCCTCTGATAGATTGTTGACTATCTCCAATACCAGTTTGCTTCTAGGCACAACACTGGCTTTTGCAGAGCTGCCAGGCTGATGTGTCTCAAGTTCCCATTGTTCTTTCCATGCCAAGCATTACTGGACTCCTGAAAGTTACCAATATCCTTCAAAGTATGTGGATTGTTTAGGAGGCAAACTACACCTTTTATCAGGGGTCAAAATTGTATTAATGGAATAATCTCCTCCCTTGGTAAAATTTGTTGGTTTTTCCAAATAAATAAATGACCATCTGCATTCCATCACCCCAGGCAAATCTACAGAATCAGGGCCCTCCATATCGCTCATGTTATTAATTAGCACAATTATTCTCTTTGAGATACTGGGCCACAGGATCGGTGTGGCTTCCACAGGCATCAGAAGCCAAGACTCTAATCTCTAATGCATCTTCAGCCTCCTCTGCTGCCGAGTGGGCTTCAGCACATTAACAACCCTGTCTCTCAGCTGTCCAAGGATTTGATTTAATTACGCTGCTAGTGTCTGTCTTCATTGGAAGTCTCCACACATGCTGTTTTCTCCATTATTATGGATTGCATTTCTTCTCTGCTGCAATGTCTCATTCTTGTCTTTCCTCGGGCTTTAGTGGCTTACAGACATTTTCATTTCTCTTGGTACTTAATAAGCATCTTCTTAGGCACTCATTCTAGAAGTAGAAAACTATTTAGCTCAACCAAAAGGCTGAACTCCAGACCCTTCCTAAGACCAAAACTTGTCTTTCTATCGCTATTGTCTCCCTACTTCTTACAGGCTCTAAGGGTCTACTCTAAGAACCCAGTAGAGACTCTGCTCTTATCTAAATTGCTTACACCTGTTTGAAGTTTTCTGGTTGCATTCCTTATTGCATCTCATAAAAGTCACACATTCACATACACACAAAAGTTTCATGAATCAAGTTTTTCACTCCATTCAACAATTAAGAAAGGGCTCAGTAAACCATGTTACTTATTCAACAGGGGAATATGCAGTAAGAATATGCAGCAATTGACATATTTATGAAGTACACATATTAAAATAAAAAAATATATATATATATAAAAAGACTGCATAAAACACTGTGGGAAAATATTTACATTGTGCTGCTAGCAGGAAACAAAGTTGTACATATAGCATTGTCACAACTGTATTTTAAAATATACACACTCACGTCCCCATGCACATGACAAAGACAGGAGGGAGCTATACTAAAATATTTACAATGGCTAATATAGGTAGAATATCTTGGAGAGAATTATCTTTTTAATTAATTTATTTTTAATTAACAAAAATTGCATATACTTATACTGTACAACATGATGTTTTGATATACGTACACATTGTGGAATGGTTAAATCTAGCCAATTAATATATCCATTACCTCACTGTTATTTTCGTGGTGAGAACATTTAAAATCTACTTTCTTAATAATTTTCAATTACTGCACAATAATTTTCAAGTACTATACAATACATTGTTCATACCTGCTTCACTATGTTGTACCATGGATCTCCTGAACTTAACCCTCCCATCTAACTGAAATTTTGTATCCTTGGACCAACATCTCCCCAGTCCTTCTTTTACCCACTCCAGCTTCTGGTAACCACCATACTGCTCTCTGCCTCTATGAGTTCAACCTTTTTAAATTCAACATTCAAGTCAGATTATGCAGTCTTTTTGTGCCTGGCTTATTTCTGTTAGCATAATGTTCTTCAGTTTTATCCACATCACAAATGAAAAGATTTCCTTCTAGGGAACAGTATTCCATTATGTATTTAATATACAGACCACATTTTCTTTACCCATTCATCTGTTGATGAGCACTTAGATTGATTCCATATCTTGGCTATTGTGAATAGTACTGTAATAGACATGGGAGTGCAGATAGCTCTGTGACATACAATTTCATTTCCTTTATTTGTGTACCCAGAAGTGGGATTGCTGGATCATATGGAAGTTCTATTTTTAATTTTTTGAGAATCCTTCATATTGTTTCCCATAATGTCTCCACTAATTTACACTCCTACCAATTGTGTACAAGGATTTTCTTCTCTCCACATTTTCACCAACACTTGTTATCTCTTGTCATATTGATAATAATCATCCTAACAGTTGTGAGGTGACATCTCATTGTGGTTTTAATTGGGTTTCTCTGATGATTAGTAGTGTTGAGCATTTTTTTGAAAATATATATGTTGGCCATTTGTATGTCTTCTTTTGAGAAATGTCCTTTCAGGTACTTTGTTCATTTTTAAATCAGGTATTTTTTTCTTGTTACTAGGTTGTTTGAGTCTCTTCTATTCTGGATATTAACCCCTCATCAGATAAATGGCTTGCAAATATCTTCCCCCATTCCGTAGGTTGTCTCTTCACTCTATTGATTGTTTCCTTTGCTGTGCAGAAGCTTTTTAGTTTGATGCAATGCCATTTGTCTAATTTTCTTTTGTTGCATGTGCTTTTGGGGTCAGTTCCAAAAAGTATTTGCCAACCGTTGTCAAGAAACTTCTCCCCTAGGTTTTCTTCTAGTAGTCTTACAGTTCCAGTTGATTTTTGTATATGAAGTGAAATAGGGGTCCACTTTTATTGTTCTGCATGTGGATATCCAGTTTTCACAAAACCACTTATTAAAGAGACCATTCTTTCCCCATTGTGTTTTCTTGGCACCTTTATCAAAGATCAGTTGGCTAGAAACATGTTGATTTATCTTTGGGCTCTCGGTTCTGTTCCATTATTCTGTATCTCTGTTTTTGTGCCAGTACCATGCTGGTTTGATGACTATGGCTTTGTGTTAGGTTTTGAAATTAAGTAATGTGATCCCTCCAGCTTTGTTCTTTTTGCTCAGGATTGCTTTGCCTAATTCGGGTCTTTTGTGTGAATTTCAGGTTGTTTTTTTTATTTCTGTGAAAACTGTCATTGAAATTTTAATAGGCATTGCACTGGATCTATAGGTAGCTTTGGGTAGTATGGTCATTTTAATAAAATTAATTCTTCCAATCTATGAGCACAATATGTCTTTCCATTTAGTTGTATCTTCTTCCATTTCTTTTGTCAACGTTTCACAGTTTTCAGCATATAGATCTTTTACCTCTCTGATTAAATTTATTCCTTTTTTTATGCTATTATAAATGCAACTGTTTTCTTGGTTTCTTTTTCTTGGTTTCTTTTTGAAAAAATGAAAAATTTTCATTTTTTTCAACTTATTAAATAAAGAATATTTATTTTTAGAACAGAAAATACTAATCTAAAAAAAAAGAGTAAATGCAAATATATTTCTCATCACTGGAGGCCCCAAATAATAAAGCTCAATCAAAGTGGAAGATAAAATGCAGAATGGGATGTAAGTTAGGACCACTGGACAGAAAGCCAGAAATTTAGGAGTAGAGTTTTAGAGTAAACAAGATGCTAAGGACTTTACCACTGTGTCTTTTAAAGACACCATGACCATGTTAAAACTATCAGTGGAGATTGGTGGCATCACAATTATGCAGAGAACAGGGCCAAACCTTTGCAGAAAACTGTCCTTTTCATAGCCACCAGGCCAGCAGAGATGGAAAGAATGGGACGGGAAGCCAACATGTTTAACAGATATTCCCTCAGGGTCTGGCTTTGGGCCAATCTCCTGACCAATCTAGGCTCAGGGGCTCAAAACATAATTTTATTAACAATGATTAAAAATACAAAGTACAAACACAAATATTTATGTAAAATAAGGAAATACACCAAGAATTACAAATATAAGAAGCTGTCAAATACAAAGCATCACAAAATCCAGAAAAAAAAGTTTTTCTGACTTAACTTCTTTACACATCTCTATAATATTATTTTTCCTACCTTTTTGACTGCATACTCTTTCATTATCTCTTCATGTAGCAACTATATATAATGCTTTCTATCTACAAATTAGAAAGATAATTCAGTCTTTCCTCTGGTACGGTTAACTGAAAATTTTAAAACTTTTAATTTTAAGATAATGTTATATTTACAGATTTCCAAAAATAATACAAAGAGTTCACCCAGCTTCCTCTAATGTTAGCATCTTATGTAGCTATAGTACAATCATCAAAAGGAAGTAATTAGCATTGCTACAAAACTATAAACTGGATTATAGGCTTTATTTGGATTTTACTAGTTTTTCCATTAATGTTCCTTCTGTTACAAGATCCAAAGAACACTGGATTTGGTTGTTGTGTCTCCTTAGTCATCTCTGAATTATGACATTCCTTATCCTTTCCTCATCTTTCATGATCTCGACCCTTTTAAACAGTACTACTGGTCAGATGCTTTGTAGAATGTCCCCTAACTTGAGCTTTCTAGTATTTTCTCATGATTAAATTGGGCTTATGCATTATTGGAAAGAATTCCACAGAGGTGAGATACCCTCTGTATATATATCACATAAGGTGGGGACATATGCCACTATGTCTTGCTGCTATTGATGCTAACTTTGATTACTTGGTCAAGGTAGCAACTGCTAGATTTCTCCCTTGTAAAGTTATTATTTCTCCCTTTGTATTTAATACATATTTTCAGGAGAGACATTCATCTAATTTATTATCCATTTGTAGAGCTTGTTCATAGCAATTATTATTATAGTAATACTGTGGTTTTAATGGTGATTTTCCATCTCTCTCATTCCTCTACATTTTATTAAGTAGATTCTTCTGATATGGAAGAGTTGTTTCTTCTACATTCATTTTTTGGTGACTTTTCATATGAGTCTGAATTCATGAACATTTATTTTATTCTTTGGGTTATAATCCAATACTGTCTTATTTTACTTTGTTGCTCATATTCTTCTAAGTTTTGGCCATTGAAATTTTTTTCAGATTGGTTCTTCCGCCCTTTTCACATGCTCCCTTTCTTTCTTCCCTCCTTCCTTCCTTCCTTCCTTCGTTCCTTCCTTCCTTGCTTCCTTTCTGTCTTTCTTGCACTTCATTATTTTCTAGCATCAAAAGATGTTCTAGGATCATCTTGTCTTTTCCCTACGCCAGCCCTGGAATCTACTACTTAAGGAATCCAATTCTTTTTATTGGAGAGTGACATTTAGAAACCAAGATGTGGGCTTGGTTTCTTTCATTCAGCAAAATGCATTTAAGATTCATTCATGTCATGTGAGTCATGTTTCTTTTCACTGCTAAGTAGCATTCTGTTCCATTACATGATATGCCACATGTACAATTTGTTCATTCATCTACTGATTGAAAAACATCTGTATTGTTTCCAAATTTTGGTGATTATGAATAAGGCTACTATAAACATTCAAATATAGGTTCCATTGTCAATATAAGTTTCCTTTCTTTAGGGTAAATACCTAGAGTGGGATTGTGGGGCCTTATGGTAAGCATATGTTTAACATGATAGGAAACTGCCAAAGAATTTCCCAAAGGGGCTGTAACCTTTTGCATTCTCACTAGGAACGTAAGAGTTCTAGTTGCTCTGCCAGCACTTGATATTGGCAGATTGGTTGTATTTTAGCCATTGTAATAGGTTGGAGTTTCAGTTTGTATTTCCCTAATAATAATGATGTTGAACATCTTTTCATATGCTTACTTACCATCTGCACATCTGTTTCTTTTTATTGAAAGTTTAGATAAGTGAGTTTTTTTCCTGCTTCACTCCTCAACTGATAAGGTCTCATAAACTTTTAAGATTGCTGTAACATTTGGGAAAGCCAGTTTTTTTTTATATATATAACCTATAAAATCTTGGTGCCTTTCAAGTTTTCTCTGGAAAAGCTAATCAAATGCCTTTTTAATTGATGACTTTATTCACCATTTTACCATCAATGTCCTTGTTGTAGTGATATATAAGTTTTATTATCTTGGTTGATGTCAGTATTTCACATCAAATCAGCAAAAAAATTAAATCTTTTTCCAAAGCATTCATATGACTCACTCCACATCATTAATTGGATTAGCAAACAATCCAAAAGCCCTATTCAATATTTCTTCAAAAATGTACCTCTTTCTTATAGAACTGCTGCTTTAATGGAATCTGAAATTTTTGTTACAATCTGACATCAGGAAGTGAGGAATTTTATTGATTTAATCATTCATCTTATTGCTTTCATTTCACAGTCTATTAATCTTCATCTGAATTTTCTCCCAGTTCTTTTATAAATAAAGATGACAAAAGAAGGTGCTCTTTGTATAGGTCCATATCAGGAATGTGTACCTTCCAACTTGTTTTATTGTTATGTTCCAAATCATCTTTCCAAAGTGCAGTCACATTGGCATATTGCTGGCCAGGTGTGGTGGCTCACGCCTGTAATCCCAGCACTTTGGGAGGCCGAGGCGGGTGGATCATGAGGTCCGGAGTTCAAGACCAGCATGGCCAACTGTGGTGAATCCCCATCTCTACTAAAAATTCAAAAATTAGCTGGGAGTGGTGGCAGGCACCTGTAGTCCCAACTACCCGGGAGGCTAAGGGAGGAGAATCACTTGAACCTGGGAGGCAGAGGTTCCAGTGAGCTGAGATCACACTGCTGTACTCCCGCCTGGGCAACAGAGCGAGACTCCATCTCAGGGAAAAGAAAAAAAGAAACAACGGCATATTTCCAATCAACTTTCCTTTCGTCGAACACCAACAAATGTCTGTGGGTGCTTCACGCCACCCAGACACAGAGAGAAGTATGAAGGAGGAGAAGCTGGATTGCAAAGAGAGTTGGTCTTAACAGATTGCAGTTAAAACATCATACTTTTGCTAATTTCTTTTCCTCAGGTCTCGAGATCTGAGATGAAGGAATCTGAAGTGTAAATTTTGCTAGCTTTGAAGTAATTATTTTCTACCCAGAGGACAGAGATGGTAGCACAAAATCCAGGCTCTCAAGCTCATCGTTTAGGAAAGAAGGCAAATCTGTCCTCACGGTGACACAGGAGACAGCAATACCGGGACATTTAGACCAGAACCTTATATAGACCCTTCTAATGCATGCAAGGAAATGAAATACCCAGCCCATCTGTGTTTCTGGGTGACCACCCCACCTCACCATCCCTCCTATGTCCGCCTACTCACACGGGCCCTGAGGCAGCTCTGGAGGCCAAGGCAAGGCTAATATCTGAATTTCTCTCTGCCCTTTCATTTTTTACACAGGACTGAGGAGTAGAATAAGAGCTTGAAAGAGGCTAGAGTACATCAAAAATATCATCTTCCTAAATACTGTGATTTGAAGTCATTTTTTACTGCCAAGAAAGAAAAAAAAATAGTAGTCGAGCCTCTAAAGGCAATGTTTACTCTTCCGGGGAAGAGAACATATCGAAGAGCTTCTGACAAGACTGTCAAAAATGTGTTCGGCAATTTAACTATTAATAATAGTAAAAAAACAACAAATAAAGCTTTGAATTAATCCAGCATCTTTCATCTCCATATATCAAAGCGTTGCCAATGTTCCTGATAACAACATGTCTGTGAAACACATAAGTGGCAGGCGTTGTCATTCCTCCATGACAGATGAAAGAACAGAGACGCTGTGAAGCTCTTCCCCAGCGAATCAGCGCAGCACTCGCTCACTCGGGCAGCTCAGCCTCTTTCCAAGGCATTCCCCACCTCCCTGGGGTCTGTGGAAGTGTTTTTCTGTTTTTGTTTTTGTTTTTTTTTGTGTGTATTTTAAGTTCCAGGGTACATGTGCACAACCTGCAGGTTTGTTACATATGTATACTTGTGCCATGCTGGTGTGCTGCACCCATTAACTCATCATGTACATTAGGTATATCTCCTAATGCTATCCCTTCCCGCTCCCCCCACCCCACAACTGGCCCCAGTGTGTGATGTTCCCCTTCCTGTGTCCAAGTGTTCTCATTGTTCAATTCCCACCTATGAGTGAGAACATGTGGTGTTTGGTTTTCTGTCCTTGTGATAGTTTTCTGAGAATGATGGTTTCCAGCTGCATCCATGTCCCTACAAAGGACACGAACTCATCCTTTTTTATGGTTGCATAGTACTCCATGGTGTATATGTGCCACATTTTCTTTATCCAGTCTATCATTAATGGACATTTGGGTTGGTTCCAAGCCTTTGCTATTGTGAATAGTGCTGCAATCAACATACGTGTGCATGTGTCTTTATAGCAGCATGATTTATAATCCTTTGGGTATATACCCAGTAATCAAATGGCTGGGTCACATGGTATTTCTAGTTCTAGACCCTTGAGGAATCACCACACTGTCTTCCACAATGGTTGAACTAGTTTACAGTCCCACCAACAGTGTAAAAGTGTTCCTATTTCTCCACATCCTCCCCAGCACCTAAGCCAAAAGAACAAAGCTGGAGACATCACACTACCTGACTTTAAACTATACTACAAGGCTACAGTAACCAAAACAGCATGGTACTGGTACCAAAACAGAGATATAGACCAATGGAACAGAACAGAGCCCTGAGAAATAATACCACACATCTACAACCATCTGATCTTTGACAAACCTGACATAAATAAGAAATGGGGAAAGGATTCCCTATTTAATAAATGGAAGTGCTTCTTTAGCTAAGGGATTTAGGTTTAAAGTTGTGCCTGAGCAGGAGCAACACAGCATCCGTGGGAGGCATTTAGTCTCTGTTCTCCAGAAGTCTAGGTATAAAACTCATCCACTCAGATAGATCTATGGCTATGCAAGTGAGTCAGCAAAATATTTTTTAAAGGTCAGCTGTTCATGGACCCTGCAGGAAGTACTCTGGGAAAGTATGGGCCCCCACAGAGCCAAACTATCTTGAGGAGTTCACAATATCTGGGATGACAAAAGGTAAGACAGATGCTCACTCCTCAAACCCTACACTCTAATACAGTGAGCTGACCAGTTTCTCCAAACACAGGAGCATGGGCCTCTGTGCTCTTGCCCATACTGCCACTCACCTTCACTCATCCCCTTCACAAAACTATTGAGGCACTGCCTGCTCTAGGAAGCTTCATGCACACACATATACCTTTCCTTCTTTTTCATACCTTCTGGATTCTATACAGATTTCTGCCACAGACCCTATAACTTTATTACATGCACTTGTTTATATGTCTTTCTTCCTGATCCAACTCTCAGCTGTTTGTCGGGGTGGGGGTATTTATCATATTTATGCCAAAGCCCAGGACAGGGTCAAGTTCATACCAGATATTCAGTAATTATTTCTAGAAAGAAGAAAGAAGGGAAGAAAAGGGGACTAATAGTTATTCAGCAGCTACTATTTGCCAGACACTGGGCTAGGCTTATTCCTGTTTAGCATTTAGTGCTCCTAATCTGAGGGCTTGGTCTTTTCAAAATGTCAGGATCTTCTTAGCTTTCATCTTTTTGAAAACTGCTTTTCTTCCATTCTCTTGATGTTTCATTTCTGGAAGTCCTATTAGACCTGTGTTGGAATCCCTCCATCTGTCCTCCACGTTTCTTAGATTTTCTTTCATATTTTCATCTATCTTTGTGTAACATTTGGGGTAAACTCTCCAGTATCCTCCCCCAATTTACTGATTTTCTCTTGGGCATATCTAGCCTAGAGTTGATCTTATCTTCTGAACATGTTTTAATCACTATTACTTGATATTTTCATTTCCAGTGTCTAATAGGTTCATTTCCATATGCATCTGTTCTTGATTTCTATCTGCTTGTTTTTGTTTCACAATTTCTTAATCTTTTTAGGTGTTATTCCTTTTTTACATCTTTAAGGATATTAAACACACTCATTTTAAAGTCATTTTCAGATTGTTTTATTATTCCCATTTCAATGGGAGTGAATTCCGATTTTTGAGCTTGTTGCTGTCTTTCTTAGCATTCATTTTCTTCGTGTGCTTTGGAACTTTCATTAGCAAGTTCATCTGCAGTGAGTATTTTCTGTTTCCCTCTAACCCCTCTCTCTCCTTTTCACCACTCCCTATGTGGGAGTTGTTCAGTTTCTTCTTTAGGACACCTAGCCCAGGGCCAGGTCTGATAGCGGTGTTTTCTTGGTCCAGGGTGATCTTGGAAATGTCACACATCTGATCACTGAGCCAGCAGGTGGCTAGTTGAAGTCCTTAGTGTAGCTTCATCTGCTCCTTCCTTCCACCCAGCCATTCAGCTCTATTACATGCTGCAGCTCCAAGCACTGGCTGAGGTTTATTCCAGCCTCTTTTGAAGGGATGGGCATGAGCACCTGCCGCAACCCCCAGTTTCACGCAGTGACCCTAGGTTCAGGCCCCAGTCATGAATCTAGAGCTTCTGATCCCTGTCTTCCCACAACAGCCACACTTCTGCCTATTCTGAAATCCTGGAGCTCAGCAAGTCCATGGCCTCAATCACCATCTACCACTGATTTGTTTCTAGCCCACAAAGGTGTTCATCTTGTTGTTGAATGTGGATACATCTGAATTCTTTCCAAAACATTTCATCTATCATTGCAATGTATTTGAAGACAAGAGGTTCTTTTAAAGTGTGATTTCGAACACTGTCCTGACTTAAAGTCCCAGTCTAGGCATTTTCTTAACACCAATCAGTCCTCATATAAAGATCCCCAGATGCCCATAGTGTGCCCTGTCACCTGCAGGCTCAAGTCTCCAGACTTGGGTCATGGGCCAATGAGAGCCAGATCTGGGACTACACAGAGTCCTGCCCATGAGCTAGCAGGGTCTGTGAACAGTCTCCACTCTCCATGCCTGTGCAGTGTGGAACCAGCCCCTGAACTCCCAGAAGGTTACTGGGCTGCAGCTCCTCCCTCATAAAGCAAGCACCCAGCATTTGAGCCCACACTGCCCAACTAGTCCCTGAGGGTAATGGGACTGGAGCTGAGGTTCATTCCTTTCCTAAAAGCTTCACTCTCCTGATCCTTTTAACCCACATTTATCTAGATTTATTTTTCAGATCTTCACTAAAAAATAATCTGGACTTCCATCTAATACTATCTATCACATTAGTCTCAAAGTATGCCAGCCCTCTCAGATCAGACCCCATGGACAAGGGTCTCACCCATATTGGCTAGAGTC
The DNA here is from genome assembly GCF_000951045.1 of Mandrillus leucophaeus. Lineage (NCBI taxonomy): Eukaryota > Metazoa > Chordata > Mammalia > Primates > Cercopithecidae > Mandrillus > Mandrillus leucophaeus. Next base: position 27,645 of record NW_012101569.1, read on the forward strand.
TAATACTTCTGCCCTTAGGAAGCAGACTCCAGACCCAGTCCAGACTCACTCCACACTCCAGGCCTCTCACAAGCCCACACCATACTCCTCCTGGTCCGATCCCAGCTCATGTCTTTTCACTGGCAGAAGTTCTTACCCCACCCATCTGGGACTAGACAAAGGACATGACTTTAGTGCATTTTTAAGGTAATTATTGCTGAAGTTTTGTAAGTAGATATTGTTACCATTTTTACCTCTCATAACTATAATAGTGACACTTCTTTCCTGCTCACAGTGTACCAGGATCTGTGCCATATACCTCACCTTCAATATATCATGTAATCGTCACAAACCCTAGGAATTTACTTCTGTTATCATCTCTCTAATTTATAGATGCAAAAAATGAGGCTCAGGTTAAATGACATCTCCAAGATTCCAGAGATACTAAGTGCTAGAATCAGGATCTGAAGCCAGGTTCATCTCAACCCAAAGCCTACATCCTCAGTCGGATGCTACATGGCCAAATCTGTCTTAGCATCTCTTTGTGGCATTTGACACTATCACCAGTGTCTTCCTCCTGGGAAAGCCCTCCTCCTCATGCTTCCAGGACAATACCCTGGTGTGAACTTACCCTCACTAGTTCTCCTTGCTCCACCCATGAGTCCTGGTGCTCGCTGGGACTTGATCTTTTCACACGCACCATTCTCTCCAAGCAACGTGACATACAACTGTACATTTAACTACCACCAAAGGCTGATGACTGGCAAACCTTTACCTTTACCTTTATCTTGAGCCCACATCTTTCTCCCAAACTCCCATCTTCTTAGATGTACCATGGATTCCTCCGTTTCAGCATGATCCACCCTGAACTCATTACTTACATCCCTGTGTGTATATCACACTCTTGGCAATGCCGCCCACCTAGGCTCCCTAACCAGAAGCCAGAGTCAGCCCCGTCCAGTCCTGTCACTCAGCCCACAGCTCATCAGTTGACATGGGCAGCTGATTCTCTCCCTGATGCTCTGACTGAGCCTCTCACCTTTATGTTCCCATCTCTTATAAAGTCCACCAACTCCTTTGGGTACCCAGGGCCAGTTTTACACCCTCAATGTTCACCTCTACCATCCACATTCCATGCCCTAGTCTTCTCAATCACCTGCTACTTCCCACAGGTCAGGCCCTTGGGTGGCACCAGGTTGGTCCAGTCTGTCCCCAACACCTACAGCATGTTCATCCCTTGGCCACCTACCATCAGTCTCAACATTTCCTGCTCTGTGAAGTCATCCACAAAGTCTCTTTCTTGGGTCCTGAGCAAAGATGAGGTGCTGACTTCTTTGTCTCAGCTCACCCTCGGCCTCAACACTGGCCTTGCTTGACTTTCTTCTGACCATCATGCCCCAACTGCACACTCCATGCATCAGGAGCCCTCCACACAGGCAGTGAGCGCGTGGATTCCCTTCCAGCCTCTAGCCCCAGCCCTACCTCTAGTCTTCATCAAACATTTAGGTAATTAACTGGCAACAGGCAACAGATACAAAAAAGCAGTATCTCACCCCAGCAGGGACATGTAATGTTCAATTCTATTTTTCCAAGGGAAGTGATCAGAAGCTTGTCCACACATAAGAGATGTTTTGAAAGAGATGCCGACATTTGAAGTCAGCAAGGGAGCTTGAATGAAAGAATTAACAGAAACAGATCTCAGCTGTGGGCTTATGTAGACGCCTATGCTGCTAAAATTTGCATTTCATGGGGAGCACATAGCAAAAAAAAGTACTATCATGATATACCGTGGCACAGAATGAGGTCAGTGGTAACTGTCCAAGTCTCCCAGGCTGTGTCTCAACCTATGAACCCACACATTCACACCCCACACACAAACCATTACACACAGGCACATGCGCATGCACACACACAGGCACATATGTCCCACGTTGAACCAGTTTCCAACTTGACTGATCAGCCCCAAACGAGTTGCTGAACTGCATTGCCTGCTCATCACCAGTCTCTCCCTTATCGGTTCAAATCCAAATGTTGAAATACTTCAGGTGGAAAAGGTAATCAAAAAGCAAGTACAAACGGCTAACAAACACATTAAAAATTCAACCTCGGCAGTCATGAAAGAAATAAAAATCAAGACAGAATACGATTTTTGATCTGTCAAACTGGCAAAATTAAAAGCAGTAAGATTACTCCCAGCTGGAGAGGTCTCTGGCTACCTCCCAGCTGTGCCAGGTGGGGTGCTGAAGTGATCAGCCAAACTCAGGGCAGAAGAAACCTCCCTTCTGCAGGCTTCAGAGTCAATTCACCTGTATCCTTAAACATTTCACTGGTTAGCAGAGCCTGACCGAGCACGAGGCAGGTTATGTGTGTGCTTGGAGAAGGTAGGAAGAAAAGTACAGAGAAATAAGACCACATACACACACACACACACACCCCCCCATGTTGTAGGCACATGAATGGGCCATGCTTTATGAAGCCCTCCACAATAACATGTCCACGAAGGCACAGCTGAATCTTGCCTTGATAGGCTTACAGCTTAGAAGTGAGGTCAAAACTCATACCCAAATCTGTAGAAAACAGGCAAACAGAATTAGATGCTGTCAAAGAAGAAAAAATGCTGGGTGCATTCAGAAAAGAGATTACTTCCAACTAGGCCATCAGAGGCAAGAGAAAGATTATCAAAGTTGTGGGGAGAAAAGTATTCTAGAGGCAAGAGAAAGATTAAGGTCACAGACAATGAAAATTCAACATGCCTTAATTTAATCACCGAGGTCCTTTCCAGCCTTCACATTTTTCTACTCTGATGCTTTTTTCTCCTATTACTTGGGTGAGTTTCAATGCCTTCAGGAAATGAAGGTAGCTACAGTTATGTGCCAGACATTGCCCTTACAGCCTGCATAGGCAAACTCATTTAATTCTCAGACCACCTTTGGAGTGAGTATCCTTAGGTCTGTTTTACAGATGAGGAATCTGGGGCTCGAAGAAGATCGATGTGCCCAAGATCTCAAAACCAGTCAGTGCTGGGAGGTCAGACGTGAACTGACGACCACCTGTCCACCTGACATTGAAGCCTCCATTCATTCTTTCTTCTATACCATACTGCCTCACTTCCAGACCACTTTCTTCATTAAAATTAAGATCCCCAAATTGATCTACAGATTCAATGCAATCCCCATCAAAATCCCAGTAGGGCTGAAATTGACAACTTGATCCTAAAATTCACGTAATAATTCAAAGGATCCAGAAGGGCCAAAAAAATCTTTGAAAAAGAACAAAGTTGAAGGATTCACACTTCACAATTTCAAAACTTACAACAAAGCTGCATAATTAAAACTGTGTGGCATAAGGTGCTGGCATAAGGATAGGGGTTTGGGCCATATCCCCAAAAGACACAATTCTGAACACCATAATTCTGAATGTTAAAATCCTGAAAGATCAAAATCCTGAAAATATAATTCCGGAAAAATAATTTTTAAGAAATTACTTAAAAGACATCTATTTGCATTTTTAAAGGAGGATTTATTTGAGAAATAAATAGAAACATGACAGAACACTTCATAGGCCACTTTACACAGTAAGATAAAAAACGACAACACACATATTTTTGCAAGCATACACATTCAGGTGTATTAGCAACCATCGCATGGGTATAGGGGTTATGAGCCGACAACCCGTATTCATAAAGTAGGACAAAAAGAAAAATGTATAAGCACATATCGGTATAGTTGGTAATTGTGTGCACCCAGCTTTATAACTGCAGCCATCTGAAATTCCATGACAGGCAATCTAAGTCCTTTGACGAGATGGATCAAACATGGTGGGTCACCACCACGTATGCAATGGTCCAAAGAGCTGAGATCTTGAGAAATTTGCTTTTTCACAAATGCAGATGTAAAGAAAGGATATCTCTTCATTTACTGAAGAAGTTTCAACACTTCTAACGTACACAACCAAGATTTACACATAAAGTCAACATTGTGATAATTCACTTTAGTGGAGTTAAATTTCTGATGCTCAGAACAGCAGAAGGAAACTCTGTTCCAGATCTTACAGAAAGACCAATTTCCCTTCTGCATTTTCTCTCAGTTCCTAGCTGATTGGGTGCTGCCCATCAACAATGAAGACAGATATTCCTCACCTAGTCCATCAGACTCACACACTGATGTCCCCCGAGAACACCCTCACAGACACACCCCAAATAATGCTTTACCAGCTTTTGAGGTATTCCTTAATCCAGTCAAGTCGACACCTAAAATTAAGTCTACAAATCTACCCCTTGTCAATTTGGCACCGTATGCATTTCCTTAAACCACGCTTCCAAATGAAGACAGCAACAAGGTAATAGTCCCACCTAACATGATGCCTCTAACATGATGCAACTATCCTGCTTATAACTGAGAGGACACGAACGCCTTCCCCAGAATTCAGGTTTCAGGATTTCACGTGCAGGGTTTTAATCTGTCAGGGTTGTGATTTTTAGGATTTTAGATGTTAGGGGTTTTGACTGTAGAGATTTTGATCTCTCAGGATTTCAACATTCGGGACTAGGGTGTTCAGGGTTGTATATTTCTAGATGATAGGCACTGATCCCACAGAAAAACCCTTTGTTCCTGTGACTGGCTCCTGCTCCTAAACCTGGTTCCTTGGGTTCAAATTCAGTATTTATTCCCCTTCAGGAGAAAGGAGACAGAGGGAGGTAATTTTGGGAGGGAGTAGGGTGAGGGGTTGACTCTCCTCTCCTCAAGCAGCCATCCTTCCTCTTGAAAGGATGATATCTATGTATCAATCAGTATGCCAGCCTGAAATAATCAAACGGGTTGGAATCCAGTTTTTAAGAGTGCATTTAAGCAAATAGCTGGGAATGGCCATCCAGGAGAGAAAGACTCCAGAGAAATGGGGTCAGTGCTCTGAAGTTAAAGTTAAGTTCTTGCTTATATAGGCAGAAAACAAAGAAATTTAACAGGATTACATTTTCAATACAAGGCTGGTTTGAGAATTACAACAAATTAGTTGGTTACAGTCTGTTTTCTTTTCCCTATAGGTTTTCTTTACAGCTGGTTTTTCTTTTTCAACTTAAAAGACTGTATTTAACATTCCCTTTTAAGATAACATGATAGCCGTGAAGTCTTGTATGAGAAAGGTAGGAGGGAAGTTAATCTAGAATGAAAGTCAACAGTAAGAGGAAAGGGGTCTTCCCTGGCATCCTTCAGCCATTTACCACATTTTAATTAATACGTAACAACACAGGTAAGGAGGAAGGCTTAATCCAGAACGAGAAAAAACCAAGATTATAGCTGCCTAAGTTACGGCTGCCTGTTACGTGCCTCAGGCCCACAATTATTCCTGTAAGGCTCAAATTTATTTAGAGTTCCAACAGCTTAGGTTCTGAATTACTTACTTTCACATATCTGTCTATTTATCTAAAATATCTCCCAGGAAAGAGAATGGAAGTTTGGCCAGGTGCAGTAGCTCATGCCTGTAATCCCAGCACTTTGGGAGGACAAGGTGGGTGGCTCTCTTGAGCCTGGCCAACACGATGAAACCACATCTCTACTGAAAATACCAAAATTAGCCCGGTGTGGTGGTGCATGCCTGTAGGCCCAGCTACCTGGGAGGCTGAGGCAGAATTGTTTGAACCTGGGAGGTGGAGATGGCAGTGAGCTGAGATTACTCCACTGCATTCCAGCCGGGGTGACAGAGCAAGACTCCACCTCAAAAAAAAAAAAAAAAAAAAGTGAAAAAAAGAAAGAGAGAGAAAAAGGAAAGATAATAGAGGTTCATCTCCTTTTTCACCAACTTGCTCTTTCTGACTTACCTGCCCCCGCCCCACGCCAAGCCCCTTGGATGTTACAACCACAGGCCAACAGTTTCTCTACCCTCCCCTCCAGGGCAGATGCCTTGCACTGACCTCCAGTGACGACTGGTTTGGGTGGGCAAAGGAAAAACCACAGCCGCAGACTTGGTGACCCCACAGAGACCAGACCCCACCTATCTCAAAGGTTCCAGGAAAGGGGCCATGCCAGTTAGACTGCGGTGCCTTGTGAGTCAGCCTGACATAAAAATCCCATTCCAGTGTATTACAACTCACACAAAAAGATCCGTCTCTCTTCCTCTCTCCCTCTCTCCCTCTCTCCCTCAACAGGGATGGACTTACTCGGATTACAGAGCTCAGGAAATGGAACCCATCTCCGTGTTATCAATGTAAAAACTGAGCTGAGCTATTTGTGATCTAAATCAAAATAGAACTGTGTCTGGCAAACTCATTTTTCTCAAGCCCCGGCAGCTCCCCAAGATACATTGTCTACTGATGGGGGGAGAGAGAGACAATGGCAACTGCCAGAAGCCATTGATCACTTGTTTTATGTGCAGAATGAATCCTTAATCACTGTCGCTTCAGAAAGAAAGGGGGAAATTGAGATGGATTCTCAAGTGCCAAAGGCAGAGAGCTTGGTAATTGGAGCTCTTTCATTCAAACTTTGGAGCGTAATGAGTTAGCCAGTGGTTGTTCATCTCCGCCTTGAAGAACACAGACCCTCTTGGCACATCGTTCAGGGGGAGCAACAAAGAGACCTGAAAGTCACATGATACTTGCGCCTCCTTGTGAGCTGGGGGATTAAGAATCTCGTACAGCGCCTGGGATGTGACATCTCAGCCTGGCTGCTCAGGACCTGCCAACCAGACCCAACTTACGCCTCTGACCCTATCATTTACCGAGTCTCGGTTTCCTTATTTGTAAATGGGAACAAAGTGCTGTGTTTCCTCATTCACCCTGTGCAATTTTATTCCCTATCCCGCTTCTTGAACTACTTATTCTACTGGCAGTGACATTTGTTTATGTATTCATTTATTTTGCAAAGAATTATCAATGGCTTGTTATATGTTTAATGGCTAGCAAGAAGAGTTGTGGTTTCTGCCCCCTTGGGATTGTTTGCCTACAGCATACATCCTCAACAAGGGGCAATAGTGCCCCCTTGGTTCTGGGGGAGTAACAAATCTTACATTTTTGTGTAAAAAAGCACAAACATACATGCAGTACATAAGTATGTAGCATATTTTAAAATTTTCATGGTGGGCAGGGAGGAAATGATTAGGGAAAAAGATGTCTAAAAAGGCTCCTTAGGGGAGCAGTAATGAAAAAAAATCACAAGTCTACCCTAGTTAAATGTAACTTTCTCCCCCTCTTCAACCACCGCACTCTTCAGAACTCAATACATGTCCCTTCCTCCAGGAAGCCTTCCTTGATTTCCCACTCCTCTTTGCCCCTTCTTTTTGTTTCTAGGATGACCTCTACACAGCTAGTTCATAGCACTAAAGATTGAGCTCCCAGCCATGGCTCTGATCTATTACCCTGTCTCCTCAACTGATCTGTAGAGGGGTCTTAGGCAAGGCTCATGTCTGAGTCTACTTAGCTGGAAACTACTAGGTGCTCAATAAATGTTGAATGAATTAATGAATAAATGAGTGAGTGGTGATACATACACCACTTTGCTGTTCCTGGAGTGGAGAAGAGTTCAGGGAACCAAGGTTTACTGAGACCCTCCTGTGCGCCACCACTGTGACAGTCAAAAGACCGACTTCACCCCCATATTTACCACAGCCCTGGAGACGCCAGGTCAGAAATGGTTACCTCTGGGGAAATGAGGGAGAAACTGGGTCCCAGGCAATGGTGCGCTGAAGCCAGCTTCTGCGGCTCACCAGAGCCTATTAAATTTTCAGGAATTTTCCAAGCTAGTTTTTAAGCCATTGACAGTTTTAAATTGGCCATGATGGGAGTATTTACGCCATGGAAATTGGAAAACATTACAAATCAGGGCTTTCGTATCCCCCTCTGAGAACCAGTTTACCAGCACGTTGCCGATCCCATGCCTGGCAAGTGGCAGACAGGAAAAGGTACAGGGCATTTCCATTGTACCACGCTGCCTCCCTGCTGGTTGTAGGGGGCCAGGGGGAGATACCTATCTCTGCATCATAAGACCTTATCCAGGATCTCACCTAATGCCCTCTTTCTTTCACTGAAATAGCTTTCCTGGCCCTTTAGTTAATTATTGCAAGGAAATGAACAAAGGGGACCCTTGAAAGTCACTCTCTTGGAAACTTGGGGTTACCAGTACTTCCTAAGAGATAGAGGTTAGAAGGGAGGGCTCAGGAACATGTCTCAGAACTAACATTCCGAAGTCCACAGTCCAAATAACCCCCAAAGCCATCCAGGTTACCTCGAAGGGAGCCTTGAAGAAGCTCTACCAAGAAACTGCAATTATTTGTTTGCTCATGTCTCTTGAGAGGATATAGGCTTCATTAAGGCAGGGACCAAGGGGTTGTGACCCCTGCCATCTGACTCCAGAATGCAGCCCAATGCCTGGTCTGTAGTTGGCACTCAGTAGTTGTGTGTGTTCAATGAGAGAACACCCACCTGACCCAGACGCACCTCGTCAGGGGCCAGAGTCATACCACATCCAGGTACTCTGAGCAATGTCCCCAACTGCTCAGAATTTTAACCAACTGAGTCAACCTCACAGCTCATACGACTCTCCTAATTCCTTGACCCTTTTGTATTTCCCATAAGACTCCAATAAAATGTAAATGCCTTCAGGTGCTCTGGCTGTACGTTCTAAATGCTAAATGTCTTATTAGACAAAGGAGTTGGGTCTGACTCCTCTAGAATACAGATCTGCTCAGAGGAGCCTCAGCAGTAGCTGCTGTTTTGCCACATCACAGTATCATTAGCAACCAGACACAGTTATTCAGCACATACCTTTTAATGTCGAGTCTCCATTTTCTGACCGCTTGACAAGCCAGGGAGGAAAAATAAAGGAGGCTCCTGGTACATCTGATTTTCTCTCACATTAGGTTCTGTGATGGGACTCCTGATTTAAGACCAGGATTGAACTGAGAAGCTGTGCTGATAGCACCATAAATAATAAGGAAACATCAAGTCTGAATTGGTGTGCTGTGTTAGCCCCAGACCATGTACTGTGTCATTATTTATAATCAGGTAAATACTCATTTTGGTTTCCAGAAAAGGGCATCTTGGAGAGAATAAATATTGAAAATGGAAAGAAAAAGGCGTGTGGGGGAGAAGGTGTTTGTCCTTGTTGGGGAGTAAGAGTCAACAGGTAAAAGTCCTTTCTGTGGGCATGTTCAAAATAGCGGTAAGAGACAAGGAAGGTTTTGTTTCTCCCAGCTGCTTTGGCCATGATCTCTACCAAGGTCCTCCTGCAATGGACACTAGGAAAAAAGAATAAAAAGGATTCCTTATCGACAGTGATCAAATAGCCGAGATTTTTTTTTTTTTTTTTAGCAAAATTCCAAGCGCTGTTAGTCTTTGAAACAAAAGTTACTCATTCAATTAGACCAAAATACAACTTATGTCTGTACTTTTAAGACTTCTCGTATCAATAAATTCACAAATCAGAAAAAGAAATTCATGTTGAACCAGCAACCTCATTTTTTAAAACACTTCATGACCTCAGTATTTGTATGCACCCTTGAGCTTCTCTTTCCCTGCTTTTAAATCTGTATAACAGCCTGTAGGGTACACTGAGAAAGTCAGAGATGCAGACTCGGGTGCAGAGAAGGCCAGCACATTGCCCACGTTATCATGGCCAGCCAGTGCCAGGGCTGGGCTTCAGTCCCAAGGCCACTGTCTTCCAGCATGCCTCCCACCACTCTCACCATCCCCTGCCCTGAAACCCTGAGGCCTTGCAGCCCCAGTTCCTGTAACACTAGAGTACTCCCAAAGGCAGGGCCAAAGGGTGCCCTGGGGACACCCTCCCCTCTTCCTCCTACAGTGGCCTTGTACTTTCTGGGAAGCCTGGAGTCGCATTTCCTTTGGGTTCCTGTCACCCCTTGCTGTGAAGACCGCTCCGAGGGGTCACGCATGGGCCTGGGGGACAGGATAGCCCCCAGGATGCAAGTGCAGTTCCGACAGTCATGGGGAGACCTGCTGACCATCTGCCCTCCCGCCCTCCACAAATCACCACCGAAGATCAGAGTCAGGAGAATTAGCATGTATAGTATCCCAGTTCTTCCTCACGAATCTGCACAGTAGGTGAAGCCCCCACCCCATTTTACAGTGTTAAAAGACAATCTTTAGATAAATTAAATTTAACAGAGTTTAATTGAGCAAAGAAAAATTCGCCAGTGATGCAGACCTCAGAACCAGAAGCAGTTCAGAGAGCTTGGCTCAGCAGGGTGGGCGGGCAGCATCCATGGGAGGTACAGAGACCACCGTTGGTGAGGGCTCGGCGTTGGCCTTATTTGAACATGGCCTGATGAGTTGCCCACCTGTGATGGACTGAAGCTCGGCTCCTAAATACACTCCTGTTAGGCTTTTTTCAGTAAGTTCCTGTACTAAGTTAGGTTGCAATTCTTTACATAAGGATTCAAGGTATGCACGCATCCTCAGGCCAATAGAGTTTAGCTTAGCAACAGATAGGGCAAATGAAAGAGGTGTAAAGTAATTAGCAAGGTCACACAGGAACTGGTAGAGCCAGAACTCACACCCACTTCTTGGATTCCAAGTTTCCTTCCTTCTTCTGCAGTAATAAAAAGTCCCAGGGCGGGCGAACTGAGGCCTCAAGGTGCTAGTTAGTTCTCTACACCTGGGTGGTTACAGCGCGCACAGACCCCAGCGGTAAAGAGCCTGGCTCAAAGATTTGGGGCAGTTGCTCAACCCCTCTGTGGCCCAAGTCCTTCATTTCTCGAGGGAAGTGGAAACAGCTGCCTGTCAAAGTCACGGTGAGGCCCTGGGATGACAGCCCATAGGCCCCCATGTGTGGGTGTGGGGTCGTGGTGCACCGTGGGAGACACCATTTCCCTCCCATTCTGCCCTCCTTTGGGGATTTGGGGTCTGGTGTAAAGCAGTAGCCAGCGTGAGGGGCAGGAGTGGACACACGCGGGCCCCACCCACCCTCACAGGTTCCTTCTAAGGGGAGCCTTGTCCAGCTCTGATGAGGGACTGATCCCCCGCAGCAAGATCACAGGCAGCAGCCGCTTCTGAAACCAAGAGAAAATGAGGGAACTAGAGCCACGTCGACATGGGACAAAGGGGCTGGAGATGTAGCCAGCTGCCGCTTGGGGCCTAATTATCTGGCATTCAAAGCCCTGGTGACATCTGAGATCCCTATCAACCCTGAAATACCCTCGGATGCCATCCAAGTTGGAGTTATCTATCCGGGCATCCGAATTAAGCAAGGCACGAGGTGCTATGGTGGCCTCCAGGGGCCATTTCTAGCACCAGCCCGCTAAATCTCTGGCTCTTAAAGAAACTGCAGGTTCAGGCCTGCAGCACAGAAGCAATATCAAGCAGGAAGGACATAAAAATATAAAACAGGGTCCCAGAATATATCTAATACAGCTCCTCATTTAACAGGTCAAAAAACTAAGGCCAGGAAAGGGAAGTGCCCACTAAATATGGGACAGCTCCACGGTGGCAGGGCTGGGGCCCAGGTCTTTCCACCAGTCCTTCCCACCCTCCCCACATGCCTCTCACTCTGCTCTTCAAACTCATACTTATAGCCCGCCATGGGCAGAGGTCCTCTCCCACCCTCCAACCTGTCCTGGAAGTCATTGCCAGATTTGTGGTCACAAAGACTCACTTTACCCTGTCATCCTTTGCCCAACACTTCCAAAAGCTCTTCCATGGACCGAATGTTTGAGATTTGTGTGTTGAAGCCCTGATCCTCAATGCAATGGTATTTGGAGATAGAGCCTTTGGGAAGTAGTTAGGTTTAGATGAGGTCATGAGAATAGAGCCCCCACAATTGAATTGGTGTCCTTATAAGGGGATAAAGAGACCAGAGTGTGCACGAGCACGCTCTCTCGCTCTCGCTTTCTCTGCCATGTGAGGATATACCAAGAGGATAACTGTCTGCAAACCAGGAAGAGAGCCCTCACCAAGCACCCAAACATCTGGCACCCTGATGTCAGACTTGCAGCCTCTGGAACCATGAGAAATAAATGCTTGCTGTTTAAGCCACCAAGTCGATTTGTAATTTGTTATAGCTGCCCCAACGAAGACACAACGCAGGAAAGAACAGAACTGATAGGTGAGCGTTCAGGGCTGTCCTTTGGTGAGACATGATCCAGCCTTTCTAGCCTTATTCATCCTTCATATTCATTTACTCATTCTTTCAATAAATATTTATTGATGTAAGGCACTGAGGATAAACAGTCAAGAATAAAACTGTCTTTTAAAAGCTCCTAGTTTAGTGCAAGAAATAGCTGCATAAACAGATAACTATAATGCACTGTATTAAGGGCAGAGAAACAGATATTGACAAGGAAATATGGGAACCCAAAGAGGGAATTCAATACAAAGCCAACATGAACAGGGAAGTTACACCGAGAAAAGTCATCCAGGAAGACAGATGCCCGAATTGAACTTGAAAGTGGACACTGGTCAGTTAACAGGGAAGGAAATGACACCAGGGGTGCCAGGAGAACGGACAGCCTGAGCAAGAGAAAGCTATGGAGTCAGAATGTAAAGTCCAGATGGGCAGTTGTCATATTATTTTTTTGCCTCTGTGCTTCTGGTGACTCAGAATCTAAAGGTTTATATTCTTGGCTGGGCGTGATTGCTCATGCCTGTAATCCCAGCACTTTGGGAGGGCAAGGTAGGTGGATTATGAGGTCAGGAGTTTGAGACCAGCCTGGCCAACATGGTGAAACTCTGTCTCTACTAAAAATACAAAATTAGCCAGGCATGGTGGCGGGCACCTGTAATCCCAGCTGCTCGGGAGGCTGAAGCAGGAGAATCACCTGGACCTGGGAGGCAGAGGTTGCAGTGAGCTGAGATCATGCCACTGTACTCCAGCCCAGGTGACAGGGCAAGACTCTGTCTCAGAAATACAAATATATATATATTCTTAATTAATGGTCACTGGATGGATGGATAATCCATGTGGGGAACTTCAGGAAGTCCCATGTTGCTGGGACACCGAAGAGTGGGACAGGTGGGCATGACCAGAGGCAAAGTGGGGAGGGGGATGACAGGTCCAGCCATGATGGCTGTGTATATTTTACAAAAGGGGGAAACTTGACCTTGCAGTCAAGGATTCTTGAAGTCTGTTGCCTTCCAAGTCCACTGTATTCTCCCCTGACATTGTAAGGAAAGTTTTGTGCATAAATTTAGCTTTCATCATATTCTAAAAAAGATTCATTACCCAAACAGGTTAATGATAATGAGGATGAGGTTTGAAGGTTCTAAGCCAGAGAGGGCCACTGTACAATTTATTAATGTGGATCCCACTGAAGTATGGAGAATAGGGGCCTTGTCTGTCTTCTGCACTGTTGTATCCCTAGCATCCATCGCTAGGCTTGGCCTGTGTTGGACGTTCAATAGAGAAAGAATGACAGCTGCGTGGACCCTGAGCTGAGGGGACCAGGCTGGAAGCCAGAAGACTTGGGAGGCTGTTGAACAGAACCTGGACTGGGCAGGGGGTGGGGAGTGGTTGGTTGTTGGTATAGAGTGAAAGTGCATTTCAGAAACATTTCGGGGCTAAAATTAATAAGACTTGGTGAATATGAGAGGTGAGAAAAAAGTAGATTTCTAGCTTGACTAGCCATGTGGTAGTGTGATCAATGAAACAGCGGAAACAGGAAGCAGTGTGTGTTAGGAATTGCTGGTGGTTCAGTCTGTTGGACTATGGGACGAGGGAGAAGTTGGTAGGCAGTGGTGGATGGGGCTGAAGCTTGAACACAGAGCTGGAGACAGAGATGTGGAATCAGGCATATAATACTGTTGAGATCCAACCAAGGTGGGTCATGAATCTTTTTCAGATGGGAAAGGTTTGGCTGCCTCTTCTTGCTATATTTCTGCTACTAAATTATACATTGTGTGAAGGCAGGGACTATATAGTTCATGCTTTTTTAAATCCCCCAACCCACCGATAATATCTAGTAAAATTTGCACAGAATATATGAACTGTCATTCATCCATCCATCCTATGTTTATTATCTACTACATGCCAGGCACTGTCCTAGGCATTTGGGATAAATCAGGAAACAAAAAAGACACATATCCCTGCCCTCATGGTACTTAATTCTAGTGGCAACGGATAAACAATAAGCAATAAATATATAAAGAACAAAGTACGCAAGAAGGTGGCAAACGTTATTAAAACAATAAATAAGCAAAACAGGGGGTGGGGAGTGTTAAGGATGGATGCAGTGAGCCTCACTGAGAAGGGAAGATTTGGCAAAAGGCCTGATAGGGGTGGAGTTTGCTGGTTGGTGTCTTGGAGGAAAGTGTTCCGGAGACATGCAGGGTGACCAACTGCCTCTGCCTTCCCAGGACTGAAGGGCTTCCTAGGATGTCAGGCTTCCAGTACCAAAACCCTAGGAAATGGAGGCCAGCTAAAGGCCCATGGCAGGAAAGTGGCTGCTGCGTTCAGGGAACCACAGGAGGCCAGTGTGACTGGAGGAGCATGGATGATGGGGAGAGAAGGAGGTGACACAGGCCACTCCACAGGCCACCAAGTCATCCCGCACCCAGCACTTTTTCAGCCACTGCTGCGTGACAGATGCACATACTGAGCACAGAGGATAAATAAATTAATAAAACAGAGAACAAGACCAGTTTCACGGAGGGGAAAACGACAGCATGACTCTCGTGCAAATATGTTCACCTTTCACAGCAACTTCCAGCCACGTCTTCGTTCATGGGTGGCAGGTGGCAGTGACCCTGTCCCCCGCCGGTGGGTTCTGCACCTCAGCGGCTGTCCGTGAGCAGTCCGTCCTCTCAGCAACCCGTTAGGGAAGAAAGTCCTGGTAAGCTGGACCAGCCTGACCCCAAGCCAGGGCAGGACACCTCATGTCACCAACTCATACCCCCCACAACCACAAACAACAGACTTTGAAAATGGCTTCCTCTAAGAGGTCCCCAGACACTTGGCAACCCATTAAGATGGTAATGAGGAGGACTTCTCCTGGAGTTTTCAAGATTTCAGAAAAGCCCCAGAAATAATACCCGTGGATTATCTTCCATTTTACAAAATATAAAGATGTATATACGGAATAGATTCCTAATTAGTTAACGAAGTTTGCTTCTTTCAGAAACAGCTCATGGAGCGCAGGGTTGGTAAGGGGGAAGATAGCAAGGGGGTCCCTGGTGTCCACAGATTAGGAAATGCTGAGTTAAAACTTCAGCTAAAATGAAAGGGTATTATCTGAGAAAAACAATCGCATTAGGCTATCATCACTTATGAACACTTGAGTGTAAATTAGCCAGTGAGATTAGTTGTTCACAAATCAAAGATTTGCGTGGGACCAGGAAGGGGGAAGAGAGGATAAAAGAGGAGATTGGGAAGGACCAAGACAGTCTTAAATAGGGAACTGGATAAAGAGAACCTAAGATAAAAATACCATAAAAATAACCACGCAGGCCACAAAGCAGCTTTACATCTCCCACTTCATTTGCCCCTTCACAACCCAGGACAGCGAGAACTATAATTATCCTCCAAAAGGCAGCATGGCACGGCAGAGCCAGGCGCTGGCTTCAAAGCCCACGCTATGGCTCTACTAGCTGTGTGATTTGGGCAACTTATTCAACCTCTCTGTGTAGATAATTATAGTGTCCACCTCATAGGGCTGCTGTGAGAATTAGGTGAGTTAATTCATGAGATCCTGGGAACATGCTTGACACATGGTAAGCACTCAGTACATGTTAGCTGTTATTTTATAAATAAGGCATAATAATGAGGTGAAGAGATTTGGCCAAGGTCACCAGCAACAATACAGCAAAGTGTACACCGTGCAACTTCAGGTTTTCTGGGAAAAGGAATCTTCTGGGAAATGTAGTTAGGAAAGGCAGATTCCCAGGCCCCGCCCCAGATATTCTGATTGGGTGGGGCAACTAAACGGTGCCACAGGAGGGCAAGAATCTGTATTGAGAACAGGCTCTGCCCAGGTGATTCTGATAGAGAGGATCAGCAGGGGAGAGCCTGGGGAACCCCGGCTGGGATGCAGAAGCTCCTGCTGCCTCACTGGTCTGCCATCCAGGAGACCGCAGGGGCCCCCGCACCTCCTCTTCCCAATTCCTTGACCAATAGTCAGGGCCACTGGAGGCTTCACAGGGCAGCATAGCCCCCTACTTCTGACTTACTGTGCATTTTTCTTTCCCTAGTTTCCAAGGTAAAAAGTGAGGCAATTCATTGTCAGAGAGATAAAGAGTTCTCTCCAAGACCAAGAGCTTTAAAACCAAGCTGCACTTCAGAGTGGATTTTACCACTGGGTTCCGTAATGGAAATGCTGACATAATCTTAATTATGAGGGAGACTTTCCTTCAGATGGAAATGCGGTGACCTAGAAGGCTCCATTTGCAAGTCCTCCTGACCTGTAAGAGAAGATGCCTGGTGGAATATTTTGGGTAATATATTATGCATCTACTTATCCTATGATCCCCATCTGTGGGCTTAGCAAGGCAGTATTTTGAAGAAAGAGAGAAAAAAATATGAACACCAGGCTTGAGAACACTCGCCTGGATCAGAGACCGGGGTGAGCTTTCTACTCTGCAGTGTTTTGCATTTCATATGAAGCAAAATCTATTTCAGGTGCTGCTGAAAATGCAGGAAAAGTACCAGTGACTAGAGTCCTAGGAATTAAACTGGCCTCAGTTCAGAGACGCAGAGTGGTCTCCTACCATCTTTTCTGCATATTCATAATTTGTCAATGTGAAGAGGTCTCCGCCACTGAGAAAAAAAAAGAAAGAAGGAAGGAAAGACAGAAAGGAAGAAGAAAAAGTTCCTTAGGAACTATCATCTCATACGAATGAGGTAGCTCCCTTCACACCAGCCCCAGGAGGCACACACGTGTCATCAGCCTCTGTCCTCTAGCACTTGACTTAATGCAATCCCTGCCAGTCACTTTCTCGCCAGGATATGAATGGTGTGGGCTCTAGGTTGAATATATTACTCAGAAAACAAGGCTGCCTCCCCTGAGAGTGGAGCAGTATTTAGACATTTCGCTCATGGCTAGGATAAGAGGGCAGGCCCCTAAGCAAGAAGAGGAGGCTGCAGTGACTCAGTTTCTTAGCAGAGATAAAGGGTAAATCCTTGAGGTGGTGCCGTTCTATGGAGCTGAGTCACCTGCGGGCTTGCATGTGGCTACGATTGGCCATGAGTTTCTATCTACATTCAACTATGGCAGTGGTAAGTCACCATGATACTTTTTTTTTTTTTTTTTTTGAGATGGAGTCTCACTCTGTCACCCAGGCTGGAGTGCAGTGGCGTGATCTTGGCTCACTGCAACCTCCGCCTCCCGGGTTCATGTCCTTCTCCTGCCTCGGCCTCGCTAGAAGCTGGGACTACAGGCGCCCGCCACAATGCCTGGCTAATTTTTTGTCTTTTCAGTAGAGACAGGGTTTCACTGTGTTAGCCAGGATGGTCTCGATCTCCTGGCCTCGTGATCTATCCGCCTCGGCCTCCCAGAGTGCTAGGATTACAGGCTTGAGCCACTGCGCCCGGCCACCATGATTCTTTTTTAAAGCATACAGTTCAATTTGTTTTGACAAACATATACACCCATGGAGCAGCACCCTGATCAGGATACAGAACCTTTCCATCCCCACACAGGGTTCCCTCGTGCCCTCTTCCAGTCAATCTTCTCCTCACCAGAGGCAACCATGTTTCTGATATGTTTACCGCAGATGAGTTTCACCTATTCTAGAATGGTAATATCAATGGACTCATATAGCATGGCCTTGTTTGGCTTCTTGTGTTAAATGTAACATTTCTGAGATTCACCATGCTGTTGTCAGTAATTCACTCCTGCCAAAGACTGAATGTTCATGTCCTCCAGCATTCAAACACTGAAACCTAATTCCCAACGTGGTGGTATTTGGCGGTGGGCCCTTTGGAAGGTGATTAGAGCCCTCATGAATGGGATTACTGCCCTTATAAAAGAGACCCCAGAGAGGCCCCTCACCGCTTCTACCATGGGATGGCACAGTGGGAGAGGTTGCTGTGAACCAGAAAGCAGCCCTCACCAGACACTGAATCTGCTGGTGCCTTGATCTTGGACTGCCAGCCCCCAGAGCTGTGAGAAATAAATTTCTATTGTTTATAAACCACCTTCTATGATTATTTTTTTTTTTTTTTTTTGAAACCTCCTACGGTCTGGTGGTGGTGCCAAGGTTGTCTGGCTATTTCTCTTACTTTTGTTTTTTTTTTTTTTTTTTGGAAACAGGGTCTCACTCTGTCACCCAGGCTGGAGTACAATGACACCATCATGGCTCAGTGAAATCTCGACCTCCCAGGCTCAAGCCATCCTCCTGCCTCGGCCTCTCAAGTAGTTGGGACCACAGGTCCATGCCACCCTGCCTGGCTAATTTTTAAACTTTGTGTAGAGACGGAGTCTCACTATGTTGCCCAGGCTGGTCTCAAACTCCTGACCTCAAGTGATCCCCCGCCTCTGCCTCCCAAAGTGCTGAGGTTACAGGTGTGAGCCACTGCACCCAGCATCTGACCACTGTTTAAATGTTGGCAGCTCACTTAATAGTCCCACTTCTCTCGAAGGCATCTGTGTCCCTGAGCAAGCAAAGCCTTTGGTTTCCCACAGGCTCTGCTATCTACAGCAGCTCCTCTTCACACTGGCTTTCAGGCCAGATTTGTAGGGAGCTCTTGGACTAACTTCTTGCCCTTCTCCATCCTTCCTCTCAGCAGTGCTGTGGTTCTCATGGGAAGCAGGAATTTCCCCATTAGCCCGTCCCCATCCCCAAATCATTAATGACCTTAACTGGTAAATGTGAGTGAGGCAGGCAGGAGCGTAGAGGCGCCAAGAGTGAAAGGTTTCCTGAGCTCTGGGGAGAAGGAGCAGGGAGGATGAAGGAGGGCATGCTTCGAGGCCCCCAGAGTCTGTGCTAATTTATCCTTCCTCTCAAATTGCCTCCAAACTTCGGTAATAAGCATGCTCATAGTTTGCTGATGAAATACATTCTTCCAAAGCAATTTTAAAATAATCGTACTGTATGCTAAACCCAAAAAAAAAAAGAAAGAAAGAAAGAAAAAAACCCTGCAGCCAAGTCATTCTAGACTGAACAGCAACGACAGAATTTCATAATTAGGAAATGTGGTGTCATTTCTGAACGTTATTGCACCTTTGAAAAACAGTATCAAACCGAGGACTGAATATTTGATACCCGATTGATTTCAGATTTCAAGTCAACTGCAGCAAAATAATGAGCTGCCTCTGTCGTGAGCTGCTGAGCTCCCACGCGGAGGGTCTGGGAGGGAACGCTCAAAAGGGGCACAGAGCCACGGAGCCTAAAGGCCTCTGCAACGAAGCTGTGGGGCTGCTGGGCTGGTGAACAAGCAGGATCCGCAATGTCTCGCATTGATGTTTTTGCCCAAGGGGATGTTTTTGAACCCAGGCTTTATTTTAAGTGCCCTTCAATTTTGCTCAGCGATGCTAATGCTGGGAGTCGGGGGATCAAAGTCCTGGACTAGAATTGGCTGGCAGCCCCCATCACTTATCCAGGGCTGGTCTCCACTGAGGTTGGATGGAGTATGTGGTATAGTTCGTGGGCTGGGGATGACCAGTGGTGGCCTTCCTCCTCCAGACCCTCGCCTTCACCACCAAGCTTTCCACTCACTACCTCTATATCCCAGAAGAATTTCATTCATAAAATCGGAGCATCTTGGCCCGTAAAGGGATGGCATGCCATCCTTTTCAACATTTCCCTTGAAGCCAGAATCCCCCCATGGCATATCCGAGATCTGCCTCAGGCTGTGCTGCTGGAATTCACATCACCTTGTGAAGCCATCAATTCATGGAGCCACAAAGTTAGAAAAGGCTCATTTCTCTTCACCCAAGATTTACTTCCATATAACAGCTCTTCCGATATCTGGGGACAGGTGCCCGTAGCGCATGGGTTAGTATCCTGTCCGTATGATATAGCCTTCCCACTACAGTGTCCTCATCTCTGTGTCTGGGCTCCCTCAGAAGCCTTGGAAGGACCCTTGGGCATAGCCCTCAGTCAGTGATGGATGGGTGTTAACATACAAGTGTCCCGGTCCCTCATGCCCTGAATGGGATGACTGAGAAGCATGCTCTATACCACCTCCCAGTTTCTCCACAGTGTGGAGCCCCAGTTAATCCCAGTAGGAGCTGGCTGGATAACACACCCTTTACCAGCTGCTTCCCCGCCCTGGCTCCCTTCCCCACCCTCTTCCCGTGTTCTCTTTACTTCTCAAATAAAACACCTGGACCCAGTGCTTGTCCCAGAGTCTGTTTCTGGGGAGCCCAACCCAGACAGTACCATATTTCAGTTCTCTTCCCCACACCCAACATCCCTGATGCCTTCTCCTATTTCTGATGTGATAGTCCCAGATTTAGAATTACCCTGGCCAAGCTTCTCCATAGCCATCTCACTTTCAAAGTTCTATCTTAAGATTTGAAGGCTAGGACAGGAGACGGTGCTCCCAGCACATCTATCTAATGCAATGCAAGTCCTGTCATTTCTTTTGATCTCAGCACTATACTGCTCTTCTGTCTTAGGAATGCATTTGATTTTCCATCATCTCACCCTCTTGGTTTATAATCTTCTTGTTAATGTGAAACTCCCAGGTCTTCTGACTTGAACTGCTAATGCTCTTGGCCTTATTTCACTTTGGAGTGGATAAGCATGCTCTCTGTGCCTTTATACAAACATTCGATGTCAATATTAGACAGGGCAGGCTAAAAAATATGGCCCTACAGTGTATTACTAGAGACCCTAGGTTGCCAGTAATTCATTAATCAAATCCTATGGGTACAAGTTGATTGGCCCATGACACACACATCTAATTGTTATCATCAAATCCACATTTTCTCTGGTAGGTCAGGAATATCATGAGAGTCTTCACAAATGCCCTGCTGAAAGCCAGACCCACCATTTAACAGACTGAATGGAATCAAATGAAATTCCAGGATCTTTCAGCATCCTACCTTGTCCTGTCTCCCCTCCTCTTCCCATGCTCCATGGGATTACCTAATTCAAGCCAAGCCAATATGAAAAATGTTTCTCATATCCTTGGTTCCCAGGTTCTGACATGTCCCCATCATCTTTTTCTGGTAGCTGTTAACATAGGAGCCTGAGAAGTACTGGCCAAGGGCTAAAGAGATGGGGTGAGAAAACTTCTTCTGTAAAGGGGTAGATAGAATGTTTTAGGCTTTGAAAATCAGAGGGTCTCTGTCATGGTGTCTACTCTACCATTCTAGCACAAAAGGAGCCACAGACAATATATAAACTAGTGGGTATGGCTGTGTTCCAATAAAACTTTATTGATGGACGCTGAAATTTGAATTTTATATCATTTTCACAGGTCACAAAATAGAATTTCCTTTCTGTGTTTTTTCCCCCTAACCATTTAAAAATGTAAAAAACCATTCTTAGCTCATAGAACCTATAAAAACAGCTGGTGGGCCAGATTCAGCCTACAGCCATTGTTTGACAACCCCTGCTGTACAGTAAAAGGAAGAGCACGAGCTCTGCTAATGACCTGAGTTCTTTTAGTTCCAGCTGTGGGATCCTGGGCACACCCCTTACCCCCTGACTCTGCTCACTTGCGAGTGTGGATGATATGGTGAAGGAAGGCAAGGCTGGGCCCAGGGTTAGGATGAGGCACACAAGGCACAGGTGCACAGAACATCTTAAATCCGTTACCCCAGGCTGGCTCTCTCACTGCAACCCTTTATTTCTAAATGCTACCACTGGCTTGCAATTTCTTTTAAAAATTGACCAGGGACTTATATGCAGTATGTTCCTTTTATGAAAAGCCAAATAGCTAGTCTGCAATGCTCTGACCCGCCTCTGGCTTTCCGTGTTCTAAAATTTCAGACAGGGGTTCAGTGATCACATCTCCAGGAATTTTCAGTGCCCTGAGCTGCAAGTGGTCTCAGCCCATACGCTTGTAGATTTAAAGGTGCTTGGGGGCTCTCTCGCCTTCAGCTTCACATCTCTTTTCTATGCTTATGTTTTATATAGCCCAGGTTAGAGACACATCACCTTGATCAATAAAGGGGAAAGACAAGTGATCTGACCCTACTGTACTGGACACCCCATCTGCTATGATCTGAATGTTTGTGTCTTCCCAAAATTCATATGTTAAAACATATTCTCCAACATGACAGTGTTTGGAAGTGGGGCCTTTGGGAAGCGATGAGGTCATGAGGGCTATGCCTTCACGAGTGGGATTAGTGTCCTGAGGAAAGAGGCTCAAGCAAGCCCCTGGCCTCTTCCACCACATGAGGACACAGCCAGAAGACCGCCATCTATGAACCAGGAAGGGCCTCACCACACACCACATTTGCCAGAGCCTTGATCTTGGACTTTCCAGCTACCAGAACTGTGAGAAATAGCTTTCTGTTGTTTATAAACCACCAAGTCTATGGTATTTTGTTATAACAGCTCAAACAAACTAAGCCACCATCCATCTACTGCACACTAATTTTTGAGTGTCCCCACCATGTTCTCTAGAAGACTCTTCAGCCACTTCTCAGCTTTCCCAGCCTTCCTGGGACTCACCTTTCATGATCACCATGTTCTTGTATTTGCCCTTGGCCACACGCTCCTTTTGAGAATTAATTTTGTGCGTCGACTTGGTTAGGCAAGGGTGCCCAATTGCTTGGTCAAACACTGGTCCAGATGTTGCTGTGAAGGTATTTTTTACATGAGATTAACATTTAAATCAGTAGACTTTGAGTAGAGCAGATGGCCGACCATAATGTGAATGGGCCTCATCCAATCCACTGAAGGCCTTAAGAACAAAAACAAGGTTCCCTGATGTAGAGGCACTCTCCGCAAGACTGCAACACAGAATCCCTGCCAGAGTTTACAGCCTACTGCCCTGTGGAATCCAAACAGAAGATTGCCACAGCAACTCTTATCTGCATCTCCAACCTGAAGGCCTGTCCCACGGATTTCAGACTTGTCAGCCCCCACAATCATGTGAGCCAACTCCTTAAAATGTGTGTTTATATGTCCATCCTATTGGTGTGTTTCTTTGGAGAACCCTGACTAATCCACTCCTCTCCCATCTTTTGCAGGGCTATGCTAGTTTTTTAAGAGCCTTATCTCCTTCTTTTGGGTCATTGATAATGCATAAATAATGGCACTGTAGAGTCTACTGTCCTTGTAACTCATATAAGCTTTGAAGACTTCAAGAGGTAAGAATTATTCCCTCCTCTCTTGCCTCGTTTCGACTTGCTTTTCCTCGAGTGTAAATAACATGCCTCACTTCATTCTCAGCTTGCTTCCTTCTTAGATAGATTCTAAGACGAAGGCCATTTTCTTCTGGGGTCTCTGTCTTTTCCTACCCCCAAATAAATTCTTTCTGGTCCCAATGACCAGTTTTTCTCTTTGCTGCTTCTCCTTGTCTTTTGGACATAAAATTGTCAGCAAGGCCAAACAAGAATTTATCTGTTTTTAGCAGCCCGAGACTCCGTCTGATGCCCAGATGGTTGAAGTCTTCCTTTACTCCTGGATCTTGCCTCATGCCAGTTTTGTGTTCTGCCTTTAAAAAGTATTATCCATCCATTCCTAAAATAGGACTCCCACTGCTCTCCCCACACTCTCCTTCTCTCCAGGTTGAGATTTGCATTCCAGTGAAAACTTGATAGACTCCCATCCCCCTTCTATGATTTCCACTTCTACTGCTGTTAAATGCATTATATGTTATTCCTTTTGTATTAGTCTGTTCTCACGCTGCTAAGAAAGACATACATATAAAGAAATACTGGGTAATTTATAAAGGAAAGAGGTTTAATTGACTCACAGTTCCATGTGGCTGGGGAGGCCCTGAAATCATGGCAGAAGGTGAGGGAGTTGCAAAGTCACATCTTACATGGTGGCAGGCAAAAGAGAACGAGAGGCAAGCAAAAGGGAAAACCCCTTGTAACACCATCAGATCTCATGAGACTTATTCACTACCACAAGAACAGTATGGGGGAAACCGCCCCATGATTCAATTACCTTCCACCAGGTCCCACCTACAACATGTGGGAATTATGGGAGGTACAACTCAAGATGAGATTTGGGTGGGGACAGAGCCAAACTATATCACCTTCCCATTAATATATTCAATTCCTGAGTCCCAGAATCAGAGAATTTCAGGGTTAGCACAGATCATCAGACCCTGGGACCCCATCTTCTCTAAGAAAACCCCATCAGGAGGTTTGAACACCTTCAGCAGCTAGAAACTCATGTTTCCCATGCAAGGTGGCCCCTTCTGTCTCTGAGCACCTCCAGCTCACCTGGATTTGCAGCAGTGGCACCGCTGGGCAGCCTGGAGGGAGGGCAGGAAGCATGCTCACAGTTGGAACAGTCAACACATATTCTCCAAAATTAGTCTTTTCAGGCCTAAAGGTGAATAGAGAAGGTAAGCAAAAGATGGGGGCTTTCTGTGTGTTAACTTCCCCTGTGATACAATCTGCCCAGACTACCAGTCGCCAATCCCTATGGAATACAGGTTTCTCCTTTTTTAGATTTTTTTAACTTTGTCACTCAATCTCTATTTACTGGTATCTCCAAGGTCCTACAGATTTTTCCTGTCACCATTAATTTAAAGGTAAAAGGATGGGCAAAGAAGTTAACAAGGATGTTGCAATCCTTAATAAAATTTTGCAGAAGGATTGTCAAGAAATTTTTGAACAAGAAGACAAGTGGTGGTGAAACATTCTTTTAAAAGGCAAATGCAGCCAACAGCTGCTCTAATCAAAGCAATAATGACACAGTAATAAATAAATAGATCAATGGAAAAGGAAAGAGGGTAGAAAAATATGTGAGTCTATGTGGGAATTTCATAAACGATAAAGGTGGCATTTTAAGTCTTGGGAAAATGGGATATCCCTCTGAAAGAAAAAAAATGTTAGATACCTGTCTTGTGATGGATTAAAAAAAAACTAAGCATTTCTAAAAAGCGTAACATTTTAGACTGCATTTGAGAACAGTTTTGTAACATTATAAGGAAGGTCTTCCGAAGGGAGAAAAAATCGAAATGACTTAACAGATTTTAAAAGATTTTAAAATTAAAATCTTATTTGAAAAAGTAAAAAAGAATAACAGGATATAATGTTCGAAGTGTATCTCTTACACAAAAGAACTGTAATACATTTAGAAGAAAACTATTAGTACTTTAGAGGAAAACTAGGCAGAAGATATGAACAGAAGAGGAAATTCAGATGGCCAGTAAGTAGAGGAAAAGATGCTCAAATTCACGTCAAAAAGATGGTTAGCGAGATGCACATTGAAACAACAAAATACAACTTTTCATTGAAAGGTCCAGCAAAAAAAAAAAAAAAAAAGATAACATCTAGTAAAGGCATGGGTGTACAGAAAAGAAGTTGGACAAATAAATTTCTGGATGTTAGTTTTACAATATTTACAAAGCTAAAAATATGAATTGTGATTCAGACACTTCTAAGGAGGTATTCAACAGAACGTTTGTACACATGCATAATGATATGTAAAAAAGGTTTAATGAGGCGTTGCAATAACAAAATGGAAATAATAATATCTGAGTAAATTACCAATAAGGGAAGGGTAGGAAAAATTATGTTGCATTCATATGGCATGCTATGCAGAAGTTAAAGAATAAAGAAGATCAATATCCAATGATCTGGAAGGAAGAATGTTTATACACATTTTTTTAAAAATCCATTAGAGACCAAAATGTATAGACTGATTCCATTTGTAAAGACATACCTATATAGACATAGAAGCACCCACTTCAGGTGGGAGAAATTCAGGAAGGATGACCCCCAGACTGCTACCCCACCACCCCAGAATAGTGGTGGGACTACGGGACATTTTCAGGTTTTTTGTGGTTTTCTCCATTTTTCAACAAATGTGTTAAATAAAAACACTTATTACAATACCTGGCACAAAACAAGTGATTAAAAGAGAGTAGCCATTATCTTGACCATTATGATGTGCTGTGCCCTGGACAATTCCCTTTGTGTCCCATTCTTGCAGCCAGTTCTTGTTTTCCAAACATTTTTCTCTTCTTATTTGGAAGCAGAGGTGAATTTCCCAACCTTCCCATGAAGACTCTGTGACTTAGGACTTCACTCCCCTTCTCCCTCCCCCACCACCCACATGGAGCACATCCCTTCAACGGGCATTTATTTCCTGTGTATCAGAAGAAATAGAAACAACTGATGGGGTCAATGACTGTGGCAGGGTCCTTATGCCATGTCAGAGACACCCTTTGGGGTGACAGCCGCCCCCAGAGAGGCTATGCCAACACTATCCATGGCAGCTTTGGGGCCCTAGTGAAGCCAACCAACCATCCACCATTTTGGGCTCTTGCTTCTGAGGTTTCCGTGGGCACTAAGGTAACCAACTTGTCCCAGTTTGCCCAAGACATTCCCCCACTTTAGCACTGAAAGTTTTACATCCCAGGAACCTTCTCAGCTTCATGCACACCCAAACAGCTGGTCCCCCTTGTGGGTACCTGCTATGTGTCTGGCTGCTTGCTAAGCAGTGTTGTGGGGAGAAAGGGTATGAAGATGAACCAAACACACTCTCAAACCTCAGGGTCTCCTTATGATGCAAAGGAGGACACTGGTGAAGAACCAACCTGCCCTGCTGTGATTCGTCTTAGTGGAGACACCGGCCACATGCTACGGATGGGTAACCCCAGAGATGAATTCTGCCTCCAGGGAGCTGGACTTAACATTCTCCACGCTATGGGCGGAGGCTGTCGCTGGCAGCCCAATTCCAAGGGCTCCAATTATCTTTCCCTGGTCTTTCCTGTACCTTGTTCTTGTGCCCTCCCCGACCCCAGCCTCCCCAAAACTCTCTTCCTGGCTTGGCTCCCAGGGCTCCTCCTAGGCACCTCAGAGCCCTTCAAAACCATCTCCTTCAGTCAAACCAGCCAACGACTGGTGAGGGAAAAAAAAGCAACGGTTACAGTAGTCCTGACTTTCTGGGTCCCTCCCTGAAACAGATCCCTCTGAAGGCCACCCTGAGGACGCGGCCTTGGCAATTGGTCCCTGGGCTCCAGGATATCAGCTGACCCAGCCACACCCGGCCTCCCATCGGGAAGCACATATGCACCACCTGCCAGGGGTGAAGACCAGCTTTCTTTAGTAAGCACAGTCACAGCTGCCACCCCGTGCCTCCAGCCTGGTCGGCCATCTTTCCTGATGCATCCCTCACCTCACCTCTTCCCGGTGCTCGGCGTGCACGGGCCCCTCACTGGTCTTCCTCCTTAGCCAGGGTTCTCAGCCCCGGGTTCCCGTTAGAGGCACCCGGTGTTTCAAACATACCAACGCTGGTTCCCCTCTCCCACCCCACCAGACCAGTTAAATCCAAATCTCAGGGGAGGAGCTCCAGCATTAGCAGCCTTTAAAAGCCCCCAGGTGATTCAAATGTTTGGCCAGGAATGAACGCAGGGCCTAAACCTGCCGGTGCTTTGCAGGGGCACCATTGCAGCTCACTACAGCCTCCACCTGCTGGGCCCATGAAATCCTCCCACTTCAACCTCCCAAGTAGCTGGGAATACACTCGGCTATATATATATAGATACATATATATATAGATAGATACATATATATATAGATACATATATATATATATTTTTTTTTTAATGTAGAGATGAGGGTCTCACCATGTTGCCCAGGCTGACCTTGAACTCCTGGGCTCACATGATCCTCCAGACTTCAGATCTTCCCAAAGTGCTGGGATTACAGGCGTGAGCCACTGTGCCTGGCCATGTTCTGCTTTGTTAAAGGCTAAACTAGCCCAGGTGTGGTAAATATAATGCTCTAGGGTCGTGACCAAGCACCTTGGCGCCTGCTACCTATTAAGTAAATGACTTTAAGTAAATGTGGCGAATGACAGCATTTACCATCAAGGGCTGTGGGAGAATTCAGTGAAATAATAGAGGTAAAAACACCTGGCACGATGCCTGACATGTGCTGAGAATATCATAATGTTGGTTATCAGTCACTTACCCTTTAGCATGAATGAGTAAATGGTGGTTGCCCAGCAGGTGGTCTTGAAAGGGAACAAGGATGAGGAGCCCCCTGTCTTGGGGAGGAGCACCCTGACCAGGGGAAAAGGGAGGCAAGGACTGAAGCCCAGCTTTGCTGATGTCATAGATTTGGCCCAAGGATGTAGTTTGCGCTGATTGCTTTGTCACCTTTTCAGGTCACCTTCCCTCTCTGGCTCATTCTTGAAGGCAACAGCATTATTGTCCACTCTTTAACCCCAGGTCGGGGAAGAGATGAGACTCAATGCCTTTTCTCAGGAGAATTATCAACAGGCCTTTGTTGGTGGGGGCTTCTCATTCCTGGTTTGTGAGGTCATTCCTGTGGGCAAACAGAATAAACCAGAATTTGGCCTGCCAGGGACCTCGAGGCACAAGGCCAGTTCTGAGCTCAGTTTAATTTCACCAGCCACGAATCTTTCTCAATGTTGTCCAACACATTACAGGCACTTAATGAATATTAAACAATAACAATAACAAATCATTGTCTTCAACCTGCTGAGCCCCCTCTTAGTACTAGTGCCAGAACTTGGTTGGAGACACTTTTAGGAGAAAATCCTGCCTATCTCCTTGGCATCCAACCCCTGCACCCACGGGCAGAGAACTCACAGGCTACAGTGAGGACAGGTCACCGCCCGCTGCAGTGGGGTACGACGCAGGGAGGAAGCTGGGAAAAGAGACATGGCAATGGCCCCGGGCTGCTGCCAAGCAAGACCAGAGCCTCTGTGTCTACGGTCGGTCCATAAAACCTGCCACCGTCAGCCAGCATGCCTCCTCCTGCCCAGCCGCCATTGTGACCCAGCTTCCACCATGCAGGAGGGCCAGTTCCTTCCACCTCACCTGTCAATGCTGAGCTCTTGGTCATGCCACTTGCATCAAGAAAGAGCTGATCAGGAGGAAACACGCTCCCCTGTGCGCCCTTGAACCTGTTCGCGTCCGGGCCATGCACACATATTATCTGTCAAAAAAACTACATTTAAAACACTTTAAAGGGAGGACAGAAAAGCTGCATGTAGGCGAGACAGGACAGAGAATTGTGTTTTCGTAGCAAAGCTGGCCACTGTGGAGGGAGGAGAGGGAATGCAAATATTTGTTGAATTTGATTTTCTTCTTCATGGTTAACCTGAAAAAAATCCTGGTGGGGCTACATATGGCAACGTGTGTTTTATCTTAGGTCCCACCCCTTCCACATGTAGATTTCCAAGAATCTTCACCCGTTACCAATGAACGTGCCCCACCCTGGCCTGGACTCCTATTTCTCCCGCCATGCTCAGGAAGGAGGATGAAGGATAGAGGAAATCGTTCAAGAAGAAAGATTTAAAAATAAAAGGTTCAGAAGAGGCAGGAAGCTAGAGAAACCAATGTGAAGAAGATGAAAAATGGAAGAACGTGTCACAAAGAAACAGCAAAAAGAAGAAACCCAGTGTTAACATTAGGCCCCGGGGCCCTCAGTCACCCACGGTAAGTGGTGAATTAACTTCTCTCCGCTGCATCTGGACTGACTCTAGTTATGACTGTGAGAGCATTGAAATAAGTGGACAGGTACATCCCGCAGATGAAGTCCAGCCGTCCTGAACCACAGGCAGCCAAGGCCAGGGCAAAGCCCTGAGCAGCCCAAGGAGGCAGGAGGAGTCGTGGCCCTCTTGGCCCTGCCGTGGGGCACTGCGGGAGTGCATTTTGGTTTGGGGGGTGGCGTAGGGACACCACTGAGGCATTTCCACCCATGTTGTCTATGTTGCCCAGCCAGTTAGATGGCCACCTCTCGGAAACCAAGGAACCTGTGGTTTGGGTGAAAGGAAGGGTGTCAGGAAAGTGTGGCACCCCACAGGGACCCCAGCCTAGGGGAGCCGCTGGGCCCCGCTGGGAACAAGAGACTAAGGAAGGGGAAGGCCTGCAAGGTCAGAGCCCACTGACTTCAAAACCCATGTGGACTTCACTCCTGAAAGGGGACGTCATGGCCCTGTGGTGAGGACAGATAACCTGTCGACACTGCCAGTTGCTCTTCACCTGAGGGGAGAGGCTCAGTGACAGGGACAGGAAAGGGACAACTTGGGAGCTACCGGACAGGGTTGGTGCTGGACTGAGCCCACAGAGCAAGCTCTCTGCACACACTGCCAGGTCCCAGACACACCAACTGCAGCCGCTAACACTGGCAGAGCCCAGCAGGGGAGGCAGCAGCAGCGGCTTTCCTCCTTGCATTGCAGATTTCTCGACTGAGGCCCAGATGGGTGAACTAATCTGCTCAGGGTGGCCTGGCTAACAAAGAGGAACAGAAAACGGCCTCAGATTCCTGGTCCTGCTCCTTCTGTCCTTGGCATCACACTGCCCCTCCTGGGGTGGAGGTGTGGGCGCTCGCCCACATTCTCTCCATCTCTCTCCCAGCAGATGCTTACAGGGTGCCCTGCTGTGGAGGGCACAAGCTAGGCACCGCGAACAGAGCGCAGGCCCTGTCCATGTGGCCCACAAGGTCCACCAGTCCTGGGGCGGGGCACAGGGCCGCATCAGTCCCTAGTGGGTCTTGGCTCTCAGCCTTTCAGAGCCTCCCCGGGACACTGCTCCACCTCTGCCGAGAGTCCAGCGTTCACTCATTCTCCCCCAGGGAACTCGAGGCTTGGGGAGCTATTAATAAATACAGTTTCCCCTCCACACACCTTCATCAATCAAGTGGCAAAAACCTGGGGTAAGGCACAGCTCCAGGAAGCCTCAGCTAAAATGAGCAGATAGTACCTGGGCAGGCGTCCTTTGCACCCCGAGGCACCAGCATGGACCTGTCTTCATCACCAGGCTCTGAAGAATGACACAGGGCTCCGCAGCTCAGGGAGCCCCTACAAACGAGGGCTCAGGTCAGCTCTAAAGACAACTGCCCTATGCCCTCGAATCCTCCTGACAGAAGCGGGGTCCTTCTGTGTCTCTGAAGGTCATGCTGTCCTTCAGGGATTGCAGTTTCTGAAAAGACCTAGGAACTGTATCTCAGGTGAACAGTACTCCCAGCCAGGCAGCCCGATCTGAGCCAGAGGCCACAGCCACGTCTCCCTCATCTTCATGGACCCAGAGCGACGGGTTCATCTCTGAGCTTTGTCACCACCTACCCCTTCCCTAGTGGCCACAGTGACATGTCTCCCAGCTCTTGCCAGCTCCCTGAGCAGAAACAACTGTCCAGCTCATCTTTATTCCCTACAGTAACAGGTCTATGAGCACGTGAGAGATATTTGTTAGAAGAGGATTGTGGAACACTTTGGATAAAGAAAAGGAATAATATATTCCTTGAGCTACATGTTTCTTGATTTCTTTCTGTGTGTACTGTGGAGAGCCCTTTATGTTAGTTCATTTAGTTCTGACGACAATGTGTTGATGTGGGTAATATTATTATCCGTATTTTAGGAGGAGGAAGCTGAATAATAGGAAGAGCCTGGGCCTGGTTTCAAACCCAGCCCACCTATCCCGGAGCCACATTCTCAGTCAACCGTAGAACCCTGCTTTTTCCCTATCAAAAAAGAATGGATTCCCAGGGATCTGTCTTTTTCTAAACATCAGCATGACTCTGTTTCATCTTAATTGCCTGGCACACAGTAGGTGATCTATGAATGTCTATGAAAGATTAATAAACGAATGTCATCAATGTCAATGAAAAAGCAAATATTGAAGGAAGAAAAAAATTAAAGATGGTCAGTCTGTTCTGAAGCATTATCAGCAATTTCATGGTGTGTGTTTTGTGTGTGTGTCTCATACACAAAACATGCAGGCACACACATACCACACACATCTATGATCTCAAGTTTAAGAAAGTGAATATTAATTACTTCTACAAAAAAAATTACAGGATTTTCTATCCCCCAAGATATGCTTCAAAACTGTACCCACCTTGCAATTCAACCTTCCTTCTGCTAATCTCACTAATGCCATTTAAACTTCTACTGTCTTTATGCAGCGGTGCCAAGGGTTTGGGCAGAAGTGCAGGAGGTGAGAGCCCAGAGCTTCTACATGGGCAACAGTGGGATCTATCCTGGCTCCTGCCCTTTCTACCTAACTCTGGAGCTTGATAAGGTCCTCAGTGTCTCTAACCACGGCTCACACACTCCGTCAGGTCTAGCTGTGCTGTCTTTGTGTGTGAGTGTGTGAATGTGCACGCACAGTGCCTGCACACCCAAGGAGGTCCAAACTATTCCCAAATTTAAATATTTTCTCTCACCACAACCCTAAATACAGCATGCACATTAGAAACATATATCCAAATATGGGGTTCAATAATGAATCAGACATTATTTTCTCCAAAATGTATACAAACACTTAAACCACTCCCTTTATAAGAAAAAAAAAAAGAGCAAAAAAATGAGGACAAACAATCTATAAAAGGAAATTCAGACAGAGATGGGGAAAGTGGCAGTGGTTTTGCAGCTCCCAAAGGTGAGCCTCCAAAGAACAGAGTTCACTCAGCATCTGCCAGCTAATGAGGTCATCATGGTCATTCCTTTGCTTTAAGAGTGCGGTGGCACGATCTCAGCTCGCTGCAGCCTCAGCCTCCTGTCCTTAAGTGATCCTCCCGCCTCAGCCCCCCAGGGTGCTAGTATCACAGGCACATGCCACCTTGCCTGGCCCTAAGGATGGATTTGACTGGCCACTCAGCGCTCCTTGGAAAAGCCCCCTCTACTTCAGAATCCAGTATCCCCCTCCTCACCACCTCCCAACACTGACATTTAAAGTTTTCACAAACGTGAAGTCCACACCACTCTAAACAAACTGTTAGATGCTCCATTTTGCTCACTTTGGCTGAAGCTGAGCTTTCTGTCCCGAGACTGAAAGAGGCACGAAGCTTAAGTCACTCCGCCACCCTGTGGCCAGCAAGAGAACTGCACGCTTCCCGCGGGACAGAGGCCCGGCTCTGGAACAATGAGCTCACAAGCGGCACACAATTTTTAAACCCATAATAGCACCTTTTAGGAGCACCTCCTCAAAGACCCTACAATAGCTCTTAATTGGACTGGAAATTGCCTGCTTTCATACAATTGTTCACAAGTGTTCCTGTATTTAAAGGGACCGATTCATCTATTTCTGGGTGCTTTGTTCTCCAAAACAGTGTGATTAGAAACCACCCCCAGGTTTCCAGTTCATCCTCCTGCCTCAAGGAACGAGGCCCTTCAACCCATTCAGGGAACACACGTGGCTGCCGTTTTATGAAGAGTAACTGAAGGCAGCGTCACAATCTCCTGATAACACACACCCATGTGTTTGAAGGTCAGGGACTCAGAAGATTTTCTCTAAAGTGAAACCCAAAATCCTACTGCTGCAAAGACCTGAGGAAGTATGAGCAACCCTGCTGAATTTGATGTGCGTTCAAGTCCTAATTGCAGGATTTACTTGCTGTGAGCGTTTGTGTTCTCATCTGTGACGTGGAGGGGTGAGGGTCATTCTTCCTGCCCCGCCCTAAGGTTGTAGGGGCATCGCGTGTGCAAAAGCCCACTGTAAGGCTTTTAAAGTGCGGTGGGAATGTGGCTCCGGATTATTCTCATCAAACGTTCCAAGGTGTCAGAAGACAGTCACAGAGGGGCAGGTTGCACAGAATGAGATCCTCAAACTCTGACAGAGCTAGGAGGAAACAGGACGGGGTAGGTGCCAGTTAGGTGGACCAGACATATCACAGCCCCCTGCTCAGCTTGGGGGTTGCAGTGCACGCTGAGAGCGGGCCACCCACAAACTACGAAGCAGTGACCTGCTCACTGGCATTTTGAGCCGACAGTAACCCTCTCTGCCACAGAGTGCCAGTGCAGGAGTTACTCTGGCCAGGGCAGGGAGGCCCGGGGGCTCTGTGACACAGAGCTTGCCCCGATCACGGAGGCCACCTGTTCTGGATTTTACGGAGTTCTGGTTTCAAATATTCCCGTCTATTGCTTCAGTAAAGACACTTGTGCTTTGCAGGGTCTGAGAGCTGGGATTCAGGAAATATAGCCCCAGAACCCCATCCTCGCAGCACCGTTTTGAATGGGAGAGACATAAACCACCATAAATGAAAAACCCTCATCGGGGTCTCTGAAATCCCAGTCCTGAAGTGGAGGGCTCTCTCACAGTGGCCACCCTGTCCAGGGAGTCGGAGGGTCGCCTGTTTCAGGGTTGAAGCTGGAATCCGCCCGAGTCTCTGATTAGCCAGGACTCTCTCCTGGGACCCCACCCCGGAGCCCAAAGGGCAGGATCAGAAAGGAGGCTTCCTTGGAGCACGGGCACAGCTGGTGGCTGGGCGCCCTCTAGTGGAAGATCAGAAAAAGACAGCCTGGAGGGATGCAAAATGAAACTCACCAAGCAAGCCAAGTGAATATTTCTCCTGAATTTTCTTTCCCTTACTTCAGGATTGCCAGCATACATCTGCTTCCACGTTGACTGGTAGGCAGGCTTCAGTGCCTCCTATGATCCAGTCTAGCGAACGACCTTCAATTCATATCAAATCACAGAAACTTTGGAAAATTTTCTGAACAGCAGCTCTCTCCACCTCCAAGAAAAATAATGAAGTTTGGAGTTTGGGCCGCCTGCCTCCCTTGATGTGTTTCACACATGATTCTCCTGGTTCAGGGAGCTTTCAAGTTTGGGCATCAAATACATGCACATCCCTTTCAAGTAGGAGGTCTGAAAACCAAGACAAATAGTGGCTGTTCTTTTTTAAAATGCCTCACTTCCTTTCCAAAGCATTTGGTCTTTTTATTAGTCTCTTTAAAATATAAAATCCATTCTGCAGCACACATCCGTTTGAACAAACTAGATTCCAAGAATGCTTCGAGCAGATGCACACAGTCTTATTTTGTGGCATGCATGGAGGTGGGCCTACCCTTAAAAATTGTAAACATTGTAAATTAGAAATTGATATTTAGCCAGGAGCAGTGGCTTATGCCCGTAATCCCAGCACTTTAGGAGGCCGAGGCCGGTGGATCACCTGAGGTCAGGAGTTCCAGACAGCCTGGACAACATGGTGAAACCCCATCTCTACTAAAAATACAAAAATTAGCCGGGCAGGGTGGCGCATGAATCCCAGCTCTACTCTGGAGGCTGAGGCACGAGAATCGCTTGAACCCGCGAGGCGGAGGTTGCAGTGAGCCAAGATCGCGCCACTGCACTCCAACCTGGGCAACAGAGAGAGATTCTGACTCAAAAAAAAAAAAAATGACATGTAAATGGAGTTATTTAAGCACCACACAAGGGTTACTATTATGTTTATGATATACTTTTTGCAATTAATTGTTCTGTGGCTTTACATACTGATAAAACTTATTAAACATCATAACAGTATTTGAATGTGGATATTTAGCAGCAATTTTGGATCAAATATTATAAAATCAAAGAACATTAGGATGTGATATCTCTTACCTGGTTCCTCTGAGCACTGAGCACCATGCCAGACACTTTACACACATGATCCCATTTAATTTTCCTAACACCTCCATGAAGTGAGTAGTATTATTTCCATTCTGTTGTTAAGAAAACTAAACTGACACGCAGAATGACTGAACAGGGATTCGCCTGTGTCTGATTGAAAAGTCTATGATCTTCCTGGTTCACTTTACTGCCGCCTGTGTAAGTGCCATAAGTACTGGCAAGAATAACCCACTTCTAAAGTACTTAAACCAGAGGATGCTGACCGAATGAAAAACATTTAAGACAAAAAGAACTTCAGAACAGAAAGGTTAAATTAAGTAAATGCTAGAAAGGAAAACAATGTAGTATAAGTATGCAGCAAAAGGCTTTTATACAAAGAAGTTGTTAGAAAAGAAATGTGATTCTAAACAGTGTCTCCAATCTAAATTACATGAAAACATTTGAAGACTTGAAGACCAAAATCAAACTGTGCACAAAACAGTGGTACGTAATCCCAGAAAGATTTAAAACACAAATTTACCAAAATCACAGCTTCTGAATAACAGATTTGAAAACATAAAATAGATACTCAGTGCACAAGACAACTTTGTCTCTTCTTTGGGAAGACTTTCGTACTTACCAAAACATTACAAATAATGTTAACAAAAAAAAAAAAAAAAGAACTTCAAATGATTAATCCTAAACTTCACCTTTTCTAAAATTAAATGCCTCCAATCTAAGGACCTGGCTGCTTGGTCTGGAAAGAATTTAATTAGCATGTATAAACTGTCAGTGTACATATCTTTTCAAGAGACATATATGATTATTTTAACTCAAGAAGCCAATTCAGCATTTATAAAAGGTAAGTAATTCCATCAGTATGCCTGTCCATTTTTCCTGTTGCATTAATGAGACTGAGCTTCATAATTTAATTCTGAAGCATACAATTCAAGTGTGTTCAGATTAATAATAATGCACACATTAATATATTACATATATATTAATATGTTTATTGCAAGATAATTAAAGTAAGAAAACTGTGTCTTCCCGGTTTCAAGAGCAATGAAATTATCAAGCTCATTTAGACCTAATTGTGATCGTTTCTCTCTCACCTTGATGTTCCCTAGGCCCAAAAGGCCCAAAGAAGCAGAGACTGTTGCTTCTGTGTCCCCAGTCTAGTGCAGTGTTCGGCTCATGGTGGGTACTCACTAAATGTTTCTTTAGCAGATCTGTGCTAGAAACTTGTGGGGTACAAGTTTGATCCCTAGAAATGTTTCTACGTTTCACCAAGGACAAACATACCTGTATCCTTTAAAAAAACTCTAAGTTTATTGCAACTTGGGCTTTTTACTCACCGTTTAAACTACTCAACCTACTAAAGGACTGGAAGTGCTTTCAGAACCAACCCACTCAGTTCGCATCAAGGAGACAGACTCAGAGAGGTGAGGGCATCCCTGAGGCCCTTACTCAGGCCTTCTGACTGCAAAATTGCTATTGCTCTCTGATGTCTGTGGAGCTGAGGCCTCACAGGGTGCCCACATGGCAAAAAAACAAAACAACAACAAGAAAAAAACCCAGCTACCTCAAGATAAACAACAATACCTCTTCTCTGTCCACAATGACCAGCCACCTGTCACGTTCTCAGAGTAGGGTGGCCCAGGCAAACATGGCAGCAATGCCGTGGGCCTCGCTTGATGCCATTGGAGGTGAGCTTGGAGTCCCTCCTCCTTGGCAGCTGGGAACAAGGAAAGGGGGCAGGTTAAGAAAGGGAACTTGGAGGAACAGAAGGGAAAAATCAAAATGCGGAATCAAATGCAAGCAGTGGGAGATATGTCTGCGCAGGTCCCTAACCAGGCCCCCCAATACAGGCTTGCTGTGCTGTGTTGGGTCTCCCACTTGGATTCCCAGCCCCGTGAAGACTAGAGCCATTCTGGAGGAAGCCATGAGGAATTTCTTTACGCAAAAGCACTCCCTAAACGTCTCACCAGAAGGATGAAAGACATGGCGCGCGTTCTCAAAGAAGAGATGAGTGGGAGCTTACGTTTCCCTAGGAGGTCACTTTATCCCTGTTTATCTTTGTTTTGACAGAGATGTTGCATCAAAAGCAAAGGTTTCTAGAAGCAACAAGGTAACTGTCCAAAGCCCTGGTTAGTTAATGAATCAGCTCAGCCCTCAGACGTGGGTGTTTCAGATATGCGGGTTCTGGCTTAGAAGAGGGAGATTTCCAATCAAAATGTGTAATCAGTGGCTAAACAAGATACATGTAGGGCCAATCTGCTATAAAGGCTAAATGAATGTCCATAGAAGGTCAGAAGCTTTCTGAATCTGAACCAGATTCCTGTCAGTGCACATTACATCCAGAAACATTTTCTTACCCAGAAAACCTTAGTAGCTTGGATTGCCAAAGTAATTCAGGTGAGGCCTCTGCTCTATCAATGACATATAAAAGTTAGATAGAGCTAATTAATAGTATAAAGCATCACTTAAATTACCTTTCAAGCATTCTCAATTACCTTAGAAGAAGCAATTGACAATCATTTGGTATATGAGATATGAATCAACTTTCTCTAATTCATTAAAGCAGGTCCCCCAGAGTCCTGGCCAGACCATACTTTGACAACCTAGTTTAAGTTATGGAAACAATTTGTACCTGAAAGTAATAGAATGGAATTGCCTCAGAACTCTCCTTCCACATAGACTGGCATTGTATTTTTTTTAACTAGACTTGGTAGCATTTCTATCTTAGAGGAAAAGATGCCTGGATTATATGCAGCTGTCTCAAGCCTGACTTCTTTCCAGTGTTCTCCTGGGCAGACCCCTTGCTTCGCTGGGACTCAGTTGGCCCCTCTGTAACACGAGGGGCCTTGTCTCTGAAGTTCATTATCACTCTGAGGGCGCTTGGTTCCCCATTGCTCCAGCGGCCATCAGACACCTGAAACTAACCAGCCGCTGCATTGGTGCAAAAATGTGGACTCAAATGTCCAAAATCTCTAACGTCAAAACCTCAAAACGCCAAAAATGTCTTAGGCAAATCAGTTTCTCCAAAGAAAACAAATCTATATTTCGGTCTTGGTTTCTCGGCCTGACTGCCAGGCTGAGTGGAGAGTATGAGGAAAGCAGAGGGCTGGGGCCTCCTTAATCAGAATGCTCATTTCTCTGGGGCTTCTCCCCACACTCAGTGCAGCTCCTCAAACTGTCCATGACAGGACCTGTGTCCCAGAGCTCAGACACTCTCTGGGTCAATTTCTGCAGGGCACTGATTGCCGTCCCAGGTCCCCCACCGCCACTGTCCCACACTTACCGCTTTCCCCCACCATCTCCCGCCAATTCAGGAGAAGGGATATTAGTTGGCTGTGGAAGGCTGGGGATGTCTTAAATGTACTCATCTTAAGACTTTCAGTTAATCCCCTTGTTTTCAGTTCCATGCAACGCTCAGGATCCTCTTTACGAGAGTGCAGCATTCAGAAGCTTACTATTGTCGACAGCGTCCCCCATCGACGCCTCTGGGTTCCAGCTTTATCCAGTTTGCCAAGTCAATTGCAGTCATTCCTCCCCACGATGTTGTTGACATCTCATCCACCGCGATTACCTTTGTGTTCCTCCACTGGCATTGGGGCAGGGGTTGGGAAGAGTGCAGAGTGCAGACACATATAGGGTAGAATCTTGCTAACTTTAACCTGATGCCTCCAGGGTGGAATTCCTTAGGTCTTTTGACCCTTGCCTCTCTTCCCATTTTTCCCTCGTTGGCTTTTGCCAAGACCCAGAGTCACTCCAGCACCTGCTGTCTTCCTCTCGCAGCCTCCTCCCTCACTGAGAGTCCTCCCTTAAGATCAGTCCCTCAGAGATCTGCGGGACTCTGGCCTGTGAGAGACGCCCTCTCTGCATTTTGTGATTGGCACAGCTGTGGAAGAGAAGAAACGTTCCAACAACGAGGCTGCGCTGACAAAGCTCTTCAAACACTGTCCTGACCACGAATGAGGCCTCTCGTCTCCCTCCCTCCTTCCCTCCCTTCCTCCCTTCCTCCCCACTCCCTCCCTCTCTTCTTCCCTTCCTCCCTTCCTCCCCGCTCCCTCCCTCTCCTCCTCCCTCTCTCCCTTCCTCCCTGCCTCCCTCCCTTCCTTCCTTTGTTTTAAATATAAAATGCTTCATGCACAGCAAATGTACAAAATCTTTTTGTTGTTGTTGATTTTTGTTTTTTGAGCAAGGGTGTTGCTGTGTCATCCAGGCTGCAGACTGGAACTCCTAGGTTCAAGCAATCTTCCCACCTCAGCCTGCTGAGTAGCTAGGACTACAGGCATGTGCCACCATGCCCGGCTGATTTTTGTATTTTTCGTAGAGATGGTGGTCTCCCGCGTTGCCCAGGCTGGTCTCCATCTCCTGGCCTCAAGTGGTCCTCTCCCACCTCAGCCTCCCAAAGTGCTGGGATTACAGGCATGAGCCACCACTCCTGGCCTCCAAATTTATAACTAAAGCCCATTCTTCTCCTACCCCATTCCTTCTCTCACCCTCTCGTCCCAGAAATAATCGTTTTTCTAGAGTGGGCATATATAATTTTCACGTATGTCTCATGTATTATGTGCTCACATTACATGATCTATATCCTTTTGCAACTTGTTCTTTTCACTCAAAATCGAGTTCATTTCGTACAGCTGCTATTTTCATATTCTTTTGCATGTTTTAAAACCTGCTGTTGATGGACCATCTCCACATTTTTAAATTTTATTCAAAGTGTTGCAGTAAACATCCTCATATGCTTATTTCTCTTTTTGCTTAGACTGCATGAGAGTTCCCTAGGTTGGGTGTCTGCAGTGGAACTGCTGTGTTTGTACGCCTGTGTTCAGCCGGGGTAGGGCTTGCCAACTTGGTTTCTGAAGTGATTCTCCATCCCATCAGCAGGGTTTTCCCGTGGGCGTATCACCGCATCCTGTGAAACATCAGCTGTTCTCAAACTTCCATTTGTGTGCCAATCTGACAGATGTAACAGGGCATGTCAATGAGTCATTTCCAATGTTCCTATTCTGTGAGTTGTCTGTTCATAGCATTTGCCCGTTTTTCTATTGGGTTGTTTTTTTCATATTGAGTTAAAGGAGGTCTTCATATATTCCAGATAATAACCATTTGGCTATTGTATTTGTTGCAAATATTCCCTCCAGGTTTGTGGCTTGTCATTTAACTTTTAAATGGCCTTTTCTCTCATAGAAAGTTCTAGCTTCTCAAGAGTATAAGAGTATTCTCTTATATTCCCTTCTGTAAATTTTAAAGAATTGCTTTGCATGTAGGTCTTTAATATACCTGGTATTTTATTTTAGTGTGTATTACGAGACAGAAATCCAATTTTTTGTCAT
Organism: Mandrillus leucophaeus; assembly: GCF_000951045.1. NCBI lineage: Eukaryota > Metazoa > Chordata > Mammalia > Primates > Cercopithecidae > Mandrillus > Mandrillus leucophaeus. Next base: position 68,272 of record NW_012101569.1, read on the forward strand.
ACGAATAAATTAATTTCCTGAGCAATATTTGTCTATCCTTGCTGACTGCAAATTTTTTCATTGAGGTGTAAAATTCACATTAACAAGTAACCATTTAAAAATACACAATTCAGCAGTATTTAGTGCATTCACAATGCTGTGCAACCACTGCCTCTCTCTAGTTCCACAACTTTCTCATCCTAAAAGAACACCCCATAACTTTTTTTTATGGTAATCATTGCCTTGCTTTCTTCCCTTTTTTTTTTTTTTTTTTTTTTTCAGGTTCCAGTATTAAGTCCAACACACATTAGCTCTTTTCTCTAATGCTCTCCCCATCCCTGCCCTCCCGCAACAGGCCCCAGTGTGTGTTATTCCCCTCCCTCTGTCCATGTTCAGCTTATTGTTCAGCTCCCACTTATAAGTGAGAACATGCAAACACCCCATCTTTTAAGGAATCACCCCCTCTCTCCCAGCCCCTAGCAACCACTCATCTGCTCTTTGTCTCTATAGTTTGCCTATTTTGGATATTTCATATAAAAGGAATCATATAAGGTGTGACCTTTTGATTATGGCTTCTTTCACTCAGCGTAATGCCCTGGAGATTCATCTGTCTTATAGCATGTAGTACTTTGTTGTTTTTCATAGCTGAATAATACCCAATTTTATGTATATACCACAATTTATTTATCCTCTTATATCTTAATATACATACGTTTGCCTATTATGAACAACACAGCTATGCTTAACTGAAACTTAATGTCACTTTAAGGATAAATGAATTAAAATATGTAAAGTGCTTAGAACAATGCCTAAAACTTACATAGCAGAAACCATGTAAGCCATAGTTACTATCCTTGTTATTATATATTTCCATATATTCATGGGTCTGTCGTTACTCCGTTTTGTTCCATTTATCTTCTAATCTCTTTCTCTGAAAATATCACATTGTTTCACTTACGACAGTTTTTTTAGTAAATTTAAAAATCTGGGAGGGCAAAATATATCCTACACTTGATCTTTTTTCTTAAAGTTATTTGATAATTCTTGGCCTTTTCGTCTTTCACATGAATTTTTGAAATAGCCTGTCAAGGTCCATGAAAAATGTTAATAGGATGTTGATTAAAATTGCATTGAATTTATAGATAAATTTGAATATGATTACTTTTTAATGAGTCTTGCCATTCATGAACATTATATAACTTTCTGTATATTTAAGAAAATTTAAACTTTGTTTCCATGTAATTTTATAATTTTCTTTAAAAATGTCTTGCAAAGTTTTGATGAACTTCCTCCTGTACACGCTTGTTGTTACTTTATGTTTTAACTCTACAGTTTACCAATTTCTTTGGTGCCATTGATTTCTATATTTCATTCCTTCTTTCTGAGTTCTATTTCCTGAAGGACATCCCGAAGTAGTTTTTAAAGAAAGAATTTGAGAGTGGAAAACTTTCTCTTTTTTATTATGAAAATAGGATTATTTAACCTTCATTCTTGAATGACAATTTAGCTGATTAAAGACAACTATATAGACAGCTGGTTCTCTCTCAACGATTTGTAGATATCCTGTTATTCCCCGGATGCTATTGTTATGAGCTCTTCTCTCAGTGTAATTGTTGATTCTTTGTCGGTAATCTCTCTGTTCTTTTTAGTTGTTTTTCAGCTTTTCTCTTTGTGATTGCTATGCGATAGTTTCAATCCAGTGTCCCTTAGGTTTAAATTTGTTTTTATTTATTCTGTTCTGGGTTCATTTTGTTTCTTGCATCTATCAAGTCCTGTCTTTCTGAATCAAGTCAGCCTTTTTCTCTATTCTTATAGGACTTGGATTAGAGTACGTTCGATACACTCATCTAGCATCCTTCATGCCACTTAACTTCTCTTTCATATTTCCATCTCTGTCTGTGCTGTGTTCCAGGAAATGTATTGATCAGTCCTATTGTTCTAGTCCATTAATCCTTCCTTCAGCTATGTCTAACGTACTTTGTGGCTGTCCATTGACTTTTTTTTTTTTTTTTTTTTTTTTGAGATGGAGTCTAACGCTGTCTCCCAGGCTGGAGTGCAGTGGCACGATCTCGACTCACTGCAGCCTCCATCTCCCAGATTCAAGCGATTCTCCTGCCTCAGCCTCCCGAGTAGCTGGGACTACAGGCGCCCACCACCACGCCTGGCAAATTTTTGCATTTTTAGTAGAGATGGGGTTTCACCATGTTGGTTAGGATGGTCTCCATCTCTTGACCTCATGATCCACCCACCTCAGCCTCCCAAAGTGCTGGGATTACAGGTATGAGCCACTGCGCCTGGCCTTGACTTTTTATTTTAATGATTTTTTAATTTCTAAAAAAACCAACTTAGTTCTTATCGAAATCTGTCTCTTCTTTTTTATATAGTGCCATGTCTTTAATTCTTCTTCTTAATCATACATATTTAATATTTTTATTGGGTAGTTCTTACCTGAATTTCTTGGCAATATAATTCTAACAGTTTTAAATCTGCTGACTGTTGCTTGAGATGACTTGTTTCCTCATCTTCCATGAGGGTAAACAGTGGGAGGCATGTATAACCTGCTTTGGGGGTTTATCCCCACTAAGATGTTTGATTTTGCTTTTGTCAGATTCCCAGGCTGTCTCCAGATTCTTTTAATGTTAATTCATTTGCTTGGATGCTCCAGGACCACATAGGAATTGATTCAATTTGGAAACCCATGTGTTAGAGGCAATGATTACACATTCTCAGGGGAGAACTTTATTTTCATTCAGAACCCAGGCCAAAACAACTTTCTTTGTAATTTCCCTATGCCAGTGGGAATATTTTTTCTTGTCTATCATTTTATCTTAAAGGAGGGTATAGATTTTATGTGGGTTTCTAAGTTCCTACTTTTCAACTTACAAGGGTCCAAGACCTAATCTCCTGGATATTAAATCCCAAGCCTTGAGATTAATAAAAGTGTTTAATAAAATTGGCAAACCTTCATCATTCTGGGCTGCAGTAATATCCCCTCATATGTTCACTGATCTAATTTTAACCTCCCTTTACACTTTGCCCTAGAGGGAATTTTCTTATATTCTTTGAGCTCAGCTATTTATTTCAGAGAATATTATATTTCATCTAGTATTTCTAGGTGCTTTTTAGGAGGAATGCTTTTAGATATTTAGTCTTCCATATTGTCATTAATCGTTTTTCTCCCATTTCTGTTTCATACAAATGGTTTTCCTGTTTGGGGGCACTAGTGAGTCTTTTTTATTTTTATACTTTGTGTTCATCTACCATTACTTTATGTTTGAACCACAGTGAAGGACCCAAAGGATAATGCCATCTTGACTGGAAATCCCAGATCTCTATTACTGATTATGACCAAGCTGATAGTAAATCAGAGGAAACAGTCCAATGTCCCCTAGTAGATGCAAGTACATGAATGTGAATTGCTGAAAGTGGCTGAAGCTAATTGCGGTGGGCCATGTTTGTTGCTTGTTCACCTAGTAGCTATTCTGCCTTATTTTATTACTGGAAACTACCTGATTTTTGTTTGGATTTCCACTCCTGTCTCATGTAATTCAGGGGTAAATCTTAATTTCTCTGTCATTCCTGGCAATACCATTTGCCTTACCAGTGATAGATGTAGAAGATGTGTTTCCAATTCTGAACAATGAAATTTGAAGGGAGGTCCACTGGAGACTTCTGGGAAATGTTTCCTGGCTCTTGAAGGGAAAAAAAAAAAAAGTGGCAGAGTTAAGCTTTTCTTCTGCAAGTTCATTGTTTTCAAAATGTTCTGTCTGAAACTGTCATGGCCATTCAGAGACTATGAGGTAGCCACCAAGCCGAGGATGGCAAAACCAGAAAGATGGAAAGATGCTGCCTTCTTGGATGGTAGTGTTGTGCTGATGAATTCATAAAACAGGAAGTCATCTATGTCTTGTTATGTCACTTTTCAATATGTTGGATAATAAATCCCTTTATTGGTTAAGCTAATTACATGAGAGTTTTTGGTTACCTGCATCTGAAATATGCTAATGGATATAACATGGTGTAAACCTACCTTTGATTGGTAACAGTCTAAAAGACAAAGGTGAGCATAAGTTCATCCCAACTGGGATTCAATGCTTTAGCCAGATCACTGGTTTAGTGGCACATGAGGAACCTGTATTTAGTCTGTGAAAATATATGTACTAACCTTAATGTGAGAAAAGACCAGGTGATATAAAAGCCCAGGGACTATGAAGCATTCCTATGAAAGAAGGATGGTAACTCTGAGAAGTCCAAGCCACAAGGAACTACAGAATGTCTTTTCATTTCCTCAAGCAAGAAGGGGATCAAAAGAATAAGGAATACATCTGCATGTATGTATAACTAGAATCAAAATCATTCAGAGCTGCATCCACGTTAGTTATAATTTTATCTATCTTGCTTCCTTGAGCTTGAAAGTGGTCCATTTCTGCAGGCTGGTGTACTTACAAAATGGTGGCATAGTGCGATAGAAAAGGAACGTGATTTCAACCAGTTCCTGAGACTACACTTCCTACCTATATGAACTTGGGTAAATCACTTCTACAAACATGTTTCTTCATCTACAAAATGGAAATATCATGACCTGCCATATGGGCTTGCTATTAAGATATAACAAGATTAAGTATGGATTTACAAACTGTAAAGCTCTTTAGTATGTTAGTTAAAATGACCTTTCTCTGATTTTGTAATTTAATCCATGCAAATTAACTAATCCAAATAGTTAACATCTGCATTCCATTATCCAAAGCAGTGATTCCAACACATTTCAGATGATAGGGCTGACCAGCAGAGAAGTCTTCTGAGTGGGTGGTGCCTTATGAAGAGCCCAGGTCGCGCATGGTGTGATCCACGACCACCTCACACAGCACTGGTCCTTAGACAACTAAAAGGTGCTGCTGAGGGTGTGCATCTGAGAAGGAAGAGCAGGATCCCATTTTCACAGCAATGATCTGGCTCCCAACTCAGCCATTCTTGCCCACAGTTCTTTCGGGGGCTCTCTTTTGGGACTCAGTTATCTATAGTCTCCATATCCAGACTTTTCTCCATGCAAGGACTAGCAACAATCTCCCACACTTTCTCTTCGGATTGTGTTGGTGGTAGTGTTGTTAAAGGTTCTGTGGTTTTAAAAAAGAAACTCACTAATGATTAAGAATATACATTTAATATCTTTAGGAATATTGTGAGAAAGAGGAAAAAACTGCAAGCAATACATCTCACCTTTTCAAAATAACAATTCTATAACTTGTCGTTTTATCAATATTTGTAAAATCTAAAGGGATCCTTAGGACATGAGGCCTGTCTTCAACTCCTTTTGTGAAAAAGGCAGGTCTGGTCCAAAGGTCTTATTTTCAAATGAAGAAACTGAGGCCAAGAGAAGTAAAGGAATTTTTAAATCTACAGTACCATATAAATGTACCCTTACAGTTAGCAAAAGTGGTGAAAAGAATAACTCAACAATATTCTTAAATAAGTAAAAGTTACAAGATAAATAAATTACAATAATGGGGAAATGTTACCTTACATAAGTAATTGCTTTAATAGGCTGGGATACTTACTACTGTTAGAAAAGCAGTAGAAAATATGGAATTGTCAAAGCACTAATCTGCCTTAGTTGATTCCTGGTACATTCCTGCAGATCAGTGCACCATATCCTAAGGGGAACATGGTTGAACTTGTTTGTTTAAGGAGTACCACCAGGATTATGGGATGACTTGAAGTTTTGTCCCATTAGGGATGGTTTAGGTAGAATAAGAGGAGATCTTGAAAATAAAACTTACATGCTTGCTGGATAAATGATAGGACATGAGGCCAGCCTTCAATTCTCCTAGGTAAGTAAGTGCTCCCATAGCTGGGTTTCCATATACAGAAAGAGCCATTCTTATTCCGATAGCCCTAAGGATTTGGGCTTAATGGATGGAAGCCACAAGAATAGATTTATGCTGAATGTAAGGATCTCCCAACCATTAACTTTTCTATGAATAAGTACAACTAAAACCAAGGCCCCCAAGTGAATTATTTTTGCCAAAAAAATGATTAAAATTAATCCATTCCACACAAAATAAGCATCATTAGTGCTTCTGAAAGAGTTGCATATAATTCAATGGCAATTGAGCATTAATTTTAGGTAGCGTAGGAAATATATTCTTATTCACCAGTCTAAGTCATGGGTACTCAGTCTTTATGGCCTTTACTAAACAGTGTTTTCAATGGTATCCATTTACCATCTGGATTGTAATAATAGTCATGCAAGATTTCTATTCTGTTCATTTGAGGCCAACTCGAAAGGAGTGCTTTCCAGGTCTCTCAGTTTTAACCATGGGAATCTTTTTCACAAGAAAGCAGTTGTTTCTTGCTGCCAATAATTCCAGATATATTCAAATGTCCTATAGACCTTACAACTATTCCAGAATTCTTCAGGACTATGATTCCCTTATCTTGGCATAAAGAAAAAAAAAAGCCTACTACCTACTTCCGTAACACAGTGATAGATTATTCAACTGACTGCATAGTCCAAGAAATCTTTATTGAAAAAGTTAAGAATGCTGTTAATCTTCTAGTTCATGCCCTATTTTTTTTTTTTTTCGTTTTTACTATTTTTGAGAGCATGAATCACTGTGAATGGAATGAAGTGGGAAGATTTGATCAGAAGTGTCAAAGTAGGTTAAGCCTCTCTAACAGTACTCCACAGGGATAGGAAATGTGCCCTGTTCCAGAGTGGCTGCTTAATTTAAACCATCAATAAGTGCTTGCTCAACTAATTTGCAGCAGCATCCTCTGGTGAAGCTAAAATTTTATAGCTTCCATTCAAATTGCAATCTTTGAACACCTGCTCATTTGTTACATTACTACTCTATAATGTCATGTGCCATGCTCAAAAATATCATTTCTACTTTAGCAAGTCCCTAGCCAGTTATGACAAAGTATGTATCTTGGGTATGGTTTTTCTACTCCTGATATCAGTAGAACTCTATAATGGTTTATGGTAGAACCCCATGCATTTGATTTTTAGTTCTGATTGTGCTGTAGAATAGACGCAAGTTTTATGTCTCATGTCCAAAGTTTTTATTTCCTTATTTGTACACCTCAAAAGCTACATATGCTAGTCAACTGTCACAGTAATATTATACCATATGTAAGAATTCTCCAGGAAAAGTTTAACTAAGGGCTGGCTTAGATTTGGGTGTTACTGTGCGAAATGCCGTATCACAGTTAGGTGTAAAACATAGATAGGGAGAAAACAGATAAAATTTGGGGTTAAGGGTATAAGGTTCTAGAAGAAATCCAAGAGGCCAACAGTGGCTACATTCATTCAACACCAATGTCCTTGTTTTTAGGAAGAAGTAGAGATAGGAATGTTGGTGATGTTGGATCCTAATTTCAGTTCCTATCTCACCACAGGGCCTTCGGTAAGTCATTTGATATCTGTTTGTCCCACTGTAAGATCAATTATATGATATAACATAGGGATCAATGAACTTTTCTGTAAAGGGTCTGATAGTAAATTGTTTAGGCTTTGCTGACCATATTGTCTTTGTCACAATCACCCAACTCTGCCACTGTAGTGCAAAACCAGCCATAACCAATGCAAATAAATGGGTGTGGTTGTTCCAATAAAACTTTGTTAAGAACAGATGAGTTGGCCTGTGGGTTGTAGTTTGCCAAGCAATAGTATAATATCCACTTAACAAAGATAACTTAACATTTAAAGAGGTGCCATAAGAAGAAAAGATAAAATGATGCATAGAGAAGGAAGACTTAAAATGATGGCAAAAGAGAAAAGTGGGTGAAGAGAAAAACTGGTATCATAAGGTAAATGTTTTCTACAAAAACAAACAAAACCCAAATATCAAGAACTGAAATCTACTCTTGGTGAAAATCATTTATCAAGGTATCTAAACCACTTGAGGTACTGTAGTTAATCTCTGGGGAAGTTGCTTGATTTTTCTTCAAGTTTAAAAGAATGCTAAAGAATTGAATCTTCTTTGTAGTGTTGTTACAATCTTAGTGGATTGAGGACCATGTTGGTATATATATTTCACTATTATTGTAATTTTTTCCCCACTAGAAGTCAGTTTTTAAAATATTTTCATCCAGCAGATATATAACGTACAAAAGGGATAAAAATCATTTTGATGTGCTTACATTTCATACTTGTTCTCAAGTGTCATCCTTGTGATACACAATCATGTGGCAACATATATGTTGACACCAATTACTCTGAAACCTTTATCAAAACAATTTGCCAGCACTAACTGTAAAATGAAACATTGGTATGGTCTGAGAGGGAAGAAAATTCTGTTGTTTCTTAGAGTTCCTCCTATAGTCTATGATTTTTTCTAAAATTTAAGAAGCAAATTTAATAAACTGAGAATTTCGAAGGTATACAGCTCCACAATCTCTTACCTAAAACCCTTGGGCTAGATGTGTTTCAGAATACAGGACTTCACATTTAAGAAGGGAATATGGGCTGGATGTGGTGGCTCACGCCTGTCATCCCAGCACTTTGGGAGGCTGAGGTGGGCAGATCACGAGGTCAGGAATTCGAGACTAGCCTGGCCAACGTGGTGAAACCCTGTATCTACTAAAAATACAAAAATGAGCCAGGCATGGTGGTGTGTGCCTATAATCCCAGCTACGCAGGAGGCTGAGGCAGGAGAATCGCTTGAACCTGGGAGGCAGAGGTTGCAGCGAGCCGAGATTGCGCCACTCCAGCCTGGGCAACAGTGAGACGTCTCTAAGAAAAAAAAAAAAAAAAGAAAAGAAAAAAGAAAGACAATATGGTTCATATAGCACATACAGCTTGTATGCCTCCAGAGAAATCTGCAGCAGTACCCCATAACCAAATAAAGTACTTTTGCTCCAGCCAAATTATTTACACCAAATAGAAGACCATGAATAGCCTCATGTCAGTTCAGTTCAGATTTTGCTGCCAAATGTCTTTGTTTCAAATTTTTGCAAAATCTTTTGGTTTTTAGAGCTTTTTGAATTTTTGAATTTTGAATAAGGAACTATGGGCCTGTGGTTTGTAAAGACAAAACAGAAGTCTTTCTGAAGACTTTTTCACCTCAGAGACCCACAGTTGACTGTTTGAATGATACGTACTTATAACTGAAGATACTTTCAAGCATGACTTCAAGAGTAAGCCTCAATTTTCCCAGTAGTGGCACAATCACCAAGAGAAACGTGCTCCCTCTCCTCCAGTGAGTCTGATTTAAAAAAAACAAAACCAAAAAAACACCTCCTGAGAGATTTCATCTCCATATCCTGTCTTCTTTTTATTATTATGATGATTATGATTATTATACTTTAAGTTCTAGGGTACATGTGCATAATGCGCAGGTTTGTTACATATGTATACATGTGCCATGTTGGTGTGCTGCACCCATTAACTCGTCATTTACATTAGGCTTCTTCTTAGAGCCGACACACATGGCACAGAACCCACTTTCTTCAGTACTCATGGTCATTCTGGCAGTGATTCTCAACCACAAGGGCTTGTCCCCAGAAGACAAATGACCCCATTATGAGCAATCTTCTATCCTCTAAGAATTTTTGGTTTTTCTCCCCAATAAAAAGATGATTCTTCTAGCTCTGGCAATAATTGCAACTTAATATTAACTGGCATTGAGATCTGTAGAGCCCTTTAAGAATTTGATCATTTTAAGTCCAGAGCATTAATTTTTAGTCCTGGCTATACATTAGAAACACACAAGGAACTTTGTTAAAAATAGATATCCAGGCAGCACCAGATCAACATACTTAGAAACCCAAAGCACCAAAAAGATGGTAGTGTCCTCCTTCCTGCATAATTCAAAATAAAAACAATACTAAATCAGAAAACACATGGAAGGAAGTCCACCCTGTATGGAATTTTTCTTACAAAGCTTGGGTACATTTTTTTGTTTGCTTTTGTTTTTTCTCTTTTTTTAATGCCCCTGCTTTGCTACAGCCCTCAGCATAAACTTATTCTTCCTACTGGATAATCCAGCACTGGGTGAGCCTTCCAAATTTGTAGTCTGAGCCCCATGTGCAAGAGGGAGGAGAAGAGAAAGAGAGCAGTATGGTAGACCATCCCAGACTGCTATGCAGTCTCAGAAAGGCTCTGCAAGGCCACTGGAGTCTTCAAGCCAGAGTTAGCTGTCAGAGGAGTTCTGTGTCTCCTAGAATTTCTAGACTAAGTGTGTCTTAATATAATTGCCATACTCAGCCAGTTGCTGAGAGAAACTACGGAAGGCATAGACTCAATGCAAATACCACAATGGATTCCAAAGTGCAGCTGGGCCCCTAGGTCAACCGCATTCTCTGTAATCCCCCAGTATTGGAGGTCTGTGCCACAGATCTCCAGTGTGATAAAGGGGCTCAGTACCCCTGAGTAAAGGCTTATCTGACTAGTATCTGGTAAAGTCCTCCATAACTATTAATATAACTTCTCACTATTATTGGATTGGAAAAGGAAAAGGGAAAGACAAAAAAATAAAGCAAATATTACTTGAATAACACAAAAACCACAAAGTTTTCACACCTGTAAACAATGTGCCAAATGTTTTATTTCTCTCATATGCAAGTAATTGACTCTCAAAGCATTTTAAAAAAACACATTATTACACTTTACCAATGAATTATTTCTGTCCCTGGAGATTAAATCAAATAAAAATGTTACAAATAGTATCAGTACGATATAATTTCTTAAATATATAGGACATTGTCAACAGCTGTGATTCATATGAAAAATATAATCAGATATCTCAAATTCCTAATTCTGTTTTAAAAACAGAAAATACTAGAACACTTGCTATGAAATTGCTGATAATGATCCCTTTAACAAACTGCAATTAACCACTAATACAGAAATTCAATTTAAGCAAGAAGTTTTATATATTATACTTTACAGAAAAAAAATAATTTTGAAAAAGTAATGACAAACAGAGATCAAACATTTAGGGCATTAGTTACTGCATTCTCTTTTTAGAATATACATCAAGTAACACCAGTAAAATTTAAAGTTTTATGACCAGGCCTTAAAAAACATGAATGATGATGACAGAACCACTACCATACATAAACAAAAATAGAGCAAACCAAGTGCGTCCACATCTTCATGAATTCAGTAATTTGAAATAAATGTTGTTATGTTAAACACTATGAGCAAATCTAAAGGTTCAACCAAAAACCTTAAATATTTTTGAGTGTTTTTTGAAGTTTTAATAGTTTATCTCTGATCAAGGATGGAGAAAGGACAAAAAAAATACTGTACTGAATTGATTCTCACAGGGCCTGCTCCCTCAAGGAACACAGTGTCATTATATAGGCCTTATTTATATATAAAACAACCAAAGAATTTTCATTCTTCTTAATAAGTATTTAAAGTACATTCTAGGTGTGCATTAGGAGTAAATGTTAATTTGTGATGCCCTTAAGTCTTTCAACCTGTAAGAAACAATTTCTGGGAATATAAAAATACTGAATTTTACATATTTCAGAGTCTTGAGAAACTTAGGGTGCAATATTTTCATGTATCAGCAAATAATTGTGTCATATAAGCTCATCTTGAAAGAGCATGTAAATAGCTTCCAAATTTTTATAAATGCTACATTACAGAGGGCAGAGTGTAGATATTTTAAGGTTTGATTGTCCACATTTTTTTATTAGAGTGCAAGGAGGAAAAGTAAGCACCAAAGTAAAATATGCTTTATTCGGGGGAAAAACAGTGTTTTCATGAAAAGAAAATAGGAAACATGTCATTTCTCCCTTTAGTGGCTTTTCTTCATTCAATTACCTGGCTTACAAAAAACTGTTAACTCAGTTCAATTATTGAACAAATCATTCTTAAACAAAATGTCAGGGTCCAACATTTGTCCATGGCCTAAAGCCTTTTAGCCGGCTGTGGTGGCTCATGCCTGTAATTCCAGCACGAGGCAGGCGGATCACAAGGTCAGGAGTTCGACACCAGACTGACCAACATGGTGAAACCCATCTCTACTAAAAATACAAAAAAAATTACCCGGGCGTGGTAGCATGCACCTGTAATCCTAGCTACTCAGGAGGCTGAGGCAGGAGAACTGCTTGAACATAGGAGGCAGAGACTGCAGTGAGCCAAGATCGCACCACTCCAGCCTGGGTGACAGAGCAAGACTCGGTCTCAAAAAAAAAACAAAAATAAAAAAACCTTTCAAAGAACACTAGTCATCCTAAGCTCCTTTCTTATTCTTCAGTAAGGCTTTAATTAAATATAAGCCTACTGACCTTTGCTTCACAATTTTAATATTAATGAAAATTTCATTCTGAGTTTGAAGTGATGTTTCTTCAAGGGTCTGACCCATTTGGGTGGTGGCATAGAATTGGACTGCTAACATATACATGGTTACAAAATTAGAGTAAAAACCAAAAGGTGAAAAAACTAGAAAACCCAACACTAGTTATTCTAGAAAAATAAAACTAAAGGATTGCTTGAAAAATTGTCTTTAGCAAGATAAAGCAGAGTGATTTATAGACAAGACCAGTGATTGCTTTTTTCCCCCTGTTGTAGCGCCTAGGATCTGTGATTAAGATGGCATTTGGGGTCTGAGAAGTCTCACTGATGACTGCTTCATCAATTTTTGCTGCTGTCTCGTTGACTGTGCATCCTCAATGGCATTACGTGCTCTCTGTAAAGTAAAATACTTATTATGATTTGTAAAGACAAGTATAGGCTCATTTAATTGAAGGGAAAGGTATGAAAGCAAGGGCTGAAGCTCTCCAAACAGGACCAATAGCTAAGGACCAAGGATAGAGTCCAGATATGTCAAATAAAAATAAGACCCTTGCACCCGACTGAGTCCACAGTATATTAAGTTTATATATCCATCCATAGTTATAATTGGGAGAGCTTTGGGAGAAATAATGGCATTCATTATAAGAGGCTTTTAAAAAGGTATTTCAGCTAAAAAAAAAAAAATGGAGGTGTGCTCTTTAAATTGTTTACCTCTGCTGTGGTGGTGTCCTTCAGGTAAACTTTTCGAACACAGCCTTGACTGGCACTGTCTTTTTTGTGGAACAGACCCTGTTCCTGTTTCAAAAGAAACAATGACAGAAAAGAAATTATTCTGAGGAAAAAAAAAATCCTAACTTTTAATTGTATACTTAAACATCAACTCTATTTTAAAACAAGTAGACTAACCAAATACACATATTCAAGTAAGACATGAAATAAATCATCTTAGAACAAGGACAGTATTTCCATATGTGAGTTGTTAGAATTTATAAAATTGGATGAACATACATCTATCTGTATAAAATAATGGCTTTCTGCAGGCTATGATAAATAGCCTACAGAAACACCACTTGGTAACTCATCACATCTGACAAATCAAAAAAACACTTCCCTCATTTCTTTGGCTGATACATAAAATTTCTGTATAATGTAAAATACATTGAGTCAATTCTCACCATTGATGTGAAAGAAAAAGTGATAACTGAGGAAACTGTAAAATATATGCACAGTGACCTAGTCTTTCCTAGTTTGAAAACTGTATTTCATACACCAAGACATTCGTTAAATTTTGGCACTCTACAATGCAGTAATGCTGAAATACAAAATGGCAGGGTAACATGGTATTTCCTTTTATTTGTAAATTTCCATGAAAAGATAAGTAAACATAAATTAAAAGGTACCAGTACTCACATCTATAGCTATTAAATTTCACAGTAAATGTTCTTCTGGCTACTAAATTTCACAGTAAACGTTTTGCAGATAGTTTCACTAATAGAAATAACATTATTGTTTAGGGAAAATAAATACACTAAAGAAATTACCATATTTAGAATAACAGTAGTTTTTTAAAGGCATGAAAATAAATTTATAATATATATAATGTAACAAACATATTTCAAAGAAAGTTAAGTACTTGAGTCTAAGAACTACGCAAAAGATGGAGTATCACTTTTACAAATTACTATGTAATTAAAATAAAAGTTCTTCCTTACAAAATGATGGGAGAAAAGACATAAAAGTATTATTACACACTTAAATTATATTAGCATTCCATAAATGCCAAATATTACAAAACATGGGAATTTTGGATACATTTATTTTTATCAAATCACTTAATAATCTTCTAAAAACCTAAAAAAAGGGAATATTTCCAGAAATATCTAAGATTATAGCAACATGGGTGTCCATATGAAGTTGAAAAAAAACTCTCCTATTTACTAATGCTTAATTCTACGAAAAAGGAAATATCAGCATATCAGAATCTTAATTATTTGGGTGGGCAGACTGATATTTCACTCTATGCAATCAAGACTGCCAGAAAATAAAGTACAGTTATACAAATAAATTGATTACATCTTTCTTTATGTCTCAGCATATAGTAGTAATAACAACACTAATCCTTCAAACATTTTGTGCAGTTAACTGCAAAACACTCTGAAAGCAATGAATTCTTAGCTCTAAAGGTGTGACATGTTTTCTTACCTTAACTGAAATTTTTAGCACATTTTCACTGACACTAGGAGGAAATACAAAATCTTCAAATGGACATTGCCAGTCTACACACATAAGGCCCAGGATTTCAACTTCTTTTATACACAACACTCGCCTATTTTGCAAAAGAAAACAATAATGATGAAGACAGTTTATTCTCGCCAATATTTCACCCTGCTGGATGGCAGAGGTAGCACTTTCCTAGAAAATAATACAAACTGGCATTAAAAAAAAAAAAACCTGCTTCACTTTTTTTTAAAGTCTAGGTAACTGTCAAATAAAGAGCAAATACGACACCTACCAAGTAACAAAGTAGACTTTCAAATATTCCCCTTCTGTCAATCTTGCAGAATTCAGAAAAGTGTAACTTCTTTTTTTCTTTTTCTTTTTTTTTTTTTTTTTTTGGTTAACTGACCAAAAAAGCTGATAGGGAAATCATCTTTGGAACACATAAGAAACAGGCTGTATTCTCATCTGGGGAGCAATAAAGGCAGAAGCCCCTGAAAATGTTTTACTTGGAAAATTATTAATTGCTCTTTACTGTCAGCCATTTATGCCTTCCAGTCAAGAATGAACGTGAAGGAAATGTCATAAACCTTAAATGTCAGCAAAGATTCACTTGAGGCCTACTAATAAAGATCAGATTTGAACACTTTAATGCTAATATACTTTATCACAGAGGATCTTATTTTATTCAATGGCAATTAAAAAAAATAACAGAACCCTTAAAGGGCATCCACATTGATTTCTCAGTGTGTGATTCATTTTGATTACTGATACAACTATACTTAAAATTAAGCTTCTATTACAGAAAGCAAAATTACAAAAGAAGAGAAGGACTATTAATTCAACAAATATTTAGGGTGCCAGAGAAACAAGGAAGATAATTCTGCTTGAGAGGTGCTCACTGGCTAGAGGAGAAACAAACATGTAAATAAATGCTACAGCACAATTAGACAAGGGCTGTAACAGTATGTGCAGATTAGTCTTTTGGAGCAAGAGAGAGAGAGGAACAGATCGTATTGGTAAAGTAGGTGACATAGGAGTTGATTCTTGAAAGGAAGGAGTTCTCTATGTGGGTAAGGGAAATGACAGTCCAGACAAAAGGAGGAAACACACTGACATACAAAGGAGTACAAAAAACGAAAGACTTGTTTGAGGAATGTGGAGGTCTGCAGCTGGAATACCAGATAGATACCATGGTGAAGTGGTGAGAAAATGAGCTTAGCACCAGACCTTGAAGGGCTACTTTTTTTCCTTTTAAAACATTTTTCACTTTTAATGAAACAGGAAATGACATGATAATGTTGTTTCATTTTTAATGAAGAGGAAACGACATGATAATGTTTATTATTTTAGATTCATGGTTCTGGTGGTAAACAGAAGGGAGGTGGCAAACAGAGTGGCAATAGACAATCAAGGTAAGAAGTTACGGCAATAGTTCAATCAGGAGACAATGAAAGCCTTAAGTATGGCAGTGGCTCTGAAAAGGGAGAAGAAAGGGCTAGATACGAGATGTTTAGAAGGTAAACATGAATGAACATGGTGACCAATGGAGGGTGGAGAACTGAAATAGATCCCTGGCATTATATTTCTCAGCAGAGGTGCTATTAAATTGTGGACTTGTATGGCATAGTCTTGTGCACTGGACAAAGTTGAACATCCCTAGCTCCAGCCTAGTAAGT
Source organism: Mandrillus leucophaeus (assembly GCF_000951045.1). NCBI lineage: Eukaryota > Metazoa > Chordata > Mammalia > Primates > Cercopithecidae > Mandrillus > Mandrillus leucophaeus. The sequence goes on from NW_012101569.1 coordinate 84,397, forward strand.
GGCAGTAGCGTCCTGCAATCACTGTGGCAATCTCCAACACCACCATATGTTTCCAAGCAGTCTCCACCGCCCACACTCCTGGCCCCAGTTGATAATCTGCTGATAGAGCTAAGGATGGTTGTTACAAATCCTCGTGCCAAACACAATTCACTATTCCAAATATCTTTAAACTCTTCTCTTTACCATCCCAATAATACCACTGTTTTCCTGCCATCTAGAATGTCTCCTTCATTTTCTTCCTCTTGCACCATGTTTGCCTGGGTTCAAATCTTGGTCTTCCACTCACACACTCTCTCAGAATGGTCTCTCAGAAAGATCTCAACTCCAGATTTTTATCCAGACTCCCATCTATCTATCTATCTATCTATCTATCTATCTATCTATCTATCTATCTATCTATCTATCTATCTATCTATCTATCTATCTACCTATCCTCCCTCCGCCCTCCCTCCCTATCATGTATTCCCTTCTCCTCTACATCCACTCAGTCACCAAGACTTGTCTCGTAAGTCAAATCCTCATTCTTTAGGTCCTCCCCACTTCCTACTATGATAGCTGCCACGGTCTTTATGGTGGACAGAATTCTAAGACAGTCCCCAAGATTCCCCAACCCTGGTATATATCTCTGTACAGTCCCCTGGATTTTGAATATAATGGATTTCACTTCCAAGATTAGGTTTTGTTATAAGGCACAGGTGACTTTAAGCCAAAATTGTTTATGTAGGTGGGCCTGACCTAAGTTCATGGACTCTAAACCTGGGTAAGACACCAAGAAGTCAGAGATTCAAAGCATCCTTGCTGGGTCAGAATAAGGGTAGTTTCTAGGAGCTAAGAGCAGCCTGCTGGCTGACAGAGGTCAAAGAAACAGGGATCTTAGAATTCTGCCAACAATAGCAAATCAGCTTTGAAGTGGATTCTGTGGTAATTTGTTGTGCAGCAACAGAAAACTTATACAGTCTCTAACTGGTCTCCTTGCCTCCGGACTGATTCTCTTCCAGTATAACATCCAAACCGCTAAGGATCTTTTAAAACTACAAGCCTCATCATATTACTTGTTTACAAACCTTCTGTGGGATAGAAAAAAAGAGAGATTACTCACGTGTGTACTATTCTGTGTGAGAAGCTACAAGTGATATCAAACAAAAAAACAACGGACAGCCAGGTGTGATGGCTCATGCCTGTAATCCCAGCACTTTGGGAGACCAAGGCAGGAGGACTGCTTGAGCCTTGAGTTCAAGACCAGCCTGGGCAACATAGTGAGACTCCATCTCTACCAAAAATACAAAAGAATTAGCTGGTGCATGCCTGTGGTACCAAGTATGTGAGAGGCTGAGGTGGGAGAATCACCTGAGCCCAGAGAAGTCAAGAATGCAGTGAACCACGATCGAGCCACTGCACTCCAGACTGGGCAATGAAAATGAGAACTTGTTTCAAAAAAATAAAATAGCAGACTAGACCTTAAGCAAAAACCAGTGATTCTCCATCACATTAATGATACAACCTAAACCCTTAAAATCTTATGAGCTGCTACCTATGACTCATGTCCCAACACTAACACCCTACATCCAGCCATTCCACACTGATCTTACTGGTCAAAGTACCATAGTGTTGTATGCCTCCGCTTGTCTCTAGTTTACCTATGCAAGAGCTACATACTCAAGACTCAGCTCAAGCACTCCCTCATCTATAAAAGCCTCCCTGACACTTTTCCCATGATACTGTGGTCCCCATCTTACTGTACCAACCGTTTTCCATATGTCCTCAGAGACTGTCCATCGCTTTTCTTAGCACCTATCATACTGTGATGTCACTGATAATTTGTAGTCCCCCACCCATTAAAATAGGGAAGGGACAGAGATGTAACTTTATCTCTGTGTCCCTGTATTTGTCATATGTTGATTTTTTTTTTAATCTGCTCAATAATCAATTTCTCAATGAAGATTACTAAAATAAACTACAGCAGAGTTAGGACCAACTAGCGAAGCTATAGTCTAAGAAATTTAGGTCATGAGAACTTGTGTTTTGTTTTTAAAAACTCATTAGAAAAAAAAACATTAAGGGACTAAGTTTTGGGTGAATTTCAAAATTAAAAAAAGGTATATACTGAGAAACTCAATTAGTAATCATTAACATGTCAATAATACATTTGACAAAAAGGGCTAATATCATTAATTTGCAAAATGTTCTTTAAATTCAGTAAGAAAAAGACTAACATACCAATGAAAAATGAGCAAAGAATATGAACAAGTAATTCACAAATTAGCAAATATAAATAGATGATGATATATTAAAAGGTTCATGCTCAACAGTAATCAAAGAAATGCTAATTAAAACAAAAAATTATTTTCTACCCATCAAGCTAGCAAAAAATAAGTTTAAATGATAAAACCTAGTCTCAGCAAAACACAGGAGAAAGAACACTTTCATTTATTGTTGGGTGGTATGTAAAAAACTGATACAACCTTTCTGAAAAATGACTTGGCGATATACAGAAAGGAACTCAAAAATCTTCACAATTTTTAAATTAGCAATCCCACTTTTAAAATTTTATTCTAATAAAATAATAGAAAAAATATTTAGTTACAAATATATAACAATAAGATATTAGGGGAAAATGTCCAATAACAAGAGAGTATTTGAATAAATTATAGTATATCCACAAATACAAAATTATGCAGTCATTAAAAATCACATTGTCAAAGAATATTTAATGCTTTGGAAAGATGATCACATTATATTGAAAATGAAAAACTGACAAGACTAAAATGTAATAATGCATTTTTTTGTACATAGTTTTCATAAAATGTGCCAGCTAATGTGGTTATCTCTGGGTGCTGAGATTGCTTGTAAAGGATATTTTTAGGGGTTATCATATAATCTGTTATTCAAACCAGGATGTTTTTAAGAATGAAAGGAATAGCTATTGATAATTTCATAAGGACAAAACGTGCAAGCAAACCTACTATGTCCTAGGCAAACCAGAATGTATGTATGGTTAGTTATTTTCATTTTCTTTCTTTTTTTTTTTGAGACAGAGTCTTGCTCTGGTGCCCAGGCTGGAGTGCAGTGGTGCAACCTTGGTTCACTACAACGTTCGCCTCCCAGGTTTAAGTGATTCTCCTGCGTCAGCCTCCCAGATAGCTGGGATTACAGGCATGCGCCACCAAGTCCAGCTAATTTTTTGCATTTTTAGTACAGATGAGGTTTCACCAGGTTGACCAGGCTGGTCTTGAACTCCCGACCTCAAGTGATCTGCCCGCCTCAGCCTCTCAAAGTGCTGGGATTACAGGCTTGAGCCACCACACCCAGCCTATTTTCATCTCCTTATTGTCAATACTGGGGTGACCAAACTGTGCTCTTCAAGTCAAATCCAGCCCAAGACCTGTTTTAATATATAAAATTTTACTGGAACACAGCTATGTCATGCTTGTACATATTGTTCATAGCTGTTTTCTTACTATAAGGGCAAAAATAAAAGGTTGAGAAACACAGTATGGCCCTTAAACCCTAAATTTTACTATCTGTCCCTTTAAAGAAAGTTTGTTGACTCCTGATCTATGTTATCTACAATGAATAGCCATAACTTTAGCAATAAAAATTATTTTGGATGTGGTGGTGCATGCATGTCTATAGTCCAGGCTACTCAGCAGGCTGAGGCTGGAGGATCACCTGAGTCCAGGAGTTTGAGTCCAGCCTGGCCATATCTTTAAAAAAGAAAATGTTATTTTTAAGAATACTAAATTTGGAAGAAATGCTACTGTTTTAATGTAATCATTAAAGGTCTGATTACCATAATAACTACCTCAATCAAATAAATTCTTGTTAGAAAGAGTCTACTAAGGCCAGGTGCTGTGGCTCATGCCTGTAATCCTGGTACTTTGGGAGGCCAAGGTGGGCAGATCACTTGAGGCCAGGAGTTCAAGACTAGCCTGGCCAACATAACAAAACCCTGTCTCTAATAAAAATACAAAAATTAGCCGGGCATAGTGGTGCATGCCTGTAATCCCAGCTACTGGGGAGGCTGAGGCACAAGAATCACTTGAACCCAGGAGGTGGAGGTTGCAGTGAGCTGAGATCGCACCACTGGACGCCAGCCTGGGTGACAGAGTGAAACCCTGTCACACACACACACAAAAAAAAAAAAGTGGGGGGGAGAAAGAAAAGGAAAAAGAAAAGACAAGGAGAGGAGAGGAGAAGAAAGAAAACAAGAGAAGAGAAAAGAGAAAAGAAAAAAGTACTAAGTACGGTTAGCAAGGAAACCAACTCATAGTATTTACTGGTCAGGTATATTTTACTAATTACCTCCTAAACAACTCCATCAGTAACTAGATTTTAAATGATGATTATTTTTCAATGTACTTGAAGAAAAATCAACTATATAATGTATACAGTAATACTCCCATAGAATGGCTTAAATCAAATAAGTACTAAAGTAATACATATTACCAAAAAAACCCCAAATTGATTCTCATTGCCTAGTACTGAATTATGTAAAAGCGATATAATTTTAAAATGAATTAACACATTGCAACAGCTAAATACAATATCTAAGAACAAATAAACATTGTTTTGGCTTAATCTATTGAAGACAACAAAATTAGGGACATAAAAAATAAGTAATTACTTGTCAAAGTCATAAAATGCTGCTTTTTAGATTGTTTTGTGAATATTTTTACCTCTTAACTAATGAGCAAATCGCATGACTGGAGAATCCTCTCTTACATGAGGATTCTTACATGACTGGTTAACCTCTTATCCTGTCATTCAGCTTTCCTTTCTTCCCATTCAAATAAATTTAAATGCAGTCATGAGGAATCTAATGCACATTTTGCCTACTGTAAGAACTTTGCCTTACTCTTATAAAGCTCATCACTAACAAAGTTCTGAAAATTATTAATCTATAATTGTCATTTGGGGATAAGTTTACTATCTAGGATAAATCCCAGGAAAATAAGCTTCGTAGTTTAGTCTAAGTTCTTGTAATTAGAAAAATTATCTACCACAACCAAATGCTTAGGAAAAGCTGAGATAAACATATAGAAGTAATGCCATCCTTTAAAAGTGGTATGCTAATCACTCAAAATAAAACTTAGTAAGAAAAGTGATTCATGAATTAATCCTCCATAACTGGACTTGTAATTCAAGAATAAGGGTATCACTATTACAGGTATAAAGCCTGTTCTAGATTCTCTCAGTAGTTGTGTAACTTGGGTAAGTCCCTAAGCCACACTGAGTCTCAGTTTCAGCATCTTTAAGATGAGGAGGTTGGAACAGAAAATCTCAAAGGACGTATTTAGATCTGTATTGTTGCGATTCTATGAAAATGAACATTTTGCCATTCACTTTGGAGAATTTCAAGTACAATTCTCCAAATCTTCTACCATTTTAGCCTTCAAAATTCTTGTAACCTATGCAACTAAGTAGTATTTGGAAAAATGTCACTTTAAGTCAGTACCTATTTGTAACCATAAGGATTGTCTTCTTGCTTCCAGGAATAGCACAGTGGTATCGGTAAGTCTCTCCTTCCAACTTTTTGATATGATTCTGAAAAGGAAACCAGGCTCTAGATTTGGGAAGTATATGCATTTCAGTAGTATTTACAATACTGTATATTATCTAATTATAATAATAGTGTTAGGAAAACATTTATTAAAAATAAAAGCACAATTCTACATACTGGTACATGAAGCTAGAAAAATATTCACAGCATGTTTGTAAGTTAACTTCCACTGCAGCCTTAAAAGAAAACCATGTATTAAATGCTTACCAAGTGGTCTTCTGGCAAAATATATTTTGTTCTGTAGTAACTTCGAAATATTAAAATATCTACCAGGAATTATCACACATTTTAATTAAGAAACATATGCTAATATAAAATAACTACATTAACATTACAGGGGCTTTGAAATAGGGGTCATTGGTAGGACGCTGGGGTGGGTCTCTGAACTACCTAACATAAAATAGAAAATTTTGAAAATGTGGTTCTAAAACTTTTTTCAGAACACAGTTCATATTTTTTGTCAGTTCTTTTTTTTTTTTTTTAATCATGGGGGGGGTCTGTGATCTCTTCAAAGATTAAGAACCACTGGTTTACATACAGTTATTAATAGATACTATACACATAATAAAATTCCAAGATTATTAATGTTTAATGCTTCGAACATTTGATCTCATAGGTTAAACATGCATGGAGAAGTATATTTATATATCAAATTATATTTCTTATAGAAAAGAAAATATGACAATATTAATATGAACAATTTCTAAGATTTCAAAATAGCTGGCACAATTTATTTCTAAAAACAAGTATCAGCATAAAGTAATACAAGTATAAGTAGTAGTACATTAAAACACATTTATTTTCCTTTTCAGCTATCTCAACAGTATTGTGACTTGAATTAGTCAAATATTAAAAACAAAATTTTTTTAATAATGAATGCTAATGAAATACTATTACTGACATTATATATAATGCATGGTTGAAAATAGATAATATATATGAAAATACAGAACATAAATATACTGAATAAATAAGACCTTAACATTTTATGACCAAGAATATAATGCCAATATTATTAAAAGGATAATATAATCAATATAACCACAGAGAAATCACACTTGGTATTATTTCAATGCTTAAATATACATTTTTTAAAGTTGCCTGGTACCTAGTCATTCCTTGACAATTGCAAAAAGCCATGAATAAGGAAGAGGAATCCACAAAGAACTGGGATCTCATCTTCAGAATGAGTCTCAGAGAGGACTGCAGATTTCACAGCAATACTTACTTGTTTCACAATTCACTTGTGCGAATTAGCTAAAATCTTTTAACATTTATGCCTTAAGTTTTTCAAAGAGAAAATGGGAAATGAATTTAATAATGTAATGCATTTATCATCAGCTTGAAATTTAAATATGTTAAAATATTTAGATGTGAAATGCAAGTACAAGAAATACTATCCACTTTCTATCTTGTATGCATTTTCGTTACTTATTAGGCTATTGTGCTTCAAGCCATTGAGAGCTTTTAAAATATAATTTATCACCACAATACACTTTAGAAAACTTGTTCTCAGCACTACTAAAAACCCACTACACTCTGAGATTCAGATTAAGACATTCAGTTACTAATGGCAGCAGGAGACCAAATTAGTTGATAAAATATTCACGTCCTCTTCCCAAAAATGCAACTTGAGGAATTTAACAATACTTTGCAAAACCCCTTTACCCAGTAATTCAATTTTCTCAAGTAAATTCTACAGAAATATGAAAAAGCAAACAAGATATAAAAAACCAAAATGTATAATGATGTTTATTACAGCACTATTACTGTTAGTAAAATAATAAACAAATTTAATGTCGTGTATTAAGAGGAGTTAAAAACACATTGTAATGTTACCTCAATAGATGGTAATACAAGAATTAAAAATGTTAATGACGCATTTCTAAGAACATGGAAAAATACAACTAAAACTAAAAAGCAAGAAATGTGGTTTTAAATGTTGTACGATCATAAGTATGTGAACCAAAATGAGTATTAAATGACTATACATACATACATATAATGTATCTATATATATGTGTATATATGTATGGTGTATGTATATATATATATGTATGTGTGTATATATGTGTGTATATGTGTATATATGTATGGTGTGTATATATGTATGTATATGTGTATATATGTGTATGTATGTATACGTGTGTGTATATGTGTGTACATGCATGTGTATATGTGTGTATATGTGTATATATGTATGTGTGTGTATGTGTGTATGTGTATATATATGTATGTGTGTGTATGTATGTGTGTGTGTATGTATGTGTGTATATATGTGTGTGTGTATAAATATATATGAAGATTAGAGGATAAGTAGAATAGTACATCTCATGAAAACATATGATTTAGTAACTCTCAAAGCTACGTATTGAAGAATACAGAGTACTACTTAGGAGAAAAAGGAAAACGAGGATCAAAAGATCTCCAAATAAATTATTTAGAATTTGGCCATATTACGAAGGGCTAAAAGGATATAATTTTATACTCTAATGTTCTTTAATATTTCCATGTTTTGTTATACTTGGTCCCTTAAGGACAGAAGGCTTCTTTTGTATCCAGTACAGACTAAATAATCAACAAATATTTTTACCCAACTGACTGATCACAGCAAGATGGGCAAAGAATGAAATAGCCTAAATATCTCAATTATCCATGCCCACACTTGACATCCACGGCAAAAACTACCAAGTCCTCTCATTAGTGTATAATCATTCTATTTCTTCCAGTAATTATAATAATGCATTAAAGTTTTAAAAGTTGTCTGATAATTAAAACTAAGAAATCAGACAAGATTATACGTTTAGAAAAATAATTAAAAGTTTCTTGAAGTTTTGTGCTTTTTGACAGAATTATAAAAAGATATCACAAGGAAAAAATTAATAAAGAGCTAAACAAAACAAGAAAAAATCTTAAGTTACAGGAGTTCTCAAAAGTAAGTCTCATTAAAATAGCAATACAACCAGTAAAATTAAAAATTGTTACTTTTAGAATCTCAGGAAGGGTAACTATTGGAGATGATTTAAGTCAGCATCTTGAATTAGTTATTTGTGCTTGACTCTCCCAGAAAACTGCATGTGGTGACATTTTCGCCATCGCTAAATTAGGCAAAAGAAAGGTTTGTCAGCTACTTTTAACATTTACATGTTTTGTTATACTTGGTTCCTTAAGGACAGAAGTAATTTCCTTTGTATTTCTAGCACAGGCTGGTTTTTGGATGTCAGTCTTTCTTCTTTAAAGTGCTTATTTTAAACATAAAACATTCAATTTGTTATTTTGATAACTGCAATCCTTAAAATACATAATCCAACTGAACAATTATATGTTAATAGTTTCATTCTCTTCAAATACACAACACACTAAATCTGTTTATACTTTGGCTTCGTTTCTGAGGTGAAACATGAAAGTTGCTAGATAAGACACTGTTAAATTAAACATTTCCATCATTTATTACAAAGAAAGAAATTGAAACATAACTTATGTTGAGAACTAAGAGGGTACTAATTTCAAAAATAATGATTTATAATTATTTTTTCTCTCATTAAGACAATAAAACCTCTCTAAGGATTTAAAAGCAAAAGGTTGGTTTTTGAAAATAAAGAAATCTATGTATTCAAGTGCCACATAGCAATCTGCATAATTACATATTCAACTTCTATTTACATTAATTAAAACTAATAATTATGAAATAAGTATAACCAACAAGGAGATTCAATATTTGAAAAGCAGAAATGCTAAAGGCTGAAAATGTATATAACATAATTAGAAAATGACTATCATTTATTTAGCAACAGTAACAAGGGGTTAAACAGGAAAAAGAGGGATGAGGAAACATCCTCAAAATTCATGTGCCAACTATTATTTGAGGTCTAAGGGCAGGCTCAGAGCAACTGACAATTCAATTATTAAAGCAGATGCTCCAGTTAATAGCCCTGTAACTTAAGTAAATTTAGAGTCATTTGTGAAACAGAAAGCTACGTAATTCCATCATCACGACTCACAAACATAAACATATTCACTAAATTGGACATAATAATTGTCCTGTTTTTCAATTTTACCTGAAATGCACATGAACACCATAAGATAAACTTTTTGAAATGATAATAACAGTATCTGTTTCTGAGCTCAATATAGTCTTTCATCTATTAAATGGAGAAGAGAGTTGATTCTCTGCATCCTTTAATATTTTATACTAATCTCTTATTTCAGTACAGTATTACCAGGAATACCACAAGTTTTTATTTGTAGTCAAGCCACTACTATGAAAAGTTCAGATGGAGGTGAGAGTTTTAAAGAAAATTTCATTAAAATTGACAATGGAATTCAGACACAGTCAATTAATACCACAGTTTGTTTTGATTTTTAAGGATGAAATCAAGTAGTAGTTTAGGAAACATTTATTCCTGTATTTCCAGTTCTTGCTGTGCAGGCAGAAAAACAAAGAAAATAAAGTTAGAAGCATGCAGAAAGATAGATAAAATGTAATCATATACAATAAAAACCAAAGGAAGAACAATTAAGAGGCATTTTATTTTAAAGTCAAGGCAGAAAAATATTAATAAATTTCTTTTGGGGGAAAGCCTGTCATGGGAGAATAGCAATTTATATATGTATATATTATCGAAATATAATCAAATTAAAACTAAAATAAAAGTCAAAAAGCTCTTAAATTTTCTTCAAGGTTTAACAAGATCATAATTATATATAATCTTTTATTCTCTCATCTAGTTCTATTTACTGAAATAAATCTAGACTTACAAAGCAGTGCAAATAAATTAATTTGGTTTGGAGAAATGAAGCAATGAAGTTCCAATAATTAGCTACAAAGCAGGAAACCAAAATTAACAATATTAACTAAATGAGCTATCGCAGAAATAGTGACATAACCTATGAGTTAACATTATCTTTTCTGCGCACGACAAAAGCTTTGCTCCTATGTAGAAAAAAAAACACCTGTATTTTCCATTTAACACACGCTAAAATGAAAAACAAACAATCAAATTCTACTCTACAAACTATGTATAACACTTAAAGAAGTTCGTGAGTCAGGAACTTTAAGAACCACCCATGAAATCCTGGGCCTAGAAATCATTAAAATTCCATTTCACTCGTGACCATAAAGAACAGAATTTACCTCAAGTAAGTCCGAGCCCTCAGATTCCTGTCTGTCATATGGACGAATGATGCCATCTTCGTGGATCAGGCGAGGGGGACGGAGACTAGATACCTCCTCAGTTGATTCTGCTGCCCTGAATAAGGCATCAGAGTAAGTGTAAGAAATTATGTGAGAGTCTTTCAAAATAATGTGTGTGTTGATTAAATATATAAATATTTCACAAAAAACAATCAGTAATTTTAAATAACTTTCCCCAAATAACGCAAAAGTATCAAAACCAAGTCTGTCTGACTCCAAGTCCCCCAACCTTTTCTAAAATAAAAAGAAATATCAAAATAATAAAAGCAGGGCCTAGCTCATCGACTCTTTGTATCCTTGGTGTCTAGCACAGTGCTTGGCACATGGTAGGTAATAAACATTTGTTGAATAAAGGGAAATTCAGTCACAAAATATGTCTTGTCTTTTCTTTTTTTTTTTTTTTGAGACAAAGTCTCACTCTGTCGCCCAGGCTGGAGTGCAGTGGCACGATCTCAGCTCAGCTCACTGCAACCTCTGCCTCCTGGGTTCAAGCGATTCTCATGCCTCAGCCTCCCGAGTAGCTAGGATTACAGGCGCCCACCACCACGCCCAGCTAATTTTTGTATTTTCAGTAGAGACGGGGTTTCACCATGTTCACAAAAAATGTCTTTTCATATTCCTTTCTGGTGGCACTCTATGTTTAAAGCTACCACAGCTTTCAATGAGACTTTAAGATCCTTAGAAGCACTCAAATAATCTAACCTATTTATGTATTCCTTGTAATAATTAGCACACAGACACATACCTTGCACACAGTATGTACTCAATTACCTCTGAATGCCTTGGAAAGTACTACTGGCCATATCTATGATTCCACCAGTTGGACGAGCCACGGCACCCACAAGCCCTTTTCCAATTCCTTTAAAGAATCCAGCAGCTCCTTCCTTTTTGGCACCTTCAGAAAACCAGTGACAATGAATGGATAAAGATATTTTTAAATGAGCAAGTTTGAACTCAACCAAAACCTGGGTCAGATACTGAACTGTTTTACTCAGGAAGTTACAAAAATATCGCGTTCTAAAGAAGTTAAATGTAATCCTAATGTGATAAAATAGTGGTTCTCAAAGTGTGTTAGAAATGCACATTCTTGGGCCCCACCCCAGACTTAGTGAATCAGAAACTCTGGGGGCGGGGCCAGCATTTATGTTTTAATAAGCACTCCAGGTGATCCTGACACATGCTCAAGTTTGAGAACTACTGATCTAGGAGTCTCATCAGTATCTGTAACTTGCAGGTGTAAGAAGGAACCAGAAAATGTTCTCTTTTTTAATGCTGACCATCAGATTTTTCAAGGAGTGTGCTTTTAAAAATATATATAACAACTTTATTGAAATACAGTTCATATACCATAAAATTTACCACTTAAAATGTACAAATTAAATTTTAGGACAAATTAGCTTTTAGTATGTTCAGACTTGCACAACAATCACCACAATCCATTTTTTAAAATGTTTATCATTTTAAAAAGAAACCCCCTTTCCATTAGCAATCATTCCCTATTTCCCCCAACCTCTCCCCACCAAATCCTACCCAGTGTACCTCCATTCCTCCCTGCCCCTCCCCACCTCCAGACTAGGTAACCACCTAGAGATTCTTTCAATCCCTATGGATTTACCTATTCTGGACACTTCAGACAAATGGAATTATGTAATATGTGGTGTATTGTGACTTTTGTTTCAAGGTTCATCCATTTTGTAACAAGTACCAGTACATGATTCCTTTTTATGACTACTATTCTAATGTATGGAAATATCACCTTTTGTTTATTCATGCATCAGGTGATGGACATTTGGGTTGTTTCCATCTTTTGGTTATTCTGAATAATGGTGCTATGAACATTTGTGCAGTTTGAACACCTGTTTTCAATTCTTCTGGGTGTAAACCTAGGAGTAGAATTGCTGGGACACATGGTGACTCTGTGTTTAACTTTTTGAAGCACTGACAGACTATTTTCCTCCAAAATGACTGCATTATTTTACAGTCCCACTGGTAGTGTATGAGGGTTCCAATTTCTCCGCATCCTCTTAACACTTGATTCTAGCCATTTCAGTAGGTGTGAAATGGTATCTCATTATAGTTTTAACTCGCATTTCCCTATTGACTAACGATGTTTAACGTCCTTTTATGTGTTTATTGGCCATCTGTATATCTTCTCTGGAGAAATGTCTATTCATATCTTTTGCTCATTTAAAATTGTGTTGTCTTTTTATTATTGATTTTTAATAGTTCTCTATATGTTCTAGATATGTCTTTTATCACGTATATGACTTGCAAAAATTTTCTTCCATTCCGTGGGCTGTCTTTTCCCTTTCTTCATGGTTGTCCTTTGAAGCACAAAAATTTTAAATGTGGATGAAGTTCAATTTATGTATTTGATGAAGTCCAATTTACGCATCTTTTCTAGCAAAGTTTGGCCTAATCCAAAGTCATGAAGATTTACTCCTATATTTTCCTCTGAGTTTAACAGTTTTACTCTTACATTTAGGTATTTAATCCATTGTGAACTCATTTTTTATATATGGTACAGGTAGGGGTCCAATTTTGTTCTTTTGCTCATAGATATGAAGTTGTCCCAGCAAATCTGTTGAAGACGGTTCTTTCCAATTGAATTATCTTGACTTCCTTGTCGAAGATCAGTTAACCATAAGTAAGAGTCTATTTCTGGATCTTCGATTGTATCCCACTGTTCTATATGTCTATCCTTATGTTAGTACTACACTGTCTTAGTTACTGTAGCTTTACAGTAAGTTTTGAATTTGGGAAGTAGAAGTCCTCCAACCTTGTTCTTTTTCAAGACTTTTTTGGCTATTTTGGATCCTCGGAATTGCCATATAAATTTTGGACTTGGCTTGTCAATTTCTGCAAAGAAACAAACTGGGATTTTGATAGGGATTGCACTGAATAAGCAATGTGCTTTTTAAATGGGATAAAAACAGCAATAGCAAAAATGAGTAAATTGCTACTGAGGGCCCAAACAAATCTAGTTTATCTCTGGCCCTGCTAAAAATATCATTCTAAGTCTAAAGCATGATCTACTACTTAACCTCTCTACTTTCTGAGGAAAATACGTTCATTGAGCAACTTAAGGCTACGAATATAAAATTCAGTCAGTAATTTTCTCAATCAAGTATCAGCAGCAATAACATCTATTATGTTTACTAAGTTATCAAGTCTTCAGACTTTGTAAAGGAAGGAAATATTTTCAACGTACCTTCCACAGGTTTTGTTATTATTCCAGTCACTCCACCAACAACTCCCTGAAAGAGAAATCAATCATATAGTCTAGACTGAATGGAAGGTGTTTAATTTTAAACCAACCACTAGAGGTCTCTACAGACATACTGGAAATAAAAACAACAAAAAAAATTGAAGACTTAACTTGATAATGTAAACAACATACACATGTAAGTTAGCACTATGAGTTTTCAAATAATATATCACAGCAAATCTTAAATGATTTATTCCTAGCAGGAATAAAATTTTATAAAAGAAATATGAGTAAAGCAGATAAAAGGATTTTGAATCTGGCTATGATCCCAATCAGCTATGTAACCACGGGCAGTTGATGAAATCTCTTTAAGTCTCAGTTTCCACATCAGCAAAATGAGTGAGCCGAGCCAAATAATATTTATGATCTAATTATAAATTTTAAGGAGATTACATTGTAACTCAGTGGAAGTGTAGAAAACTGAAAATAAAGGGCCCTCCCAAGGATAGCTAATAACCTGGCAAACAAAGTGCCTTAGTGACTGTAACATCCAACATTACAAATTACTATCAAAAAACACAGCAGTTTCCTGAAATCATTTCCAAAATTAAAACATGAATATTCGAATACATTCTTAATCATTGTGAAGTAATGGTAGTAAAACTACCTGTATATTCTATAAACACACAGAAAGGGAACTGATGGATACACACTTAAATTGGAAACAGATGAGAGGTGATTAAAGAGTATTCTAGCCTTACTCATAATGTTTTATTTACTTATCAACAGAATAACTTTTAAGTTCTTATAATTATTTACAAGAATATTCATACATCACCTATATAATTAAGCAGTATAATTTTAAACGTATTAAAAAGTAATGAAAGGCAGTTCCTGGTTTATCAACAATTAACTTTCACACATCCCTTCCACAGAAACAGTCAATCGCTGATGACCTGAAGAGCTCCTTCTCTCTCTAGTTTCCATCGGTACCATGTATCTCTGCTTCTCACTTCCTCACCTTCTACACCAGTGCTAACTTATCATCATTACAGTTTTACGAAATCTGGCAATTCAGTGGATAGATCTGGTGGTGACAATGGGGAAGGGGAGCAAAAAGGAAACTGGAAAGTCCATAATTTATCATTATTTCTATTCTGACAGGCCTAAACTCATAAGTAGCATTCTAAGTTTCACACAACCAGCTAGAAAAAAAATTTTTTTTTTTAGTTGCAGATTTCTTAGATTCAGCAGAGAACTTACTCGCAGAAAGCCCTTTCCTCCTCTGGCCAGGCTGTCTCCAAAATCTTTGGGCTGTCGACTCAACTCTTCTCTTCTTTTTTGCTGATATTCCTTGTCCATTGTAATTGCTGCCAAACCTTTCCCAACAGAACCAGTGATTCGAGATACAACTCCTGCTGCACCACCTATCAAAGACAAGGGATTAATATCTAGAATATACAAGGAACTCAAACAACAGCAAGAAAACAAATAATCTTATTTTAAAATAGGCAAACAATCTGAATAAATATTTCTCAAAAGGGGACATACAAATGGCCAACAAGTATATGAAAAAATGTTCAAGATCAAAAATCATCAGGAAAGTGCAAATCAAAACCACAGTAAGATATTATCTCATCCCAGTTAGAATGGTTATTAGAAAAAAGACAAAAAAAAAATCACAAACGCTGTCAAAGAAGTGAAGAAAAGGGAATGCTTATACCCTGAGAGTGGGAATATAACTTAATACAGCTATTAATGGAAAACAGTATGGATGCTCCTCAAAAAATGAAAACTAGAACTACCATATGATCCAGCAATCCAACTACTGGGTATATATCCAAAAGAAAAGAAATCAGTATATCAAGAGACGTCTGCACTCCCATGTTTACTGCAGCACTAGTCACAATAGCTGAGATATACAATCAATCTAAGTGTCTATCAATGGATGAATGGCTAAAGAAAATGTGACACACACACACACACACACACACACACAAAAAACGGACTACTACCTAGGCATTTAAAAAAAATGAAATCCTTTCATTCACAGCAACTTGGATGAGCCTGGAGGACATTATGTTAAGTGAAATAAGTCTGGCACAGAAAAACAAATACTGCATGTTCTCATTTACATCTGAGAGCTAAAGAAGTTGAACTCATAGAATTAGAAAGTAGAACTGTGGTTATTAAAGGCCGAGATGGGTAGGGGGAGAAGAGGATAGGGAAAGATTGGTTAATGGACACAACATTACAACCAGATAGGAGAATAAGTTCTAATGTGCTATAGCACTGTAGGGTGACTACAGTTAACAACAACTTATTGTATGTCTTCAAATAGCTAGAAGAGAGGGTGTGAATGTTCCCAACACAAAGAAATGGTAACTGTTCAAGGTGATAAATATGCTAATTGCCAGATTTGATCACTACCTAGTGTATACATGTATCAAAATATCACTCTATACCCCATAAATATATACAATCATGTGTCAATTAAAAATAAAATAAAAAAAATTTTAAGGCTCAGAGAAGTTACATTGTTTATATAAACAGCATTATCATAATATACAGCATGCAATTGGTTTAAACTAATAGGTGCTTAAAATTCTGTCTCATACAAAAAATGCAGAAATTAACTTTTCCCATCTAATAAGAAAAGGAATAAAATTAAAGTACATTTATTCAACACTACAAAGACATTAAAACACCAGCAGTCCACCGTTAACTTATTTTCCATTTAAAAACAAGGAAACATGTCTTTTAAAAGGGATTATTAAGAAAGTGATCTCTCCTTTATTAAATAAAAGCATTTGTTTTTCACAACAACATATTTCATAACAATATAATAAAAAATATATACATATACACAAATATGTGATACATACCTACTGTGTGTCCAAAGAGACTTCTCACTCCAATCACTAACCCCTCTGCAAATTCTTCAGGGCCTTGAACAGCACCCTGGCAAAAAAAAAAAAAAAAATTCCAAAAAATTTTATTATTGAAAATTTAAATAAGTTTAAGACTTTTAATTTAATAGTTCAGGGTTTGCCTGAAGAATCCAAATCTGTAAAAATCCATAAACACTGTGATGAATCAATTTTCACCTCTACCCCAAATATGGATAGAATATCTATTGTATTTCAACCTACATGATCTTAGCAAATTCTTTAAGTCAAAAATTGGATAGGTATAAATCACTGGCTTCAATTGCAATTTGAAGTTGGCCTCCCAGAACGAAGTTTCATCAGATTGCTAAAACAAGCTGCATCGATAACAATAATAGGAGAGTCCACAGATTCTTTTTACTGTCTTATTCTCCCATTTATTTTCTCTGCTTTATTCTTCTAAAACCCTCATACACTGGGCTGGCTGCTAGACCCTTTAAATGGAGGGGAATAGGTTAGATGAAAGCTGGAATATGAAACAAACTTTGCTTTCAGTTCCCTATTAGTCCCTTCCGCAATGGTGGAACAGTCTTGAAAGTCTTAATCTACCCAGCATTCTACATATTCTTACAAACTACATTAAATCCTGGCAAATGTGGGCAGTGCTCATTAAATTCTAAACAATCATCCAGTGCTATCTCATGTACCTTTAAATAAAAATATTAAATTGATATACTTTTGTGATTTGAATATTATTCAATTCCCAGATACAATTACAATGCAAATTACTATTTGTTATTTAAAAAGAGAACATCCATTTTTCTATACCTATCCTCAAAATAAGTAAGAGGTCAATACCTGGAAGGGTTCATAGAATAAAGCTTCAACTCCTTCAGACAGACCTCTAATTAATCCAAATGGGTTTCCAAGTACATCTAACCCCAATACAAGGACATACATCTGTTTCAAGAACTAAAAAAGAAAAAAAAAATTAAATTAAGTCCTTCATAACTGTTTTAAGAAACATCATAATAAAATAGAAAAAAAAGAGATTTACTGATAAAATTAAGTTTGTGTTAAAAGAAAGCTGTAGGGAATAACCACCACCACATCCACTAATTGATCTTTTACTCTGTGCCAGGCACTATGCTAATACTTTACAAAGAGCTTTTAAATTAAACAGAACTGGTTTGACACACAGGCTGCCACGTAGCAGTTATGTGACCTTCTACAAGTTATTTAGTATCTAACAGCCTGTCTTCTAATCTATAAAATGGAAGGGTAGGCTGGGTGTGGTGGCTGATGCCTGTAATCCCAACACTTTGGAAGGCTGAGATGAGAGGATCACTTGAGGCCAGGAGTTAATGACCAGCCTGGGCAACACAGTGACACCCTGTCTCTGTAAAAACTTAAAAATTTTTAAAAAGGGAAGTTACACTGTCCTTGCATGGGTGAGTATGCATATTAAATGAATACATAATTCAGTAATTGTTAGTTGTTTTTATTATTACTTTACCATCATTATTATTAATAAATTAGATGGAAAATAATTAATAACCAAAACAAAAAATAAGGGAAAACATATCCTAATTTTAACACGTAACTTTCATAATGTCTGTATATGTCATAGGAGAAAGAACATTCCAGCAGTGGAAGGAAAGGAAATGTCACCCTGCAGTTCCATGGTATAGCAATTGTACCAAAGTGACCTGCAACAACTACTGACTGTCTCTGTGCATACATACTTGAACCACAGAGTAACTGAGGCACAGGGAGGAAGCGGGCTTAGAATTCTGCTTGCAATTCACTAGATTATATTCAGAAACTGTAATCACTGAAGAAATCAAGTGTAATGACTATAAAGTCACTATTCTTTCCCAAAGTGGTAAAAGTATAATTGCAAAGTCAAAAAAGGAACTGGAGGAAAATTTTCAAAAGGTGTATAAAGAGGGGTAGAACTAAAGAAATAGAAATTAATCATTGAAGAAAACCACTAAATAAGGAGATTTCAAACTGAGGTAAATTATATAAACATTACTGCCTACTATACAGTCACATGAAAATGTTTTGATATTTTATGAAGTATATTCCTTATGAAATACTGTGATAGGAAATTACCTGTTCACTGTAATGCCTAACAACACTCCACATAAGCTGATCTCTCTTGTAAAATTGGTATTGAATTTCATAATAAGCAAGCCTGGGAGGAGAAAAAGGAGGGATTCAAAGATACTTATATAAAAAAAAAGGGACTTAAAATTTGAATGACAGCTAATGCTAATCATAGCCTATTCTTTCACAATCGACTTTGTATATTTACCACATAACAATTTATGATTGTCTTAATAATGGTTACTAAATTATTATAAAAACAGTGCACAAGTTTTTCATATATGCATAAAGAGTGAGGAGATTCTTTAAAAGTCAACCATCGTCCCACCGCATAGTGGATTTTAAAGGTTTATTTTCTTATTTCCCACTTTGAATTCTTTCTTTTCTTTTATATGCAAAGATAAAATGTTTAAAACATTTTGTATGCCCTGTTTACATTCAAAATTGTGGAGAAGTATTTCTCTATGTTATTTAAAACTCTACATAAACATTTTAAACAGAAGCATATCATGTTACCATGTGGCAGTGTCATAACAAGCAATTCTTCCACTGTCAGACATTTCCAATTTTTGGTAAAATAATTAATGATGCCATGTGTATGTTGAATATAACTATTTGGTTGAACTTCAAGATTAGATTACTTTTTGGAAAGAATTTCCAAAAAGAGAATTACTGAGTGAAAAGCAACAAAACATTTAAGGCTCCTAACAAATGTAGTTTTCCACTTACACCAACAGTATTTAAAAAGTGCCTATTTCTTAGAACCACCCTTGACTAGTATTAAATAGGATTTTAAAATAGAATCGCTCATATTTTAAAATCTTTGATAAGTTGCTTTAATTTGCATGTATTATTTGATAAATAATAACATCATCATTGTGTTTTCCCTTTTGCTAATTATCTCCTATTGTTCTCTGGCCACTATACCATTAGAATCTAGGTTTTTCTTATCAATGTTTAATATTAAGATAATAGTCCTTTCTCTGTCATTATATTTTCCCAGTCTTTTGTTTTTAATTATTTTCATTGATTTTGTTGAAAAGTATTTGATTTTTATGTGGTTAAATATATCTTTTATTTTCTATTGAAATATTTTCCACTGCTTTTAAACTTAGAAAGGCATCCTGTATTCAGAGATGTCTTTTTTTTTTTTGTCTTTTCAGTTTAGGTTTTATATTTTATCATTCGTTTTCTCTGAAATTTAGTAGTGTACATGTAAGGTAAAAATGATCTACAGGGATTTTTTTTTCACCCAGATAATTACTTGTTCCAATGCCATTGTTGAATTGCAATTCAATAACTTTATTTAATGTATACATATCTAGCATTACATATCTCTGAATATAACATGTTTTAAAAATGGTCAATTTACAATATATGACTTAAAAATTCAATTATTATTCTATATCCACGTATTATCTAGACATGAGTAATCAAAGAAAACAAGACTCTTCACCTTATCATTATGAATACAATAAGCATTCCTAAAGAGTATAATCACAAATGGACCAAATTCTCCAACTGTTAAGTAGTAAAGTTATCCTTTTCCTAAGCTAACATTGCACAAGTGGAGAGAATTAATCTCCAGAAACATGACCTTGGTACACCTGCTTTCCAATGTACTCTAACAGAAGTCTTACTTGAATATAAGGTCATCCACATCAGTCAGAGTAGCACCTATGCTTTTCAACAGCAAGTTGACAGACTGAACTGCAAACATTTCCTGTTTTTCTTTGTCTGATCCTTCACCTCCGGAACCCAAAGACAAACTCAAATGCAACTAAAAGAAAAATAATGTTCAATAAATGAAAGCTAAAAGTGAAAATTTTACATATTTAGGATCCAGGTAGTCCAGAAACAAACCAAAAAAAATCTTTCGATTAGAGTCCTAGTGAAAGCTATTATTTGATACTATACATTATAGCAGAACAACCCACTTACACTTGATTCTCTTTGCTTTTTGAAAAAATACAAATTAGTCTGATCCAAAAATAGAGTTCTAATTTTTGCAATGTATATAAATGCCATTGTATTCATATGAAGGAGACCAACACACTTTACAAAAATGTCATAATCATTTTAAGAAGAAAAACATGTCAACTGGCACACAAGTAATCTGCCAGTCAAAATAATAGATAATAACGATAACATGACAATTAAGGTAACTTAGCAAGTTGTTAAGTTTTTAAAAGTATAATAAGGTTTTCAGTTTCCACAGACCCTCCAACTTAGTATTTAAACATGAGATTTCAGATCCTCATTTAGCTGCTACTTCGTACTGAACCATTAGTGTAACAGTGCAAGAAGATACAGGCAAAAGGTAATTCAACATGTGTAAAGTAGATGAATTTCCTTTCTCATTTTGTCATTTCCTAGCCATATTAACTAACTAATATAGAGCTCAAGTAAAGTGGACTTGGGGCAAGGCCAGGAAAGCCTGCTGTTGTTTTTTTCTTTCATGTGACCTTCTGCCCACATGAAGAGTCTGGGAGTGTTGGGATCCAGGAAAGGTAACCACAGGTAAACACTGATCCAGCCTTTCCCTAGGGCATCGTTACTATGGGCTATGAAAATAATTGTTGTTCATAATCTTTACCATTAGACTTCATGGCTCAATTGCCACTGTGCCTAAGAACACAAATAGGTAAATTATCAATCATTAATATCCCTCTAGAATACAATATCCATGAAGCTATTTTATACCTCCACAGCAACTTTCATAATAAGCATTCAGTAAATATTTGTTTAAGGTGTGGTTCAATCCCACAAATAACTGATTTTCACTTAAAAGTGAAAAAGAAATGGTATATTACCTATCACATAAAACATTATCAATTTTAAACCTGACACTATCAATGTGTGGTATCACCAAACTGATATACCAATTTAAAATAATAATTTCATTTTAGAAGTCCATTCATTTAGCTGAAGAACTGGTAAATGCAATTGAAAGTAATGTGCTGTAAACAGTTTTTAAGAATGTAAAGGATCATCAATATTTTAAAGAGTTACTTAATTATAAATCTGGCCCATTACACAAGTTTAGAGCATTATGGTTGATAGCATTTGTGAATTTACTAAGCAGTCACCTTCTCCTATAAAAGCTAAAAAGAACAACAAAAGGGAAAAGAGAAATGAGTTCATAAGGTACAAAATCAGGCAAATGAAAGATATCCAATTTTCCACTCCCTTAGTTACAATCAAATTTTGGAAGGGGGGAAAACAACACATCAACAGTATAGTACCTACTTCAGCGTTTTCGCATTCTGGTTACGGCACCCATTATAGCTCTCTGTTTAGACAGTGATAGTAGTTACAAAGTGCAACCAAAACATTAAATGTTGGCAAGCACTTCTATGCTTAATTAAGAAATGCTTTTGTCAGCTTCTTCTTTGAATAAAGGGGTTATTAATTCAAGACTGGAAACATGCTCTGGTGGTTTCTCTGTGGGAATTATGGCTGCACATGTGTTACAGAGAATTGTCTTAATTATTTTTATTAATCAAATAAAATTCCCACCAAATACATGATGCAACAAATTAAAACCTACATTGGTCCACAGACCCTTTAAAAAGTTCTACAATAATTTCACTAAATTTTCAAATTAATAATTACAACAAACCTTCACAGGAGAAATATGGAAATGTTCAAAGAAACTAAGAATTGACATATCAGTCATTGAAGTCTCCATTAATTCTGCATTTAGAGCATCAATATCTGGTTGGATTAACTTTGTCTGAAAAAAATAAAATCAAGAATTTCTATTTTAATTATTTTCTCTATTATAGTTAGTTCAAAAAAGGCTGATTTAAATTTTTTAAATTTTATATTTTTCCCAAGAAATGAAAATTTTTACCCGTTTTCTTTCAGCTTCAGGGTCTGTTGTTGGGGTAAACAGTACAATAACAGCTCCTAGAAACCCCTGATCAATTTTTAAGGCCATTTCCTGAATGAGGACCATAAAATACCTAAGGAAAAAAAATTTAAGATGGAAAAGGATTTCTACCAAATCTTTTAATTTTCAATGTTAAAACTTTGATTTTAGTGAAAAGTCACAGTTATATCTTGTTCCTACATCTCCTAAAACTTATGTTAATAAGATCAAGGTCTTCTTAGATTGAGACCTTCTTACTGGAGTGAAAGCTTCACTCAGGGTAATATTGCTGCATTAACACTTAGCACTTACAGTCCCAAATGCTACATTCGTCATATCACAGATGAAACAAATACAACTAGATCATGTAGCATGTATGATCCAATTTTTAAAGTTCACTGTGATTACATTAAAGAACACAGCTCACAAATACGTATCATTTAGATTTCACTTACTATTTTATATTCTAATTGGAGTTATAAAGGGAAGAAGATACTTGAAGAAATTCTACACTTTAAAATATGTAGCGACGACTACTAAAATAAGTTGAAGCATAAAAGATTACTTGACCAAAAGTGAATTAATAGGTTCAGTTGGAAAATACTTTTTACATGAAAGTCACTTTCAAAAAGAGTGAGATTTATTTTCAAAGTAGATTCTCATTTTAAATTCCTTTAGAGCAACAGCAGGAATCTTTACTTACTTGAACTGTAAGACTTTACTGTACTCATTAAATCTTGTGATGACACTCACATCAATGAAAGGCTTGGGCTCTAAGAGGAAGAAGTAACACATGAAAAAAAAAATAATGCTTTATACTAGGTCAAACTGATGCCTATTTAACTTTTACAAATAAGTTATATCTATGTCACAACTTATTTCTTTTTACCTGAATCTAAAGCAATAGATTTTGGAGGGGCAACAGGATGAAATACAACAGGGAACATTGCACCTGGCAACTGATTATCAACCTGAAAGAAAAGAATACCAACTTACCAAGATTTCAAATAATTTAAACTTTTAGTTTCAAAGATAACGTTATAGAAGAGGCCACTACCTTCATCATAATTGTCTGCGTGTATATGTGGTGTAATTAGAAGTTTCATTTTAAACCTGTAAAAGTTATATACTTCAGCAAGGGTAAGGCTTTAAATAAAGGACTATATAAATACTCTCATGATTGTATTAACAGTGTGCAATATGTACATCATTAATGAAAATACTTGTATCTATGGATCCCGCAAGATTTCAATTCTCTATGGTGTAAATAAAACATAAGTGGAAACTGAATATGAAATTAAGGAATAAGGTAAAAAGAAAAAGAATTAAAGTAGGCTAAACAGTACTTAACAGCTAAAAGGAAGGAAGGAAGGGAGGGATGCTGGGAGGGAGCAAGCAAGCATCCAAAAGGAACCTCCAGCAAAGCTCTGCTCTCTGCCCTAAAGAATGACAAAGGAAAATCTTATATGGGGGTCCCATGACAAATTCAAAGGAACATTTAAAAATAACAATCCCAGTGCAAGAAAACCCTTTTGCAGGCTAACTGCTCAAAATTAGTCTTAACAGTCACAAAGTGTATAAGTAAGATGTTGAATAAACAGGATATGTGAAAGAAGGGGAAAAAACATACAAAGAAAAGATACCAATTACAACAATGTAAACTATAAAGTTGTAAAAAAAAAATTTCATTCCCAAGATTCCCAAAGTGATGATAACCACTTATTTGAGGATGACAACGTTACCTGAAGCCAGTACAATCTGGCCCTTAAACTTCTCTGGTGAGAAGACTGCTTAAATTCAATCTGAATTCCTGATAAAAAGTCTCGTTTAATAGGGCAACGAATAGGGAGGCGCATTTCCATTGGATCTTTATCAAAATTGACCTGGAAAAAAAGCACATGGTTTTGTGATGAGCTGATATTAGCATAGTAGCTATTCCATTTTAAATATCTGTTTATTGATCAAATTGAAAAAATCTTTATCTTTGTGTCTCACCAACAGATCTATCTTAAGGTGATCTACAGTTGAGGTCTCTGAAGCAAAAGCACCACTTTACTACCAAAGTTATTAGAAAAACAAGACAACAATTGTGAAACTTTTCAAGTATAGAAACTATAGTTTAAAAAACATGCTTTATGTAAAAGAAAACTTCTTCAAATAATGAATAGTTCCAGATAATTCTTTTTTTTTTTTTTCTTGAAACGGGGTCTTGCTATCACAAGTGCAGTGGCAAAATCACAGCTCACTGCAGCCTCAACCTCCTGGCCTCAAGTGATCCTCCCGCCTCAGTCTCCCAAGCAGCTGAGACTACAGATGTGACACCATGCCCAGCTAATTTTAATTTTTATTATCTTTTCTGTGTAGAGACAAGGTCTCACTATGTTACCCAGGCAAGTCTCAAACTCCTGGCCTCAAGTGATCCTCCTGCCTCAGCCTCCTAAAGTACTGGGATTACAGGTGTGAGCCACTGTGCCTGGCCCCAAGATAATTCTAAACAAATTCTGTTTTGCAATCAATAATTGATAGCTTAGTCATGTCTGACACTAATTATATAGTTTTTTTTTAATCATTTAAGTACGGCCAAAATTGATGGGGGTGGTGGGGAATGTAACTGGTGACAGTGCTACCCAAACCATCAGACAACAAAGACAAAGAGTAACCAAACTGCATGATTAAACTAGAGCAAGCTGGAAATTGCAGTCAAGCTTCTTCAGACTTCCTGGAGCATAGGTGACTTTTAGTTTTAACTGTGTAAGGGCCCAGGTGGAGTGCATCTTTATTTGTGAATGCCTACTCATGTCCAACAATCACTCACATTTATTGAATTTACTTGAGCAGGTTTTTGTAGGTTTTTCCTGAATGAAATATGTAATTTTACACAATCTTTATTTAGCAATATGTATTAGTGTCATTCAAAATATTAAAAAAATTTCAATGAAGCAATCTTAACTTCTCCCTAATCTTTCTGAAAACAAGTTCCTTAAGACTATCTGATTTGTTAATAGAATTATAAAAATATAAAAACGCAATAAAATTATTAAAATGCCGATTTAAATCCTGTTTCATAGTATATGATTAAATAACAATATGTTTTAATTAAAAATATACTTATGTGTATCAGTCATGCCAATCCTATTAAGAAATAAAAGTTTATCTACTAATAAGTTCATTTTTGTACACGTCTTTACTTGGGCATTACAATTTTACTTACTACCACCACCAGGAAAATACACATATAAAAATAAAAAAAAAAAAGAATTTTGGTATACCTCAAAATTATTATCTAGCTTAATCCAGCCATGGTCTCTTGATATTTGATGTTTCTGATAGGATTGTTCCAGTAAGATTATCTGCTTTTGACTAAATGGCTTCCATTTCCGTTTTGGTTTCATCTCCCAAACAACACCAGAACTGAGTAATTCACACAAAAAAATTAAATTAGCAATATGTATTTAGATCTGTGGAACTTCATGCAACTCCAGATTATTGTAACTATTATTTTCCTATGAAAATTACATTAGTATAAGAAACTTCTTAAAGTAACAAACTATACCTGTGTTGTAAGAGTACAAAAATAAAAGAGGCAGGCAAGAAAATAACTTTTTCTATCAATGTTGACATCAATCAATTAAGGGACTGGCAAACTTTTTCTGCAGAGGGCCATATATTAAATAGTCAATATTTTAGGTTTTCTGGACTGAGACAAAATTCAAGTTATTAGATAGGCAACTTAGATACAAAAGAGAGATATTTAATTGATTTAAATAAATTTTTAATTGATGAAATTTAGAATATAAAATAATTAAGAGCAATTCTTAAAAACAAGTCTATTAATGAAAAAATAAACTTCTTTTGTGAAAGTAACATGTCACTTAGTGTTATTTATTACCAAAATCTATCGCAAATGTTCATCTATTAATGGTAATCTGTAATGAGCATCTTTAAAAATACCATTTCACACAGATAGGTGCTGCCAAATACTGACATTGATCAATGAGAATTTATTATTTTACTAGAGCATATATATCACTTGGAAGGCATTTATAAAATTCTATTAAATTATTCTCTTGATATTTGCCTTTTAGTATATTAATACATTACAGGTCAATCACTTCCAATTCAAAGTTAGGTAGAAGCTCCTCAATTGCACAAACGAATTGTGAAATGAGGAAATTTCCTTACACCTGCATTGAGGTCAGAAAAAATGTTGCTGGAACTGGAGTTGCCGGCCATAAAATATATCCTCTCCAAATATATGTAGAAGTGGAGATTTTGCTTCATGTTTTAACTTTGGACAGCACAGGAAGTACATGGAATATCCTGATATTACTTGAGATTCAAACATTAGTGGTCTTCAAAATTGACTATACTGTAGTATAAATTTTTCATATAAGCACTGTCTTCCAATTTTAGCTTGAAATTCATTTAAAAAATCATCAGTTCTGCAATTATGCAACAAAAGCTAATTTCCAAAGCCACTATTATTGGTGTTTAATAATAGTGGTTGAGGGTGGTTCTTTTTGTTCAAAAACATTTTAATGCTGGCCCAGAATTCAAAGAGTACAATAAAAAGCTACTGCTGCTAACCCATCAAACTGCTATGTGGTAACACAAGTCAGAACATTCAGATTCTAGTTCTGGCAAAAATTCACAGAACTGATGATAGTTTAGTCCACAAGACTTAATGAAGTTTACTATTTGACACTAGTGGTTTGATAACAAAAGGTGGACTGAAATATTTTCTATAAGTACCTGCTCACAAATAATACAATAGGCTTTAAATGCTTTACCTTTTCACCAGCTTTATGAATTTGTCCAACTAAGTCTTTTTCTGTTCCACACATATTTTTCCCATAATCAGTTGTATCTATCTTCAGGTTATATTGAATTAGTATTTCATCAGCTTGTTTGAAAATATTCTCACCTATAGTTGTCCTAGGCAAACTATTTATAGAGGTTAATCCTTTAGTCACTTCAAACTCAGTGCTGACTTCTCAAACATACAACTGAACAGTATTGGTAACATCTGTTGACTCATCAAGAGCCAAGGGAAACCACTCAATATCATTTGCCTTGTTTTTTAAATTGACTATTGATGTTGTTCGCAATGTCTTCAATTCTTTAAGCAACTGTTCCTACTGAAAGGCTAATGGCCTTAAACAAGCTCATTTTCTCCGGATACATTTCTTTAGCTGCTGCAATCAGACATAATTCAATTAACTCACCATTGGTAAAAGACTTAAAAAACTTTCCTGGCTTGGCTAACAAATAAGTCATTCAGAAACTTACTTTGCTTGCAGCCTCATTATTGTTTTTTATATTTGTGAAGATATTCTGTGTGATGATATATTTTGCCTTAAATTTTCTAATTTTTCTGGCCATTGCTTTCCTGTGATTTGGAAATGTTATGGTAAGTGCTTAGTTTGGAAACTATATTGTCAACATATATTGTATTATTTCAGCACAGCTGTAGTTTCATAACATAGTAAAATAATGCTTTTTTAAATAAGAAGATAATCCACATTTCATTACGCCCTAAAAGAATAACATTCAAAGTCCACTTTTCTCTTGTTTTGATATGATGGATATATATCAGTAATTAAAAAAATGCTGCAGAACAATATGCATGAACTCAAACACGCTGTGATCTGTAATGCACTGAGTAGCAATGTCAAAGCAGCCATGTAAAAGAACAGAAATCACTGTGTCCCAACAAAACATTATTTATGGGAAATAAACTGAATTGCACAATTTTCATGTTACTTTCTTTTAATTTTTTTCAACCATTTACAAATGTAAAACAAATTATTCTTAAGTCAAAAGCTGTACAAAAACAGGCACTGGACCAGATTTGGTTCACAGGCCAAACTTTGCTGGCACCTGAATTAGAGAATACTAAAATCTGTAATATTTTACTTTACATAGCTTGTTTATACTAGTCAATGGTAGTGTTAACAATGTTCTAACTATAAAATGTATTTAGAGGATACCAGTCAGTGAAGGCACTGAATAAAATATCTACTGTAGACAATACAAATCCAACATTATTCACGATAAAAACTCTGAGACAACTTAAAGGGGAACTTCCTCAACTTGATGAAGAGCACCTACAAAAAACTTATAGCTAACATCATAGGGAGAAACCAGATGTTTTCCCACCAAGATTAGGAACAAGGCAAGTATGTCCACTCTCAATTATTCCCACCTCAACATAGTACTGAAGTCCAAGAAGTGGTAAGACAAGAAAGTAAATTTGGGAGTGAAGAAATCAAGTGCCTATGTTCACATTTGACATGACTGTCTAAACAGAAAATCCCAAAGAATCAACCCAAAAACTCTGGTAACTAATAAGAAATTATAACAACATTGCAAAAATATAAGGTTAATATACAAGTCAACTGCTTTCTTACATGCCAGCAATAAACAATTAAAATTTAAAATAAAAACAGAATACCATTTACATTAGCACCAAAGAAACAAACTATGTATAAACACAATCTAATACAAAGTGTATGTGATCTAAATGAGGAAACTACCAAAGTCTTTCAACAAATTATGTTGGAACACCCGGACAGCCACGTGCAATAAAGCAAATCTAGACACAGAGCTTTCATCTTTCACAAAAAATAACTCAAACTGGATTAGACTTAAATATAAGTTTGAGATCAGCCTAGACAACATGGCGAAATTCCATCTCCACAAAGAAATAAAAAATATCAGCCTGGCATGGTGGCACGTGCCTGTAGTCCCAGCTACTCAGGAGGCTGAGGTGGGAGGATTGCTTGAGCCTAGCTGGCAGACGTTGCAGTGAGCGGTGATTACAACACTGCATTCCAGCCTGGGCAACAGAGTGATACTCTGTCTCAAAAATAAATACATACATACATACATAAAAATAAATAAATATAAAACACAAAATTATAAAACTCCTAGAAGATAATAGGAGGAAATCTAGGTAACTTTGGGTATAGTGAAGACTTCTTATATACAACACCAAAAGTGCAATCCATGAAGGAAAATAATTGATAAGTCTGATGTAAAATATAAAACTTCTGCTGTTAAAAACAGTTAAGAGCCGGGCGCGGTGGCTCAAGCCTGTAATCCCAGCACTTTGGGAGGCCAAGACGGGCGGATCACGAGTCAGGAGATCGAGACCATCCTGGCTAACATGGTGAAACCCCGTCTCTACTAAAAAATACAAAAAACTAGCCGGGCGAGGTGGCGAGCACCTGTAGTCCCAGCTACTCGGGAGGCTGAGGCAGGAGAATGGCGTGAACCCGGGAGGCGGAGCTTGCAGTGAGCTGAGATCCGGCCACTGCACTCCAGCCTGGGCAACAGAGCGAGACTCCGTCTCAAAAAAAATAAATAAAAAATAAAAAAATAAAAACAGTTAAGAGAATAAAGAGATAAGCCACAGACTGGGAAAAAGTATTTGCAAAACACATATCTGATAGAAGACTAGTATCCAAAATAAACAAAGAACTCTTAAAACTCAACATTAAGAAAATAACCTAATTTTAAAATGGACAAAAGATTTGAACAAGTGGCTCAGGAAAGAAGATATATAGATGGCAAACAAGCATATGAACAGATCCTCAACATCATGTCTCATCAGAAAACTGCAAACTAAAGCAATGACATACTACTACATCCTTATTAAAATAGCGAAAATCCAAAACACTGACAATACCAAATTTTGGCAAGGATGTGGAGCCACAGGAACTCTCATTTATTGCTGGGGGGAATGCAAAATGATGCAACCACTTTGTAAGACAATTCGGTATTTCTTACAAAACTAAACATACTTTTATCATATGATCCAGCAATCACATTCCTTGGCATTTACTCCAAACAGAAGAAAAACATATGTCTACACAAAAACTTGCACATGAATGTTTATAACAGCTTTATTCATAATTGCCAAAATGTGGAAGCAACCAAGACCTCCTTCAATAGTTGAATGGATAAACAAACTGGAGTAATAGTCCATTCATACAATGGACTATTTAATAAAAAGAAATGAGCTGTCAAGCCATGAAAAGAAACAAAGGAACCTTAAAAGCATACTGCCAAGTGAAAGAAGTTAATCTGAATATGTTACATACTGTTTGATTCCAACCAAATGAAATTCTGAAAAAATAAAAACTTTGGAGACAATAAAAAGATCAGCGGTTTCCAAAGGTTTAGAAAAGGAATGGAGGGATTAACAGGAGGAAGCTGAGAGACTTTTAGGGCAGTGAAACTATCTTATATAATACTGTAATGGTGA
This sequence comes from Mandrillus leucophaeus, assembly GCF_000951045.1. Classification (NCBI taxonomy): domain Eukaryota; kingdom Metazoa; phylum Chordata; class Mammalia; order Primates; family Cercopithecidae; genus Mandrillus; species Mandrillus leucophaeus. Next base: position 115,502 of record NW_012101569.1, read on the forward strand.
ATACAGCTTATTATGCATTTGTCAGAACTCATAGAATGTACAACACAAAGAGTAATACTTAACGTTAGATACAGAAGTTAGATAATAATGAAGTTAGATAATAATGTAGTATCAGTATTAGCTCATCAATAGTAACAAATGTACCACACTACTGCAAGATGTTAGTAACAGGAGAAAGAAGAGTGTGGGTATATGAAAACTCTTTATTTTACACAGTTTTTCTCTAGACATAAGGCTGCTCAAAAAAAAGTCTGTTTTTTAAAATTATGTAACTGATGTTTTTCCTTTGGAAATCTAGATTTCATTGAATGTGTACCATGTCATAAAAAAGGTACTGAAGTTATTTTAGATAAATTTTTAAATGTTCTTATAAAGGTAAACCTGACAAACTAGGACAGCATATACAATATTAAAGTAAAAAGTTTTATCAAAGAACAAAACAGAAAACTGAACCTATATAACTAAAAATGATTACCATGTTTAGTTTAAAAATATCATATAATACTGAAATATATAACAAAGAATGCATTGCCTATATATATAAATATATTAACATTATATTAATAGTATGTATGATACCATTTATGATCATTAGTTTGTCAGGTGTTGTGCAAAGTTCATTACATAGATTATCTATTTAATTTTCTCCTTAATTTGCTTTTCTTTCCCCAAACATGTGCTTATTGACAGATCCTATCGTGATTATATTTGGTATCCACGTCAACCATTCCACCCATCAGCCTCCAAAAAAGAATAAGCCTTTTACCAAATTAAGTATGATTTTTAAAATCAACTAAATATTCTAATATTTTTCTTACACAGGTTTAAATAGAACTACAGAAAATAACTGGTCCCATAACTATTACAAAATTCTAAATGGCCACCCATTAAAGATTATGTACTCATATCAAATACTGCCTCCTCTCTGAACCTTTTTTTCAATTTGTTTGTTTTCCCTGACTCTTGACAGTTTCTCCAACCTCTACTGCACAAACTAGTCACTTATACCTCTGTATTTCCATTGCACACGTACATCCTTCTTCGTACATCCTTTCCTTTTCTATTTTTGAAACTCATTACTTACACACACACACACACACACACACACACACACACACACGGACAACAAGGAAAGAAACAAACCACTTTTTTCCCCACCAACTGACAATGAGTATTGTGAAGACAAAGACAGCATCTTAGTCATCTTTGTATCCTCGGGGCTTTTCAACGAACAGTTCAAAGAATTATTCAGTAAGTTTTACTGAATAAATATACAGCATACCAAAGTCAAACCAGGTATCTTTTTACTTTCCTCAAATTGGCTATTATGAACTCAATGCCTTTTAAAGGTTTAGGATGTCTTATTTTCCTTCTTGCATACCTGGTTATCCCAATATATGAAACTTCCTGTTTGCTTTCATTGTTAACCAGTGAAAGCCCAAGACTGTGGAGAGACAAGTTTATTTCATAATCAGCCTGTTCCATTTCTTCTGCCTGTAGTGCTTTGGAAACCAAGGCAACATCATCGGTGAAAAGCAAAACTCTCTGGCGCCCATCTAGAAATGACACCCAGTGTATCTGGATGTTTGCATCATATGGAAACTGTCCACATTCATCCTGGGAAAAAGAAAGACTTTTCATTAAACCTGCACATAGTAACTTTTTATTATATAAAATTGAACTATAATAACTGAGAAAGATTGAAAAAGTTTAAGAAGCACTACTAAAATTGAAAAATTCTAACCATCAAAATGACATAAATTAAGTTATAATCTATTTTAAAATATACTCACAAATTATTTTCAAAAACTAAGACTAATAGTACGTAGTTTTTTAATACCTTAGTTTGAATAACCAATTGAGTGCTGAAAGGGCACAGAGCAGGATTTTCAAGAGGATACTTTGGTGGCACCAATGCAATAAGATGATTATTTGTCTCCAAGCTGGAGAACAGAATGGTTCAGAAGTTTTATCAGAAATGTAACCTTAGGCCAGGTGTGGTGGCTCACGCCTATAATCCCAGCAATTTGGGAGGCTGAAGCGGGTGGATCACCTGAGGTCAGGAGTTCGAGACCAGCCTGGCCAAAATGGTGAAACCCCGTCTCTACTAAAAATACAAAAATTAGCCAGGCATGGTCGCGGGCGCTTGCAATGCCAGCTACTCAGGAGGCTGAGGCAGGAGAACTGCTTGAACCCAGGAGGCGGCGGTTACAGTAAGCTGAGATAGCGTCACTGCACTCCAGCCTGGGCGACAGGAGCGACACTATATCTCAAAAAAAAAAAAAAAAACAAAAGAAATGTAACCTCGGACAAAACCAGCCTAGCTTATTTTTATGTTTTCATGATCTATAACATAGGAAATATTTATGTGAATCACACTGGCGAAGCACTTAAAATGTATGTAGCACTTAAAAATATAAGGCTTTATTTGGTCAGTGTTTTCAGAGGTTAAAATAATAAATTCTACTTCATTCTAGGTTTAATGAAAATAGAACAGTTCATTTCAATAAGCAGTACAAGTACCTACTATGTACTTTCCATTCCATGCTTTCCAGGGGAGAAAACAAAAAACAAAAACAACTGAAGTTACCAAGAGCATAAGAACAGTTGAGCGTCACTAACGTTCAAAATTTACTAATACTTTCAAGGTATATTATATGATCAAAGAAGCCTGCCCAGTTTTTTTATTCTAACAAGAGATCAAATTTTCAAACATACCTATTAAGAAGGTAATTCTGTATCTGTAAACTACAAAATGTGCTATGTATCTTAGTTCACAGTTATTCTTCCAATATTATTTGACTCTTGTTTTTCATCTATTTCTTGTGTTAAAAATTAAATGAAGTACAATAAAATATCCCCAGGTGATTGTGTTTCAGTTAATTTCTAGCATTTTAAGTTTTACATGTTGATGCAATACTATTCATTGCATGAAGGTTTATGGCTATCACTCCTTCTTTGTCATATTATCATTATCTATTTAATAATTTTGCTTTGAAATGGTCAGAAATTAAAATCAACAGAGGGTGATACCTCCAAAATGGAAAAGTAGAAGCAATGTGGCTTCACTCTTTATCACAGAAAACCAAACATAAACTTCTAGTGCCAAGATTATCTCCAGCAATATCCCAGAACTTGAACCTGAGGCCGACACAATTCCTGGAGCCACAGAGAAGAGAAAAGCTCCACGCAGATGGTAAGAGAAATGAATTTCTCTACCTACAATGCCACTCCCCAAATCTGCTTGGCACTGCATGCAGGAAATTCCTCTTCGGCTCACCATTTCTACACTGGATAAAGTGAGATCAAAGCAGAAAGCCAGCTTCCCCACATCTTGGGTTTTCTTGCAGGAAAACCACTCCTGACTCAGCCCATGGGAAGCATCACAAGTGCCTTAGGAAGAAAAACCCCCAATGGAGGCTACAGGCAAAGATGGGAAGCAGGATTAAAAACTCCAGCCCAAGAATTTCTGCTCTTTATTTCAGCCAAAGGAGACGCCTATTCAGAGTGGCTGTTCAGCAGTACAACGTTGTGGGAGGCACAGTCCATAAATCTTCTGAGGAGGAACCACTGGGCAGCCTTCCTACATAGCTGGGATATCCCCTTTGAGATGCAACCCCCTCCCCACCACTGGGGACAGTACTGCCAAATGTTTCTGAGAACTGAAGCAAACCAGGACTTATGCCACCATCTAGTGCTAATAACAGGAAGCAGTAATCTAGGATAAAGGAGACCCACAGGCAACTGCAACCGACCTCTAAGCAAACATACTCTAGAAAGACCAAAACAAGCCAGAGAACAAACACTGGAATAAATAAGCAATCCTTCAGTGTAAAGCCATAGACACGTATCCACAAAAAGAAACAGCAAGCAGGGAACCATGGCCTCCCCAAACAGACAAAGCAAAGTGCCAGTGACAAACTCTGATAAGACAGCCACGTGTGAGTTCTCAGATCAAGAATTTAAAGTAGCAATTCCAGGAAAGTCAGCAACTTCCAAGACAACACAGAAAAACAATTAAGAAATTTATCAGAGAAACTGAAAAAGATTGAAATAATAAAATTAAACAGAAATGCTGGAATGACTAAATAAATTTGCTGAACTGAAAAATGTATTACAGGCTCTCAACAGCAGACTGGGTCAAGTAGAGGAAAGAATCAGTTAGCTCTAAGACAGGCTATTGGAAAATACACAGAGTAGAAAACAGAATAAAAATGAGCAAAGAATGCCTGCAAAATATAGAGAATAACCTCAAAAGAGCAAATCTAAGAGTCACTGGTGGTCAAGAGACAGGTGAGAAAGAGCAAAGGGTAGAAAGTTAATTAAAGAATTTATAAGAGAACATTTTCCCTATTGGAGAAAGATAGAAATATACAGGTAAAGGTCATAGATCACCAAACAGATTCAATCCAAATAAGACTACCCTAAGGCATATAATAATCAAACTCTAAAAAGCCTGTGACAAAGAGAGGACCCTAAAAGTGACAAAAGAAAAGAAGCAAATAACATATAAAGAAGCTGCAATTTGTCTGGCAACTGACCTCTCAGGAAACCATGCCCTGCAGGAGGCACTGGGACAACATATTCAAAGTGTTGAAGGGGAAGAAAAACCCTGCAAATGAAGAATATTGTATCCAAAAAAGCTATGTTTCAGACATGACAGAGAGATAAAGTTTTTACCAAACAGAAGCTGAAGGAATTCATTACCTCTAGACCCATCTTACTAAAAATGATAAAAAGAGTTCTTCAATATGAAAGAAAATGATGTTAAAATGAAAAAAAAAATTGGAGGCATAAAACTCACTGATAAAACTAAGTACACGGACAAATTCAGAATAATCTAACACCATAATTGTGGTGTATAATCCACTCATATATCTAGTATGAAGACTAAAAGACAAATCTATCAAAAATAATAATAATTACAGCAACCTCTTAATATAAAAAAGGTATAAATTGAGACAACAGAATGTCAAGATGCATGGGGATGGACTTAAAAGTGTAGCGTTTTTAGTTTTTCCTTTTTGGTTTCCTTGTTTTCCTTTCTGATCAAAGTCAAGTTGTCATTTGTTTAAAATAATGTATTGTGTCTATAAGATGTTTTTTGTAAGCCTCATAGTAACCACAAAGCAAAAACCTATAATAAATACACAAAAAATACAAAGCAATTAACTAAAAACATACTGTCAGAGAAAAACCACTTAACCGTTAAGGAAGACAGTAAGAAAAGAAGAAAGAAAGAGGGGCATTATAAAAGAATCAGAAAGGCTGGGCGCAGTGGCTCATGCCTGTAATCCTAGCACCTTGGGAGGCTGAGGTGGATGGATTGCCTGAGGTGAGGGGTTTGAGACCAGTCTGGCCAACATGGTGAAACCCCGTCTCTACTAAAAATTCAAAAAAATTAGCCAGGTGTGGTGGTGTGCACCTGTAATCCCAGCTACTAGGGAAGGCTGAGGCAGGGGAATTGCTTGAACCAAGGAGGTGGAGGTTGCAGTGAGCTGAGATCGCACCACTGCACTCCAGCCTGGGCAACAGAGCGAGACTCCGTCTCAAAACAAAAAACAAACAAACAAACAGAAAACAGAAATCCTATAACGAAATGGCAGTAGTACATCCTTAGTTATCAATAATAACAATGAATGTAAATAGACTAAATTCTTCAATTAATAGAAATGGAGTGGCTGGGTAAATAAAAAAAAATAGGGCACAACTATATGTTGTCTACCAGAAACACACTTCACCTATAAAGACACACATAAGGTGAAAGTGAAGGGATAGGAAAAGATATTCCACACAAATGGAAACCAAGAAAAAAAGAGTAGGAGTAGCTATACTTACATCAGATAAAAAAGATTTCAAGGCTAAGATTGTAAAAAGAGACAAAGTCATATATAATGATAAAGAGGTCAATTCAGCAAGAGGACATAACAGTTGTAAATATATGTACCCAACATCAGGGCAGTCAAACGTATAAAGAAAATAACAACAAATCTAAAGGAAGAGATACAATATTAATAGGGGACTTCAACACCCCCACTCTCAGTAATAGAGAGATCATCCAGACAGAAAATCAACAAAGAAACACTGGAGTTAAACTACACTTTAGACCAAATGGACCTAACAGACATATACAGAACATTTTATCCAACTGCTGCAGAATATACATTCTTCTCATCAGCACACGGACCATATGGTAGGCCACAAAACAAGTCTCAAAAAATTCAAAAAAGTTGAAATTATATCAAGTATCTTTTCTGTCCATAATGGAATAAAACTGGAAATCAATAATAAGAGGAAGTTGTAAAGTATAAAAACACATAGAAATTAAATAATATATTCCTGAAAAATAAGTCAATTAAGAAATTAAGAAGGAAATATAAAATTTTCTTAAAACAAATGAAAATGGAAACACAATATATCAAAATCTATAGGATACAGCAAAAGCAGCATTAAGAGGGAAGTTTACAGCAATAAATGCCTATATCAAAAAATAGAAAGATTTCAAATAAACAGCCTATCAATATACCTTAAGAATCTAGAAAAGAATAAACCAAAACCAAAATTAGTAGAAGGAAAAAATAATAAAGATCAGAGCAGAAATAAATAATATTGAGACTAAAAAACACAAAAGATCAAAGAAACAAAAAGTTTTTTGAAAAGATAAAATGGACAAACTTTTAGTTAGACTACAAAAAAAGAGAAAACCTCAAATAAATAAAATCAGGCATGAATAAGGAGACATAACAATTGATACCAAAGAAATACAAAAGGATCATTGGAGACTATTTTGAACAACTATCTGCCAACAAATTGGAAAACAGAAGACAGAGATAAATTTCTGGACACATACAGTCTACTAATAATGAACCCTGAAGAAACAGAAAACCTAACTGGAAGACATCATGTTAAGTGAAATAAGCCAGGAACAGAAAGTTAAACACTGCATGTTCTCACTCATATGTGGTAGCTAAAAAACAGTTGGTCTCCTGGAAGTAAAAATTAGAACAGCAGATACTAGAGGCTGGGAAGCATAGGGAGAAGTTGGGATAGGGAAAGATTTCTTAAAGGATACAAAATTACAGCAAGATAGGAGGAATCAGTTTTAGTGTTCTACAGCATTGTAGGATGACTATAGTTAACAATATTATTATATAGTTTCATATAGCTAGTAGAAAAATGATGCTGAATGTTCCCAACACAAAGAAATGATAAATGTTTGAGATATGAATATGCTAACTACCCTGATCTAATCACTATACATTACAGATATAGCACAACATCATTACGTACCCCATAAGTATGTACAATTATTATGTGTCAATTTTTAAAAATTATTTTAAAAGAAACACAAAGCCTGAGCAGACCAATAACAAGTAACAAGATCAAAGCAATAATAAAAAGTCTTCCCTCAAAGAAAAGCCAAGACCTGATGGCTTCACTGCTGAATTCTGCCAAACACTTAAAAAAATGAACCAATAACCATTCTACTCAAACTCTTCAAAAAAAAAAAAAAAAAAAAACTGAAGAGCAGGGAATACTTTTAAACTGATTTTACAAGGCCAGCGTTAACCTATTACTAAAACCAGACAAAGATATAACAATAACTACAATCTTCAATAAAATACTAGCAAACAGAATGCAATAACACATTAAAAAGATCCATCACATTCTTCTCGTCTCCCGAGCGCAAGTCTGCAGCAGGCTCCCTAGTTGTCCGAATCACTGACCTCTCTTCCCAGCTATATTTCCAAAATGTCGCTTTCTAACAAGCTGACGCTGGACAAGCTGGAGGTTAAAGGGAAGCTGGTCGTTATGAGAGTCGACTTCAATGTTCCTATGAAGAACAACCAGATAACAACCAACCAGAGGATTAAGGCTGCTGTCCCAAGCATCAAATTCTGCTTGGACAATGGAGCCAAGTCGGTAGTCCTTATGAGCCACCTAGGCCGGCCTGATGGTGTCCCTATGCCTGACAAGTACTCCTTAGAGCCAGTTGCTGTAGAACTCAAGTCTCTGCTGGGCAAGGATGTTCTGTTCTTGAAGGACTGTGTAGGCCCAGAAGTGGAGAAAGCCTGTGCCAACCCAGCTGCTGGGTCTGTCATCCTGCTGGAGAACCTCCACTTTCATGTGGAGGAAGAAAGGAAGGGAAAAGATGCTTCTGGGAACAAGGTTAAAGCCGAGCCAGCCAAAATAGAAGCTTTCCAAGTTTCACTTTCCAAGCTAGGGGATGTCTACGTCAATGATGCTTTTGGCACTGCTCACAGAGCCCACAGCTCCATGGTAGGAGTCAATCTGCCACAGAAGGCTGGAGGATTTTTGATGAAGAAGGAGCTGAACTACTTTGCCAAGGCCTTGGAGAGCCCAGAGCGACCTTTCCTGGCCATCCTGGGTGGAGCTAAAGTTGCAGACAAGATCCAGTTGATCAATAATATGCCTGTCTCTTATACACATCTAGATGTGTATAAGAGACAGGTGTAGGCCCAGAAGTGGAGAAAGCCTGTGCCAACCCAGCTGCTGGGTCTGTCATCCTGCTGGAGAACCTCCACTTTCATGTGGAGGAAGAAGGAAGGGAAAAGATGCTTCTGGGAACAAGGTTAAAGCCGAGCCAGCCAAAATAGAAGCTTTCCAAGTTTCACTTTCCAAGCTAGGGGATGTCTACGTCAATGATGCTTTTGGCACTGCTCACAGAGCCCACAGCTCCATGGTAGGAGTCAATCTGCCACAGAAGGCTGGAGGATTTTTGATGAAGAAGGAGCTGAACTACTTTGCCAAGGCCTTGGAGAGCCCAGAGCGACCTTTCCTGGCCATCCTGGGTGGAGCTAAAGTTGCAGACAAGATCCAGTTGATCAATAATATGCTGGACAAAGTCAACGAGATGATTTTTGGTGGCGGAATGGCTTTTACCTTCCTCAAGGTGCTCAACAACATGGAGATTGGCACTTCTCTGTTTGATGAAGAGGCAGCCAAGATTGTCAAGGATCTAAGGTCCAAAGCTGAGAAGAATGGTGTGAAGATTACCTTGCCTGTTGACTTTGTCACTGCTGACAAGTTTGATGAGAATGCCAAGACTGGCCAAGCCACTGTGGCTTCTGGCATACCTGCTGGCTGGATGGGCTTGCACTGTGGTCCTGAAAGCAGCAAGAAGTATGCTGAGGCTGTCACTTGGGCTAAGCAGATTGTGTGGAATGGTCCTGTGGGGGTATTTGAACGGGAAGCTTTTGCCCGGGGAACCAAAGCCCTCATGGATGAGGTGGTGAAAGCCACTTCTAGGGGCTGCATCACCATCATAGGTGGTGGAGACACTGCCACTTGCTGTGCCAAATGGAACACGGAGGATAAAGTCAGCCATGTGAGTACTGGGGGTGGTGCCAGTTTGGAGCTCCTGGAAGGTAAAGTCCTTCCTGGGGTGGATGCTCTCAGCAATATTTAGTACTTTCCTGCCTTTTAGTTCCTGTGCACAGCCCCTAAGTCAACTTAGCATTTTCTGCAACTTCACTTGGCATTAGCTAAAACCTTCCATGTCAAGGTTCAGCTAGTGGCCAAGAGATGCAGTGCCAGGAACCCTTAAACAGTTGCACAGCATCTCAGCTCATCTTTACTGCACCCTGGATTTGCCTACATTCTTCAAGATCCCATTTGAATTTCTCAGTGACTAAACATTGTGCATTCTAGAGTGCATATATTTATATTTTGCCTGTTAAAACAAGTGAGCTGTGTTAGCTTAGTTCTTTTTTGATGTAGGCTATTATGATTAGCTTTGTCACTGTTTCACTACTCAGCATGGAAACAAGATGAAATTCCATTTGTAGGTAGGGAGACAAAATTAATAATACATTAAATAAACAATAAAAGTGTCCACTGGGGAAAAAAAAAAAAAAGATCCATCACTATTATCAAGTAAGATTCATCCTAGGGATGCAAGGATGGTTCAATATATGCAAACTAACAGGATACATGACATTAATAGAATCAAGGACAAAAACCACATGATCATTTCAACAGATGCTAAAAAAGCATTTGAAAAAAACTGATATTGCTTTATGAGAAAAGCTCTCAACAAACTAGGTACAGAAGGAACATATCTCAAAATGATAAAGGCTATATATAACAAACCCACAGTTAACATCATACTGAAGAGGGAAAATTTGAAAGCCTTTCCTCTAAGATCTAGAACAAGACAAGGATGCCCACTTTCACCATTTTTATTTTACATAGTGAAGTCCTAGTCAAAGTCCTTTGACAAGAGAAAGAAAAAAAAGGCATCCAAATTTGAAAAAAAAAAAAAAAAGTCAAATTATCCTTATTCACAAACAACACATTATATTTAGAAAAACCTAAAGACTCCACACACATTTAAAAAAAAGAAAAACAAAACAAAACCTAACCAAACAGATAAATTTGGTAAAGTTTCAGGAAATAAAATCAGTATATAAAAATCAAATGGCTGGGCACAGTGGCTCATGCCTGTAATCGCAGCACTTTCAGAGGTCCAGGCAGGTGGATCACTTGACCTCAGGAATTTGGGGCCAGCCTGGGCAACATGGCAAAACTCCATCTCTACAGAAAAAAAAAAAAAAAGCTAGGCTTGATGGTGCACAACTGTAGTCCCTGATATTCGAGAGACTGAGGTGGGAGAATTACTTAAGCCTGGGAGGTTGAGACTGGAGTGAACCATGATCACACCACTGCACTCCAGCCCAGGTGACAGAGCGAGACTCTGTCTCCAAAAAAAAAAAAAAAAACAAAACCAATTGCATAGCTTTATGCCAATAACAAACAAACTAGAAAAGAAATCAAGAAAGCAATACCATTTACAATAGCTACGAAAAAAAAATATGTAAAATACCTAGGAATAATATTTGACCAAAATGTACAAAGCTATGAAACACTAATGAAGAAAATAAAATAGGACACCAAAAAATGAAAAGATATCCCTTATTCATGGTTTAAAAGAATTTAATATTGTTAAAATATCTCTACTACCCAAAGCAATCTACAAGACCAATGCAATCCCTATCAAAATACCAATGATATTCTTTACATAAACAGAGAAAACCTAAAATTCATATGGAACCTGAATAGCCAAAGTAATCCTGAGCAAAAAGAATAAAGCTGGACACATCACACTAACTGACTTCAAACTATACCAAAGTTATAGTAACCAAAACATTATGGTAATGGCATAAAAACAGACCAATGGAACAGAACAGACAACCCGGAAATAAATCATGCATTTACAGCCAACTCATCTTCAACAAAGGCGGCACAAGAATATACCAGAAAAAGATAGTGTCTTCAATAAATGGTGCTGGGAAAACTGGATAACCATATGCTGCAGGAGAATTAAACTAGACCCCTACCTCTTGCCATATTCAAAAATAAAACTGAAATAGATTAAAGACTTAAATCTGGGACCTGATACCATAGAACTATTTAAAGAAAACACTGGGGAAATGCTTTGGGACACTGGTCTAGGCAAAGACTTTTTGGATAAGACCTCAAAAGCACAATCAACACAAGTAAAAGCATATAGGATTACATCAAGCTTAAAGGCTACACAGTAAAGGAAACAATCAACAGAGTAGAGACAATATACAGAAAGAGAGAAATTATTTGCAAACTATCTGTCTAATAAGGGATTAATAACCAGAAAACATAAGGAACTCAAAATACTCCACAAGCTTGGCAGAGTGCTTTGAATTCCTTAAAAAAAAAAAAAAAAAAAAAAAAAAAAACCTGATTTAAAAACAGGCAAAAGATCTGAATAGGCATATCTCAAAAGAAGACATACAATGGCAAACATGTATATGAAGAAATGTTCAACATTACTAAACACCAGGGAAATGCAAGTCAAAACCACAGTGAGATTATCTCACCCCAGTTAGAGGCTTTAATTAAAAAAAAAAAAAGATAGATGTTGGCATGGAAGTAGAGAAAGGGGAACACTTGTATAGTGTTGATGGGAATGTAAGTAGAGCTACACGGAAAACAGTATGGAGTTTCCTCAAAAAACTAAAAATAGAACTATAATCCAGCAATTCCATTACTTGGCATATATCCCAATGAAAAGAAATCAGTATATTGAAGGGATACCTGCAGTCCCACATTTTTTGCAGCACTATTCACAGTAGCTAAGATATGGAACCAACCTAAATGTCCATCAATAGATGAATGGATAAAGAAAATGTGCTACATATACAGAATGAAGCATTATTCAGTAATAAAAAATTACTGAAATCCTGTCAAATATTGCAGCAATATGGATAGGACTGGAGGTCATATGTTAAGTGAAGTCAGTCAGGTACAGAAAGACAAATAGCACGTGTTCTCACTCATATGTGGGAGCTAAAAAAAAAAAAAAAAGTGTATTTTATTTTATAGAGAGTTGATGTTGGTTACCAAAGGATGAGAAGGGGATGGGAGGGAACAAGAGAGGTTGGTTAGTGGGTATAAAAATATAGTCAGAAGGAGTAAGATCTTGCGTTAGCTAGTACAGTAGGGTTACTATAGTTAACAATAATGTATTTTATAGCTCGAAATAGCTAGAAGAGAAGATTTGGAATGCTCCCAACATAAAGAGAAATGTTTATGGTGGTAGATATGCCAATTACTCCAATTTGATTATTGCACATTTTATGTATGTATCAAAATATCACATGTACCCCTCAAAAATGTACAACTATTATGTATGAATTTTTTAAAAGAAAGAAATTAAAATCAACAACTTTACTTTGTTTTTACTTCCATTTGCTTGTTAAATCTCTACCATCTCTCTTCATGGTTGTAATTTTCTGTTAGCGTGGCTGAAACAGAACTCTAGTAAACAACTTACAGTTAAATCTTAATTTTTTAATTTAATATGAATGTTTTTATCTTTTAATAGAATTTAAACCATTTTCATTTACTGACATAACTGATGGGAAGCATGGTCTAGCAGAAAAAGTTCACAGACTTTGAAGTCAGATAGACCTAATTTTGAATTCCAACCAGCAGTTCAAAGTTCCTATCATAAGAATTAGTGATAATATATAAAAAGCATCAATATATGATATGTCCTCAATAAAATATATCTGTCATTTATTATATACTTTCTTAGGTTTCTTTCTTTTACTGTAACGGCAAAGTTTTACTTATTTTCATTTTCTCATTGTTTTGAAATTCCTTTCTCACTGATTTGAGTTCTACTAATTGACAGCTTTTTAAAAAAGATATCATCTTTATTATTTCTCCAATAAAATTTAGGATTAAATGGGATATAAATATATAGTATGCACAGAATATAGTTTCCCCTCTCCCCTTACACTTTATTTTGCTGTCTTTGTCTTTCATTTCACCTTGCTTTCTCTTATTTCATAGTATCATGTCTTTATAACTTAGTTGAGGATGCCAGGCATACATTTTGAAATGCTGCTTCTGGTCCTGTAGTAAAAAATTTTTCAGAGGTACAACTGCCCTCTGAATCAACAGGATAATGCTACCTTTTTCTAATGAAGTATTTTTTTCATAAAGTCCATGTTGGGATTTTTTCTGTTTATCATACTTAAATGAGGAAAGATCTGTGTAAACCTAGTGTTTGCCAACAATGTATGATTTTCTTTGAACTCCCCTGTCATGTCCACTAGGGCCTAAGCAGAACTCCCTTCTTTGATCAACTGAGTGGACAAAAACATGAACAATTTCCTTGCTTATAGCTCAATTTTCAATACGTGGCAGACTATCTGCTGACTGAGGTGGAATCACCCTCTCTTCCTACTGTCTCATTCGCTAACACCAAATAGAAGAGGAACATTAAAAACTGAAATCCCTGACCATGCTGTTAACAGAATTCTTCCTGGATCTGCTTCTATAAGCAGACCTTTATATCTTCCTCCAGAAGGTCATTGCCACCTTCTCTCTAGTATCTATATGCTACTTACTGGGAGCTACAGTTGCTGAGTAGTATCAGATGTGAGGAGAGAAGAAATGAGGATAATCCAATAACTGCTGGCCACTTACCATTTTAAAGCAAAAGTCAAGAAAGACTTTTAACAGCTGGCATTATTGGACAATGAACAACGCACAATGACACTATATAAACTCTTTCATCATGGAATATATTCATACAGAAACTGGATGATCTATTACTAATGCAGGAGCAATTCCTATATCAGATGAGAGGCTGGTATATGAATTCTTCGGGCCCTTTCAGAGGCTAAGAGTCTAAAAAATAACATATTTTATCAACTCAGTTACCTAAATATTGTTTCAATAACTATTTCACTAAATTTCTTACATGCGATAATTTGCATCTATCAGACTCCATTAATTAACAAAATATATAGCTGTGCTTAGGAAAACATGCTTTAAAAACTCATAGTCAAAAGTGGCAGAGATATGCTCAAAATAAAGTTGTTTTCAACTTAGTCTTACAATTCCTTCATTTTAAAATTGGTAAATAAAAAAGGTGCTTTACTGGTCTTTAGGTGGGCAAGATAAAGCAGGTCTATTTTTTTTTAATTGTAATTAAATTACTTTGATTGATCTAATACAATATACTGGTTTGAACTACAGTATTTGCCATCTAAAGTCCAAAAGCTACTTATTCTGGAAATACTTCCAATTCACTTCTAGTTCGGTTAGGACAAGGAGTCATTGAAGATAGTTTCTCTACTTCCTTCACTGGCAGGTAACTCATAGAGCACTCATTCACATCAAATGATACCTTTAACAGATCATGTTCCCCAACATTTGCTGCATATGTCCATGTAAGTTTTCTGGTACCAGTAGGATCTGCCCAGGCAAAAAGTCGAGCTTGTCTTGGCAGCAAGACCATTTCTTCTGGTGACCCACTGAAACATGATGAACAGAGAGAAAATCAGAATTATCTTGGAGTTAAGAAATCCAAACCCGTAGTTTACTGAGGAGGGGATTAGCACAAAAGTCCTATGCAATTCCTTTGGTTAATAAAACACAACTCTACCTAAAAACAAGTACCCTAAAATGTCTAATAAATTAATGGTTTTTAAGCTTGGGGAAACAGAATATTGCCCTTTCTGAAGCTTCAATGCACTCAGAATTGATCCAAGTGGAATCATACCAATGGAATTCATTAGGGTAAACAGATTGCCAGGTCAGAGTCCACCTGTAGAAATAGCTGTGAAGAGTAAATATCTTTAGTAGCCGAACTTTCACTCAGTGCTTAAATTTAAACATATTTTTTACAGACAGGGTCTTCCTATGTTTCCCAGGCTGGAAAGCAGTGGCCATTCACAGGCAAGATCATATTGCACTACAGCCTCAAACTCTTGAGCTCATGAGATCCTCCTACCCAAGCCTCTCAAGTAGCTGTGACTATAGGTATGCATTACCGTGACCAATTAAGCTTTTTAATCAAATAAAATACTTAAGATATATTATGGGCTGTAGCAACAAAAAAAATTATGTCCATACCATTACTACACAAAGTGTGGTCTGTAAACAAGCAGAATAAGCATTACCTGGGGACTTGTGGGAAATGCAAAGTCCAGGGCCCCATCCAAAAGCTACTGAATCAAAATCTGCATCTTAACAAGACTCCCAGGAGACTTTAAAACTGATTATTACAGTTTAAGTAAAGTATTGGTTCATTTAATGCAAAAAATATTCCAGAGAACTGGGAGAAAAAAAGTAATCCAACTAGGTTTTAATCCTAATCTGTACTTTTAAATCTCTCACTGGATTCACTCCATTAGAGTTAAGACTAGGGAAATCTTTAAGACATTTACATATATACACACATTTATATGTGTGTATATATGTATAAATATATATACACATATATACATATGTTAATATAAATATACATAATTTTATAAATAAAATTATTCGATATTTTAAGGGCTTAAATTCTCCACCATTAAATAACGACATCATCCAAACCAAATGACAGCAAAGGCAAGAACAATGAAATTCCTATCAGCCAATGCTATACATTCAACATCACTATCTACTCATCATCTTCTCATTTAACCTTCTACTACCCCTACCCAAAAAAACTAAATACAGATTTATAGGAAAAGGGTCACTGAGCATTACCAAGTTACCAGGAAAGGGAATACTCAAACAGGTTCACTCCCTTACCTGCCATTTTGAAATTTAAAAAGCTCTAAAACCCCAAAGATTTTTCTGGAAGTTTGGTGTCAAAACTCATTTGGCAGCAAAACCTGACCTGAATTGATATGAAACTATTAATAATTTCTATTTTTCCCATTTGACGTGAATATTCATCAGTTTTGCTGCAGAAATACTAATGTGTTTACAGAGGGTTATCTCAAAACATGTAAGGATATTAGACATTAACACCACGTGTTCCGTATCACCTTTCTAAAATCTAAAAACATTCTGAATATGAAACCAAAGTGTTTCCCATTAGTTACTGTGAACCAATAAAAGTATTTCCTATTAACCGTTTTTTCTCATACCTCTGTTTGTATGTGAGGATGTCCCATGGTGTATGGTTCATTATCAAGGCAGGAGCAGATCCCTCATGGTAATCAGAAAAAGTTATGACAGTTGAATGTTCGGCAGTGTTTACATCCACCAAGATACCCCCATTCTATTGTAGGAAAGAAAAAAAAAAGTATGTTTGATGTACTGGTTTAATCTACACTTACATATGGAATTTCAATATTATGTAAAACACAAAAGCTTTGTTTTCTTTTTTCTTTTTTTTTTCGAGACAGAGTCTCGCTGGAGTGCGGTGGCGCCATCTCAGCTTATTGCAGCCTCCGCCTCCGCCTCCCAGATTCAACCAATTATCCTGCCCCAGCCTTCCGAGTAGCTGGGATTACAGGCATGTGCAACAATGCCTAGCTAATTTTTGTACTTTTTAATAGAGATGGGGTTTCACCATATTGGCTAGGCTGGTCTCGAACTCCTGACCTCGTGATCTACCTGCCTCGGCCTCCCAAAGTGCTGGGATTACAGGCGTGAGCTTCCCCACTCAGCCTGTTTTCTTAAGTTCTTACTGAAAAGCAAACTGGCTCTGATCTGTTACAAATATATGTTGGCATTACATATTGATATAGCAGGACCTTCAAATAATTATCAGTAAATTTTGATAGCATGGTTTACTGAAATATCTCAAAGCAAATTTTAAAAATCAAATACATTTTATTTTAAAATATGAAAACTTACCAGATCTTCTAAGCTCAATAAAGTGCCATTATCCTGTCGGTTATAGAAGAACGGTTTGGAAGATCCTTCACAGCCCACCACTCTCACACAAAGTTTGCCTGACAAATTTTCAGGCCAAAATGGAAGGCACTATAAATATAAAAGTTATTATCAGTCTTAAGGATAACACTGTAATATAATAAATAAGACATTAACTAATTAAATTTTCAATTCTGATTCTGATCTTGATTAAATTATTATGAAGCTTCTAAAAATATGTCCTCCACATCTCTTAGTAAGATTACTGACAATATAATGACTATGAAATCAAAGAAACTGCATCAGGAGAATACAGATATATTAGTCTATATGTATTTATGGTATAATTGCAGTATGAGAAACTGAAGAGTCTGTTGATTAAGAATTACAAAATTCATTATTATTTAAAAATTGTATTTAAAAATTATAATCTCATTTGCTTTTGTGTATATCCACTTTAATTCACTAATACACGATGAATTCTTTCACAGAGTATCTTATCCTAGATAAACCAGAAAAACAACTGAACGCAGAGGAAAGAACACCACAGACCTTGCTGGAAGTTCCGACACCATCCTCCTAGATGTCTGATATTAATCAGACCATATACTTACTTCTTTAAGCCTCAGTTTTTATTGAATATTTCATTCCTAACACAAAATGTCCTTCTGTTATAGAATACTAGGTAAATTCTATTTCTGAATAAAAAATACTACTGTAATCAAACCCACAGCAAAGATTTAAAAAAAAAAGAAGCATTTATTTGTTGCTGAGTTTAAGGAGATCATTCTAAGTGTCTTGAACACACCACGCTCTTAGAGCTTTTGGTTCATATTGTAATTAGAATCCCTCCTTTTCAGTCTTTTGCTAAAAATTTTTAAAATAATTTTAGAATCTGTTTTACACAGTAGAAAGTGACCTTCATCCGGAGAGTCAGCTGGTTTGGTTGAAAACTCAGTCAAGATCAAGCACCAGTGCTCATCTTTGCACCTGTCCTCTTCTGGCACACATTCCCCCATTTGCTTCACCTCCTGGAATCTTACTGAGCATGAAGAGCTTAGTTCAAATCCCACCTTTTCTGTGAAACTTTTATCTTTTGATCTATAACACCATGATTTCAACTACCAATGACTTTATCAATCTTGGAAAAGTCCCCTTTTCAGTAAAGTGAGACAGCGGAATTTTAGCTAATTTTCAAAGAAATTTCCAGCTCACCTATTCAGAAATTCTATAACCACCTACAACTTAGCATGTGCTATCTATCTCTCCATGTGCTGACTTTTACTACTCTTTTAAGACAATAGCTTCTTGAATATAGAGACATTACCTTGACTATGGAGACACCATATAATACATAATCTCTATGTACTTTTTACAGTACATAGCTACATTCTACACATATAGGAAGAATTAGAAAAAACTATTAATGATCTAGACTAGGCTAGTATAAGTATTATCAAAACTTTTCTTCTTTTTTTAAAAATATAGTATGAAAAAAATCTTTCAAAGCTGGCTGTCATATTTCAACACATAAATATGATAGAGTCTGAAAAAGAGGTATATACAATTCTTATTTAGATGTCAATATTTACTTGTATATTTTAGGAACCAGTTGTAATAAAGAAAAATGTTACCTCTGAAGAAGCAATATAGTTCCATTTATTAGTTGGCATTGAGCCATCAGATGCAATCTCGCCAACTTCTAGTTCTAAAGATGACTTGTTTGCAATGGTACAAAAGGGAGTCAGGGTAACTATTCGCGAAAGGTTGAAACTGCTCATTTTGATGCTAACACCAACCTGTGGAAAGGAAACAAGCTTATTTTCCAGTTTATTCAATGTCTTTGAAATACACACACATCCCCTCATTCACACACAAACTTCTTAACATATTTTAAAACAATAATTCCTAAATAAAGCAACTACAAGTTACATTCTACTACAGATTATCGTCTAAGAAAAAAAAATTTTAGTTCCTTAGTTTCGCTCCATCAGAAACAATTCAAGAAATATCAATTAGTAATTTAACGACTTGTAATGACAGACTTAGTATGTCTAGAATTCCCTACTTTTTAAAATTTCAAACATAAATTGCTTTATAATTAGTGTACAAGTTTTATTATCTGTTATTAGTAAAATAAAAATTTTGAAGTAGTAATAAAATAGGTTAATTGGCATCAGATTACTAAAATTTTCATACTAGTCGAATTTAAGATTTAAGAAATGTCTGGCAAGGGGTGGCATAGAATAAGGATTCTACCATACTGTGAATATTTACCAAGTTGCTCACTTGGATGGATTAAACTCACTGTCTTAAACTTAGACAAATTCAGGTTTTGTTCTGGTATCAGTGACCATAAAAATTTGTAGTGATAACAGCCCTCCCTCCACATTATCACTTTAAATTCAAATTTCTGTACACTTTAGGAGCCAACTTGTTTGTTGAACTGTAGAAAAGGTGAATGGAATCAAAGGTAAATGAGAAAGCAGAATCTTACCAGGTACTCCATATTGTTGGCAGGACACTTCACACACCCATAACTTCCCACTGTATCCAATGAGAAACTACTGGACCAGGCACTAGTTGAAATTTTTAATTGTACCTATACCAGAGAGCACATATCGTCATATAAGCAATCTAAAACACAATAATAATTTTTTTTGAGAGAAAGTTGCTGGACTACTAGAAATTTCTTTAGTACTGTGGGACACAGAAAAATATAATCAAAGCCATACTGCAAACAGGTAACAGAGCCACAAAAAACTCTAGGGAACAATAAAACAAAAACATAGTTCTGACTTTCTCATTCACCTATGCAATGAGTATAGTAAACCTAGATACCAATGAGATTCTGTATTGTTTTTAAGAAGAATTATAATGCAAAATGATGTTTTCCAGTGATAGACTTATGATACAGAGCTAACAAATCTTTAAAGTCTTAGCATATAGAGAATTTATGTCTTTAACATTATTCAGCAGACATTACATTAAAGACATTGTGACAGGCAGAATGGAAGACAATAGGACACAGTTCCTGTCTTCAATGAGCTTCCAACTAGACAGACTAGGAAATACATACTAAAAATTATGATACAAGACTCAATGGGATAAGAGCCATACAAGAGGCAAAAAATGCTATCGAGGTGAGAGGATAGTTTACTTCTGATTCTGGGATTTAGATAAAATTTTATAGAAGAGATCAAACTGTGCCCTTGTATTAATCTCACCCTCATCCATCCAATTAGTTTGTAAAAAACTTGAGGACAACTAGAGGTCAGACACATAAACAAGCAATTACAATACCACGTGTTAACCAACACTCAAAGACAGTGGAGTTCCCAAAGCATCACCTGTTGGAAATGCAAAGTCTCAAACCATATCCAGACCTACTGAATCAAACTGTAGAGACA
>NW_012101569.1:136868-138730 GCF_000951045.1 Mandrillus leucophaeus
GAGGAAGACAGAAAAAAAAAACAGGGAAAGAGGCACTGTAGGCAAAGGGTGCAGCATATACAAAAGCCTAGAGGTGAGTCCTTGAGAAAGTGTGTGGTGAGGGATACCAAAACATGAGCCTGAAGAGGAAAGAAGGGACCACAGCATAAAGGACGAGGCTTAGGCATTAGGTTTCTCTCCCAAAGGCCTGGCTGAGTCCTTCACACATAGGAAGACTCATCTAATATACGCCAAATTCAATGGTAACTTCTTTAAAAATGCCATTTCATCACCGGTAAAGTAAATAAATTCAAGCTATTCTATATACTATATTACTACTACTACTACTACCACTACTACTACTTCTTCAAGAACAGAGGTAACTCTATAGGCATTGGAGAAAAAGGCAACTCAGTCTCAGGAAACCTATTGGTTCCTAACATCCCACTTGATTATGCTTTTCTTAAGTCTCCTTGAACCTAATTCATACCAATGGCATTTAGCAAATAGGTTAGCATGGTTTTAGGGAAGGCAAATGACTCCCAAGTTTCTAGATTAGGAATTTATCTGTTTTAACTTATTATGTGAACAAAACCACACCTTATTTTTAGTAAAAATGTTCTTCTTCTTAAAAGAGAATAAAATAATATCCCTGAAATCAGCTGGATGTTTCACATGAGTATCTTCTGAACGATACTGAAGAACCCGGGAAGTCTTGTTGATTAGCCAATAGGGACTAAAGACAGACAGCACCATCCGGCTGCCAATTCGCCTGACATGGACTGACAGGTCAACTGTCGTCACTTCTGTGGAATCAGAAGAAAAACACACAGGAAAGAATTCTGGAAGTGTATCACGTATGCGGAAATGTCCATTCCAGTTTTTGCCCTGGTATTTCATCAGGACTAATTCCATTATTTCACCACTGATTCTTGAATGCAGAACATCAGCAGTACTGCCTTCTGCCAGCTCATGAGTTTCTGCTGTTCCCTAAAAACAAACAAAAATTTGCTTAGTAACTTTTTAAAACCTCTGAAATAACAAAATTCATATTTTTCACAAATGCTAAATAATCTACCAGATGCAGGTAAACTGCTAAGTCTTCTGTGAAGTACCAAGGTTACATTTTACAAATGTCCAGTACTCACTAAGGACTAAAAAGAAAATACTACACCATAGCCAAAGGCAGAAACTGATTTTGGCCATTAGGAGACTAACAGCCTAAATTTTTTGTGAAAAAATCAGGTCTGTATCAAGAGTCAAAGACTAAATTCAGGAAGCCTGGCTGTTGTCCATGAGAGCTATGTCATTAAATGAGCCACTGAACTGCCTGGCCTTCAGTTTTATCCTCTAATTATAGACCATGCCTAATGGTTCCCATATGAATGGAATAAGAAAACTACTCTTATTCACTTGCCAGGTAAAAAATTACTCTGACAAGTTATCTAAGTAAGGTGGAATTACTTGAAAAATGAGTAATAACATATAAACCAGGTTTCCTTACTAAAAACCCCTCTTATATAAACACTATTTAATTCTTACAAAATACTCTTATATAAATACTATTTAATTCGTTTTATTAATTTTGTCTCCACAACTCACGAATGGCTCATTGTCGGATTAAAAAACATGTAGGTTCCAAACACCTTCCAGATTTTAGTATTTTAAAATATACCGCCATATGGAAATTTTAAAATATTTATTATACAACATTACTAGAAAATCTTTATTACTTCTTAAGACAGACAGTAGGCCGGGCGCGGTGGCTCAAGCCTGTAATCCCAGCACTTTGGGAGGCCGAGACGGGCGGATCACGAGGTCAGGAGATCCAGACCATCCGGGCTAACACGGTGAAACCCCGTCTCTACTAAAAATACAAAAAA
>NW_012101569.1:138830-212234 GCF_000951045.1 Mandrillus leucophaeus
AAAAAAAAAAAAGACAGACAGTAATTATTTTTTTATTTTCCAAGGTTTATTTTCAACAGAACCTTGAAGAAATAATCACAATGTTGACTTTAAAATAAAAACTTTAAACTAAGATGAAATATTTTCTCATTTTTTCCTCTATTTTAGTTAATGGAATTTTACTTAATTAATAAAGAGATGATCATGCTTCTTAATTTAAGGAAGATGCAGTAAAGAGGCAGGGATCAAAAAGCCAAACTGCCTAGGCTCAAATCCCAGCTCTACCACTTCTTAGCTACGGGACCTTGAGCGAGTCACTTAACCCATTTCAACTCAGTTCTCCTATATGTAAAATGGGCCTAACAACAGTACCTACATCAGGAGGTTATTATAAACAGTAAATAGGCTAGTACATGTAAAGTACCCAGAGCAGTTCCTAGCACATAGTAAATGTTATGCCAGTTTTTGCTATCATTAGTATTATGAAGGCATTACACATTACACATACGCTATATAAAACACTGACCTCAATTAAAAATGCCATAAAACAAAATCAGAATTTACTCTGGGCAACAATAAAAATCAAACAAAATGCAAGAGACATACCTCAAGTAAATATCTTAGAGAATATGGGAGAAGATTCCGCAAAGTGAGAGAAGGATAAAGATGAATAATGTAAGCTACATCCCAGTCTTCCCCATGTGTACATATGTAGCTTAATTCATCAGGCAGAGCAACTGTATTCACTATGAGAGGTAAGAAGCTGACTTCTACTGATGGACACTGCAACATGCATCTGACTTCCCTGCTCCTATGAAGTTCTTCCTTCCAAGAAATGTAAGTGGTGGATTCCTTGTACTGATGCTCTAAGATTCCAGCTGGCTGGATAAACAACTGACATCTGCAGAAGGAGGAAACAGTGACAATAAAGTTTTGATTCAGAACTTAAAAAAAAGAATCTCATTAACTCTTCCTGACAACCCTACAAGATAGGTGCTATTATTCCTATTTTTACAGATGTATAGATGAGGAAACCAGGGCTCTAGGTTAGGAAATTCACCCAAAATCACATAGCTAACTTATGGAGGAACTTTCCTAAGAAAAAACAAAAAACAAACAAACAAACAAAAACTCTGTAAACAAAGACAACTTAAAAAATTTTTTCATTTCAAATACAAAGGCGATCTAATAAAAATACTCAGAAAAATTCTGATACCAAATATACAATAAAGAATTTTCACCTGATAAATTCAATGATAATATAAATGTGTATCTCAATGTAAGACTAAATTATGTCTTAAAACTGGCTCTTACCAATCTTTAGATAATAAAAATATGAAGTTATTTTCCAGAATATAAATCCTCAACTCAGTACATTTAAAGTTCAATACATTTCAAGAATTATCTACCTATATGAATCTAAAGGAACATGGAACTCCTCTTCAGGTCTGGCTATCCCAATGCGCTCCAATAGCTTAACATTCTTAACAAATTTATAGATGATAAATGCAATGGAGAAATGGTTTTTGATCTGTTGGACAAAAAAAAATACAAGTTTTTTTAAAGATATGTAAGTTCGAAAGAAAAATGAGAGCCACAAGCAAATACTTTTAGATCTAAAAAATTTCAAACTCAATATTGGAAGATATTTTTATTGGCAATTGAAAAATTTTAGGGTATTTAAGTGTTACATATATTAAACATAATGTTTATGTGGCAGTTGAAAACTAAGATATTCAAATGCTCCATATATTATAAGCTTATGTTTAGTATTGGTCTATATTATCTTTCAAATATGTATTATTCTCTGAAGATTTAAGCCATTTTTTCTCCAAGACAATCTTTTCTCAATGCATCATGTGTAAAAACTAAACAAAAATGGATAGCAAAAAAATCATGAGAAAAATAGTACAACTATCTTTTCTTGACAACAGTCTGTTATGCATTGGAACAAATAACAAACTAAAAGATAACAATGTCCAAAATTTGAAACCTTTTCATTTTTATCTGATGTTACAGGTAGGAAAAAAACGTTCTTTTGTTGACCATATGCTGAAACCTGTAGTAATACACAGAAAAAGAAAAACTTTGGATAAAACCTTAAAAGTAGAAAAAATATTTACACAGATTAAGATGCTAACATGTTTTTCAGAGGAATAGATCATTCCAATATGCCTTCATACATACTTGAAAAATATAATCCAAGTGACATACAAAGAGAATGGAATGTTTCCTAACTACAATTACAATAATCCTCGGTTCTGAATATTTAAAGGAATATACCAAAAAAGCTTTATTAATTTTAAATTTATCTTAACAGACAGACAACAAAAATGAGCTTTAAGTAAACAAAACTATAGACATTTAAAATAAATGTTACCAAAGCAAGCTGGACAGTAAAAAGAAGCCATTTCCATTTACTATTTATTTCTGAATAATTACTATTTATTTCTGAATAATCAGTATTGACCTAATGAAGTTTTACTATATTTCTATATTCAGTTAAATGATTTAACATTTCTTGATACACTGAAAGGGATACAATTCACTTTGAAGTATTACCTGTAGAGGAGAGCGAAGAGTAATTACTTTATTCCCTTCAGTTGCATCAATCTGTACCAAGACAGAGTCAGAATGACTGGCATTGGGATTCCGTACATTATACAATTGCCGTCCAGGTCTGGCCACAGGGATATTTGCAACTTCTGTATATCCATGAGGTACTAAGGCAGTGCATAAGTGAAAAGAATTCCAAATATTAATTTGCCAATGTTTCTCTATGACAGAATAATCACTAGTACCTCAAAATAATGATGAGTATTTTTCTTCATCACTAGAAATGATCACCACAAATTGCTTTTCTAAGACTCATAAACTAAAAAAAGGAGACCAGTTACTGTTATAAAATTTTTGACCGAAGACAATTTTTCTTGGGGTTTTGAATATAAAAACAAAATCCAACTTATTTCTTATTCTCTCAATTATACAGCAACAATCTTTTTCTTTGTCACAGTGTCAATACTGTAAGACTTCTGAATACAGCTATTTTCTCTCCTCATTAAACTCCAATCTTTTTAAAAATACATTATATCTATATATAACATACATTATATATATGTTATTTAAGGGCATAAAAATAATCTAGTTTTGTAAAGTATTTCTTAATAAAGTTTAATTTTCTCAAGTTTAGAAAACAAGAAACAAGAGGTTAGCAATTATACGTTTCAAATGTTGTATCTCCAGATATCTGCAGCAAAATGTTTTTTCACATTTTATTAAAAATAAGCCCACACCAACAACTGCTAAGATGCCCTTAAAAGAAAATAAATATAGCATACCAATGGTCAGAGCGAAGAAGGAGCTTTCTTGACGACTCAATATAGATAGGTTCCCTTGACTTGAAGGTACCATGCTGGCATATTCCAGTTCCAAATTCTGGCCAGCATCAACATCAAAAATATCACTTTTCTCTGGGAAGCCCATTACTCTGAGATTACAATTGGGCTTCACTTTAATGGGAACACCTACAGCATTTTTTACCGTAAAAGGAGCTCTGTCCTTTAAAGAGTAGTCAAAAGTAGAAGCAGTGCCCTCTGAAAAACCCTGAAAACGGAACATATCATCACAATTAAATTTTTGAAAAGTATACATTATTTCCAAAACATATACCATCATTACACATTTTTTGGAAGCTAATTTTGATGACAAAAAAATTACATGTTTCATTTTTAAAATTCCACTTGAAATATTCTAAGCAAGATTCAGACATACTTTTGCTAAATTGTTGAAAATATTAAGACAACTTTTCGATATTGTTATATTCATTGTATTTCCTGAAGAAATATGAATTGCCATTTGTGGCTCAGGAATAAAATCATCTCCTGGTAGCAAACTTTTATCCTGAACTGGGTTCTTCTTTACCTACGAAGAAAAATAACAGACCAAATTTAAATTATTAGCCAGTTGATAATAAAATAAAAATGCTAGAGTTCAGTTCTCTTAAACTGATCACTTTATAGTAATGCTTCACAAAAGTCTTATTTTCAAAAATATACCATGCTTCACTTTGATTTCATGGAAATCAGCATTCATTCTTTCAGGGTATAGTCCAAGCATGGGGAAAAGTTTAGAATTATGCCATGAAATTACTCAAAGCCAGCTACAATATTTGTCTCTTATGCATTCCTCAGAGCACAGCTATTTATTCAGTGTCGCCCAACTGGTGATTATGTGTTGATGAGCAATCTAAGAGGACCCTGAAGTCTAAATTGGTACTTATTAGAGGTGCCACCTGGAAATGTTTCTTTCTATTTTTTAACCCAATAACACCTTCAAATAAGTAGTATTAATATAATAAACACTTAACTAGCCATCAGATTCCATCAGCTTTTGTTCTAGCAGCATTTCAAAAGCCTTGTAAAACATTCTTTGTTAGCCTCCCTATGCCAGAGAAAGGCAGGTCAGAAAAGTATTCTTTATTGAGAGGAAATTGGAACACAGCTTAAGTGACTTATCTTTAACAAAAGAATATGTGGAGTCAGTTTCAGTGCCCAACTCCTTAGTAAGGCTGCCCCAAAGAAGTATGCTATGACAATTTCTTAACAATATATGACTCTAGTTCCTTTTAATCAAGAAATAATGTGCTTCAGTATCTAGGTTTCTGAGGTGTTCTCAAAAAATAACATAAAAAGATAACACAAAAGAGTTCATTAACAATTCTCAAATATTCTGGTCTTACCCTTAAAAATCACTGATTACACTAAAGAGTTTCATTTATGTTGTATCTAGCAATATGTACTCTACTAACAATTAAAACTGAAAAAAATTAAATATTCATTTAAAAATAAAAATTACATACTAATATAAATAACATTTTTAATCAAAAAAAAAATTTTAAAAATACAGTGAGAAAAGGAACATACACAAATCTCTTTACTGCCTGCCTTAAGGGAAGACAGATAAATTCTCGTTTCTGTTCTGCATTCAATCTGTTGCAATATCACATTCATGTAGTCTCTGGAAAACTCCACTATACACTCGTAAGAGAATGAGAATGAAAATGATACATGAAAAGAGTTCTGACCTCATGGACAGAGCCCTTAAAAGGGCTTCAAGGATCCTAGACCACATCTTAAGAATCACTGAACCAAAAACTAAGAATGAATATGCATAGTATCATTCTATCCAAAGATATTTTAAGATTTCCTTACATGAAGTCTTAAATTCCACTGTCTCTTCCCCTCCACTCTCTCAATCAGGGGCTCCCAGACAGCATGGATCTCATTGTAATAGTGCACCTGGAAAGACACACACAAAATTATAAGACAGTCTTTTGGCTTTAAATACATATTTCAGTAACCAATAGGAAAACTATTGAGTAATGAACGTTATATATCATTAGCCATTTAAAAAACCCATCTAACAATATATAGAGTGTATTTTCCTTTACTCTCTTACTCTATTGTCATAAATTATTTAGCAAATCAATCTTTAAAAAATAATTATCAAAAAAATACATTGACAAATTAAATGTCAGAATAAAATATCTATTCACATATGTACTCATGGTGGCCATGCACAAACAAGAAAAGTGTATACATCTTAATTCCAAAACTGCACTTTCAGGAAGTTGTCTCTGAAGGTATTAAGTGATGTGGCCATACCTGTAGTGTCACGTCAGCAGTAGCAGCCATTAGAGAAGTCCAATTTTTAATATTTCCTGAAAACTTAGACTCTGCCAATAATAAAGGTACAGTTCGATGTCCAAGGCCACATTCTAAGGTAACTTGAATGGATTCTACAACAACACCACAATTTTCCTCTATCAATGAATGTTCAATGTCTTTGAAACTTTCCGTTACTTCTGTTGCCATGTCAACACCAAGAAACCAAGTGTTATAATCATTAATCGATTTGACACCCCAAAGATTTTCCATTTCCTTAGATGTATCTTTGGATTCATCTTCCTTTGTTTTTGGAGACAATGCAGCCATGATTGTCATCACAGTATTAAGAATTATGGGTGAAATCTTTAAAAAAGAAAACAGAAAAATATTTATAATAAATTCTTTCCCAGATGAGAATATATACATACATGATTTTAAGTGACATACATTATTTATAAGTGACATTTTTAAATTAAATTAAATTAATTTTAAATTAAAGTAACTAATTTAAATTTTGAATAAATTCGTAACCAAGAAAAACAAGAGAGAACACAAAATTATGTGTCAAGCCAAGTAATCATGCAACACTGACTTCTACTCAGGTTATCTGGAATTGAGTAACTAATGTTATATGTCAGCAGTCAAAATCTAAAGTTAAACTGATCAGTTCAGAGCAAAATAGTGTTATGTGAATAGACAAGTATAGAAACATAAACAAATTCATTTCAAAATCAGCTACATGAACTAAGCCAAAGTGTGACCCTTGTCAAGATACACATAAATATCGGTATGCAACAAGATCTTTAAAAAAAAAAAGAAAAGGGAGAAAAAGATATAAATTTGCCTTACTAAAACTGGAAGACTGGAAATCACAGCTCTCCTCTGACTTACCCCAAGATCTGCAAATTTCTTATTATCTTTGGATAGTGCCTTTCTTTGCTCACTTCCCTCACCTCCTATTACTGCACCTTAGTTCTACACTGATGATATCTTCTATGCCCAACACCTTCTCAGCCTACCCTCCACACTGCCACCAGCATAATCTTTCTACAACCCAAAGCTGAGTATGTCATTCTGTTTAAAATCTTCATCAACTTCCCATAACTTTTGTATCCCACAGGATAAAATTCAAACTTTCTTTAGCTTAATGTGCAAAGCTCTTTGTGGCCTAGTGCCTATTCAACCACCTAGCCAGAATTCTCCCAAAGTTGGCGAAATACTAAGTTAAGTAAGTTAACTGTATCCCTTTATTGTTCACTTCTCACAATCCTTACTCAAAATGTAAAGCGATATAATTATATAATCAAAAGCAAGATCTAGTATGTACTGCTTTTCTAACTTGTCAACTTTTTTCCTTGTCTTACTAATGTCATTTATAATTAATGCTTCCAGTCTTACAACTCCACCACACCATTCTCTCCAGCCATATGTGACCACCCCTCTAAATCTTAACAGATTTTCTCACACCTCTGCCTTTGTGCATATTATCAGTTCTGTTTGGATTAACCATTCCATACTCTCCATCTATTTAATCTCCCTTCAAAACTCACATCAAATAGTCCTGCTTCTACATAGCTTTGCCTGATGTCCTGGTCTGAATTAAAGGCCCCATACCTGTGCTCCCAACTAAATCTTGGCCGTGCCTCTAGCACTGAAAGCTGTAATCTCTGATTTCTTTCTTTCTCCCACATATGTCATTAAGTTTTTTGACAGCAGGGGCTACATATCCCCAATGCCTTGTAAAGGACATTTTTTTATATAAACAGTAAAAGCTCAAAAATGTTTGTTGAATCAATTATAAATTTATGTACAAAGAATGGAAATTCTCACCAGCACCTAACTTAGTACCTTAAGAGAAAATACATGCAAATTCGAGTTTTCCCCTCATTTACTACTTTATATATTTTTAAAAGTAAATCCATTAACAATATATATTCTAAGACTATCCAGTATTTTAAAATGTTGAGAAAAAACTAAATTGATATTTACATGGTACTTCAAATGAAATTACTTTGAGCCTTAGTTCAATCACTGTTGGTCACGGACCTATATAAGTAAAGCTACTACCATTACTGGCATTAACCAATTAACCAAAAAAGGACTCATTTTTTGTATCCTTTGTGCAGAGAAATAGATTGCAGAAAGTATCCTATATCTTCTATTCGTGACTGGGCATGAGCTCATACTTAAAGAACCTGAATACCATTGGAAAACAATTATTGTTTTTCGATACTTTAAATGCAGAGAAAAAGACAGTAAACTCTAATAATTATTTCTAGTGTACATCTGTCATTACAAATACTTGAAGCCAAATAATATAGTTATTAAATTCAATCAAATTATATATCAAATAAAAGCCTAAAAAGAACTTATTATAAATAAAGTAATAACAACCTCTTCTCTCCATCCTTTCTTCCCTTCTCTTCCCACCTGTCTCTTCCCTCCTCCAACTCAACCTCCCCAACACATGCATGCAAATATAATAGAGCAAAACTACCCCAATCATTTGTAGATATTAAAAAGTACAAACATTTGCATTAAAGAAAAATATACTTTCACGTTAGAAGTTACGGATTACTGAGTATGTGACTTGCATAATGCTTGAGTTATGAGAGACATCAAAAGATACTGTCTCAACTGCAAATATGCAATGTTGTGAAGAAAAAAAAGAATACGGTAAGTACTAACCTTAATTATAAATTCTTTAACCATAATATTTATATTTTGTTTTCCTGAAGCCCATGTACATTTTTCCATAAATAAAGAACAGGGCTGCAAGACCTATAAACAGATAAACAAAATTCACATTTCCATAGATCCATTATATATGTAAAACACACTTACAAGAACCATGTCTTACTTAACTTGGGATCTTTACAGCCTGCTATTACACTAAAAGCAAAAAAGCAAAAATAAATTAGCCGAGACTCTGTTGTGAAGACTCTTCTGAACTATGAGAAATCTGTGAACATTGGTAAATCACTTTAAGCAGTTCTGATTAATTTATCATGCCAAATCCTCAAGTAATAAAGCACATTTACTGTTTAAAATGTTTCTTTCTGCTAAAATAGTTTTTAAATTATAGACTCTATAAAATATACCTTTGAAATAACTATAAAAGTGAGCTAAAGACTGTGGTAAGGTAGGTAAGTAAACAGTTTCCAGATGTTTGACAGGTCAGTCTGAAATATCATATAAGGCCTTTATTAGAATAAAAGTCAAATCTTCAAATTGTGAAGCTATATTCTTATATATCACTAAAGAAATGAATAAATAAGCTTGTACCTGAACTGACTGGAGCAATTAGTACTGCATAATTGCCAGTTTTTTTAAAAATAGGATAAGGCCAGGTATGGTAGTGCATACCTATAATCCCGGCACTTTGGGAGGCCATGGTAGGAGGACTGCTTGAGGCCAGGAGTTCAAGACCATCCTGCGCAACACAGCAAGACGCCTTCTCTACAAAAAAGTAATTAAAAAAAAAAAAAAAAAAAAAACTAGCTGGCTAGTAGTCCTAGCTACTTAGGAGACTGAGGCAGAAGGATTATTTGAGCCCAGTAGTTTGAGGTTGAAGTGAGGTAAGATGGCATTACTGCACTACAGGCTGGGTGACGGAGTGAGACCCTTGTCCCTAAAAGAGAAAGAATTAGGAAGAGCTAATTGATATAAGCTTTTGGTGACATGTAAAAAGATTATCCTGTCAAAGAATATTTTATGATAATATTATAGACTTCATACTTTCTTTATGCAAGTCACTTTGTTCACATATTTTTTAAATTTAAAATACCACTGCAAATAAGTCACATAATATAATGCTTCTCTTACCATAAAATTATCAATACTACAAAATAATTGGTGTGGTAATTAACTGATTAAAATAATATTTTTCAATAATAATGTGAAAACATAATTGACATTCACTTTTAATAACAGAACACCATCACTTTTGGCGAGATGACTCCAATTTAATTTTTTTCATTCTAGGCCTAAATATTCATTCATTCATTCATTCATTAGCTATACTCCAGTAAACAAAAGAAACACTTGAAAAAGAATATTAATTTGTACTAAAATTCAAACACTACTCAACAGAAGATGGTATAATGAAAATAAAACTATTCTGGAGGTAGTCCCCAGTTCTGTCACTAGCAGCCATGGCTGTCATTTAACATCTTTGGAATTCAATATCTTTATATGTAAAACCCCAAGTTCACAATAAATAATCTCTAAAGTCCCTGCAGAACTCTCATATTATAGGATTCTATGAATCAACCATTTCTGACATTCTTCAACCCAAGATTAGGACACAAGGTAATTCTTACTGTGGTAATGTTTTTCCCTCTCTTTTCTCTGAGAAAAGGGCAAGCGAGCACTTTCAGATCTCTCACAGAAGCTTCCATCATCTGTTCGAGTTTGGATGTTGACAGAGAAAGGTTACATTGAAACGACGCTGTGAGAGCAGGAGCATCAGCCTTTGTCAGGCTGGCAACAAATACCACTTCTGGATCTGTGATCATGGCCTTTAAGGTCATATTTGGTCTAACAGAGTCATCTGAAGAAACAAACGACAGGAACCAGAAAAGTTTAAGGTAAGTCTTTTCATTTGACTACATGTTATCTACAAGTTGTTAACTTGTTCTCAATGTTTTTCTATAACAGATATGGTGAAACTGACAATATTAATTGGTTGATTAATACTAAGTAATAAATGATTATTAACAATTGCAGATTGAGCAAGATAAGGCAATCTGATCCCTGTCCCAAGAATATCATTACCACTCCGACCCAGGAAGAATAATCCTGTTTTGAAGTTTTTTTTTTTCAGAATTAAAGTATGTGCATGTACACAGGCATAAGTATATACTATCTTGCAGGGGAAGGGGAAAACTGGAAAGAAGAATATCAGGAAGAGGAAAAGAGACCCGATAAAAGAGATTATTATTACTTGTTTCTTTCAATTTCACCCAAAAGTCCATAGTCAATATCATATAATCTATACTATAAATATATTCAAAGCATATATAAATATAGAGATACCAGATATGATCACTATTTTAAAAATATTAAAGGTAAATTTTAAAAATAGCATTCTTACCAGGATATATTAGTTTTCCAATCTGGGTTATATATTAGAGAGAAAAACATCTGACCTTAGACAATTATAATTTAACATAGAAAAGTCACTGATCTGGCAGGGGCAAGGTGTAATCCACAGCACTTTGGGAGGCAGAGGTGGGTGGATTGCTTGAGCCTAGGAGTTTGAGACCAGCCTGGGTAATACGGCAAAGCCATGTCTACCAAAAAAAAAAAAAAAAAAAAAATACCAGGTGTGGTGGTGCACAACTGTGGACCCAAGCTACTTAGTAGGCTGAGGTGGGAGAATTGCTTGAACTCACATCAGGAGGCGAAAATTACAGTAAGCCAAGCTATATCACTGCACTCTAGCCTAGGTGACAGAGTGAGAGCCTATGTCAAAAAAATTTTAAAAATATTAAAAAATTAAAAAAAAAGGAAAGAGGAGAGAAGAGGAGAGGAGAGAAAAGGAAAGGAAAGAAAAGGAAAGGAAAAGAAAGGGAAAGAAAAGAAAGAATCACTGATCTACTGGATAATGCTGGAATAAAAGAAGTATAGAGCTGAAAGTTGCTTCAGCATACACCAAGACCAGACATGCAAACTCTTCCAGAGTTTAAGGAGTTAAGCTGACATCCAGGGAAGTCCTGCGGGGTCCTCCAAAGTCCCCATGTTCTGCTTTAATGTTTCCAATTGTTCTTCAATGTGCTAGAATTCTCAACATGTTTTCTTTGAATAAGATTCCCTACCTATAAAACAGACCACTAACCACTGACCCAAATTAACCTCATTTCTGGATCAGTAAAGAAATGTTCATGGCACAGTTGGAACCAAAGTGGAGTTTCCTGGCCATTAGTCCAATTTCTACCGTACCTCTCTCTTAAAAATGTTTCCATTTTAAAACATTTCTTAAAATGTTTTTAAAAACTAAAAAGCTAAAGTTTATATACAGAATATGCTTAAACCTAAAAGACTAATTTTACATTCTTAAATTCTTCATTTCTCTTTTTTCTGGTTTGTAATTCTTGTCAAAATACACAAGTTGTCATCTATGACAGATAAATTCTGCTAACCTTTCTCTGTCTTGACCTTCCCTGTGGCAGTCTGTCTTGGTAAAATCTGTGTTTCTTTTGCCACATTTTCTGGACTCTGAGGCACAGCTTTGATAAAGAAATCTGCCACAGTCATCAGAAATTCCACACTGGCACATACATACAGCTTGTCAAGAATAGCATCAATTTGACTTCCATTTTTGTCTTGTTTGTAACTTAAATCAATCATAGAACTGTTGTTATCTTGGTCATTCTTTCTGTCAATCATTCTGAAAAAAAAATATGCTATTCATTATTTTATTCTTGCTAAAACAATAAAAAAGATGAAGAATTTCCTATATATCTCAATAATCTCTCTCTCACCTTTCAGTTTCTAATCTGTATAGAAAACAGGTCAACATTAAATAGAATCTTATTATCCATTAGTAAACAAGACTACTAATCTCCAAAGCAAGATATATGTTATTAAGCAATTACTGAATATTTTATACTTATATTATAATAGAATTATATATGTTATTGCATTATAATGCAATTCTTGAGTATTACATTATAATGCAATACTAGAGAAACAAACCAATAATGGCCAGAAAGGAACTTGGGCAATTAACAAAACACATCAGTGTAGTCACACAAAATATAAGGCAGCCTTTTTATATTATTTTATGAAATAAAACCTCCCTGAAGGAATTTATCTTCGAAGATCATCCTATGAAAATTTGAGTCCGAAAGTATTCAATACAATTCAAATCATCAAGAGTTTATCAAGTGTGCTCGACTATAGTTCCCCTACGTCCTCCCATGAACTGGAAAAAGCAGGCTACCTAACAGATGATAGCATTTATCACCCTTGCCTGGAGAGCTGTGGACAGCTACTCCAGACACAAAATTTGCAAACTAGAAAAGCTGGGTGCATGACAGCACTCTTTCCTCATTTATTCACCTCTCAGAAAAACCAAGGGCTCACAAGTATCCCATATGTATGCAATGGAGTCCAAGTTTAAGTAGCAACATAGTTTTTCTCAAAAACAACAACAAAAAAAATCAGATACAAAATATTATGTCTCATTACTTGAGAAAAAAATAAAAACATAATTAGGCTATTGAAAATTACATATTTCCCACTTTATAAGTCACCCTTTCAAAAACGGCTTGATGATGTGAATGCACTAGAGATTCTATTTCTATTAAAACTTTGAAAGAAATTTTGCGTAACTGTTTTAAAAAGACATGAACAAAATAAACACGATGAGGCAAAATCCATAGCTTGAAGCCTTTTTTAAAACAAAACTCTGCCTACTGGGAAGAATTTAGAAAAATATATCACCAAATATATCACCCCATGTGGATTTAACTATTAAAAC
The DNA here is from genome assembly GCF_000951045.1 of Mandrillus leucophaeus. NCBI lineage: Eukaryota > Metazoa > Chordata > Mammalia > Primates > Cercopithecidae > Mandrillus > Mandrillus leucophaeus. Next base: position 151,962 of record NW_012101569.1, read on the forward strand.
TCATTTTCTCTTAGTTCCCATTCTAAAGATGTTACTCCATTTTATTATAAACTTCCCTTTAACTTAACCTTTAAAGCAGCTGAATCTGATATTAGCACTACTTCTTAATGCAATTCAAATCAGGAAGTATGATGGAAAAGACAGAGATCTTCCTTTGATGATCCCTAGCTTAGCAACATCTGGCAGCCATGCCAGGTGCAATGTCAACCTTAAATAATGTATAGCAAATTCAGAGCTGACAAACCTCGATGTTGCTCTCTCAATTCCTTCTCTGAGGTCATCAAGGGTGCATGTCTTAAGTTTAACGCTGACATTCATTGAGCCATCCTTAAACATCTTCCCCGAGGAGGCCATAAGATGTAGTCTGAGTTCACCAAGCTGGAAACTGTCATTATGAAATGTAACTCCGGACTCCTATGGTACATTTTTCAAGCAAAAGAATCAATTATCTTTAAATATTATATAATTACTTTTAAACATATTACTTAATTCAAAGCTTAAAGGCAAACTGATCTCATGAATTTTAAAAGTATGAGTGTTAAAACAGCTGAATGGAACAGAGAATAATATGCATGTTTGTGAGTATAACTGTACATACAAATAAATACATATATGTGTGAGTATTCAACAATGCTTAGTATAGAAAATTTTATCTGATTTATGGTTTAATGCAAATAAAAATAATTAGGAAAGAGTTCTGTCAATTAATCAAACTAATAAATTTTTTTTTTTTTTTTTTGGAAATGGAGTTTCACTCTGTCGCCCAGGCTGGAGTGCAATGGCGCAGTCTCGGTTCACTGCATCCTCCACCTCCTGTGTTTAAGCAATTATCTGCCTCAGCCTCCTGACTAGCTGGGATTACAGGCACACACCACCATGCCCAGCTAATTTTTTTTTTTGTATTTTTAGTAGGGATGGGGTTTCACCATCTTGGCCAAGTCGATCTTCAACTCCTGACCTCGTGATCTGCCCACTTCCACCACCCAAAGTGCTGGGATTACAGGCGTGAGCCACCGCGCCTGGCCTCTAACTAATAAATATTTAATGAGCTCTTCTGTTAAAAAACAGTGATAAGATTTATGAGGTTTACAGGAAAGAGTAAGGCATGGTAGACAATGTGAGCGAGCATACACCCTAATTCCTTGAGAAAACAAAATAGAAATACACTAAAAGGAACATCACAATAAGATGCTATTAGTTGTAAATGATTAAATATTTTGTGACATACAGTATTTTATTCATTCATATTTATATCTTCTCACATTTCACAAAGGCCATTTAGTGGTTAGGTAAAGAGTATAAATAGTAAAAGCTCAGAGAGGTTGAAGAGATCACTGTGGCTGGAGAAAATTCATGAAGAAGGTGAGAACTCAATAGAGCCTCAGAGGCTGAGTGGGATCAGATAGGCTAAGAGGGTGGCAGAAGACACTCTACATGAAGGAAAAACATGAACAAACAATTCAAGATGCTCTGAGGACACAGGATACAGGGTGATTGGGCTTGGATACTCCGATTAAAGAATGGTAGGGAAAAAACTAGAAAGAAATACAGAGGCCTAATCAAAGTCTCAAATCCTAAACTAAATATTTAAATTTTCATGTACAGAAAAACAGACCTCGATCTTTATTCTACCGTAACATATAATGCCAAATTCTCTCAGCATGCCCAGAATTTAAAAAAAAAAAAAAAAAAAAAAAACCCAACCAATCAACAAACAAAAACCTTCAGGGAAGTGATGAACATCCATCACCACTGCTTACTAGAGACCCTGGCATTGATAATAGGGGTGCTGGGTATGTGCAATCATCGGCACACTGGCTAGAACTTCACCCTTTCTCTCACTCAAGATAGTATGTTCATACGATTGGGTCAGAATGACATTATAACTGGTAAACTTTGAATGCCTTTAACTTATGAAAATGGAAATAATTCACAAACTTTTATTCTGTAACCATTAATAGAAATGACCTGAGACACATCTACTGATCACAACACACTACTGTTTCCTGATAGGATTATTGATATGGTTTCCTTTTGTAGACAATTTGGAACCACTGAATTTCTTTCCATAAGATGAAATTCAGATTATATAACACAATGTTTATTAGTGGAAAGGGAAGATGGAAATGTCTACATGAGATTCATTTAGGAAACTGAACTTGTGCGAATATCTAGGATGGATGAAAGTAAAAAATCAAACAATAGTAAAATCAAACACTGCAGTACTACAAGTGTAAGAAGAGTTTCAAATAAAGCAGCAGTGAGAATTAACAGAAAAAAGTAAATGTTCATTCAAAGAAAAAACTGACAGTACTCAGCATCTCAATGAATAAGGAAGGTATACAAGCAATGAAATAAAAGTAGACATCAAGATTCTAAGACTGCAGAACCAGCAGAATGATGGTACCAAGTAAAATGAAGAATGAATTTAACTGTTCATTTTCAGTAAGGTCATTTTCTGATGTTGTAATGAGCATTAAACATTAGAAAATAAGGTAGTTCATCACATAAATGACAGATACAAGCCCAAAATTCAATAGTAACAATGTATGAATATTGCATAATTTGTAGTAAATGAAATGAAATATGAATGAACATATTTCATATAAAAGGACATTAACAGATACAATACCCATAATCTGTATCTGTTGTTAATGTCCATTTGAGTATATTGTTCACTGCCCAATTAGAGTATACGCTCACTGTTGAATCTATAATCAATACAGAATATGGATATTAAAATATGTCGTATGTATTATAGGTATTAATGTATGACATAATATAATTAAAAATATTTACTGGAAGGAAATATCTGCATAATAAAAAATAGCTTTCTAAAATACCACTGACATATTATTTAGTTCAAATCATCATGGCATAAGACCTTGGTTCTTCAATTCTTTAATTAGTATCCTTAATACATAATCTACAACATATAACATTTATTTAATAGAAACACAATGAATGCTTACATATCAAGGATAATTGTTAATTTAAAAATAATCAGGTAAGGCTCCAAAGTCACTACTAAATTATTCGTAAGTCATTATATATACATATATATATATAGCTATGTAATAAAACTGTACAAATAATCACTCATATATACAATTCTTCTATTGTTAATAAATCAAAATGTGTTTTCGTGTTGATATTACTTGGAAAGAAATAAAACCCTGAGTACTTTGCCTTAGCCTTGTAAGATTATAAACACTAACAAAGTAAAGATAGAGGGCAGGACCAATGCATATTCTGTAGGCCAAACAGAATTTTATAGACATATTAAATGTTTCAATGAAAAGTCCCACAAAAAAAGGCCAACACTCTAAAACTGACTATCAAGAGTTAAGGATTTATTTCTAATTACAGAAATGTATTACATACCTGGTTGATGTCATTGTTATAAAGGATAATAGAAAGAGATTCAAAGTGAAAGTCAAATTGGAGACTGACAGTCTGGTTCACAGAAAGCTTTGAGTCTGTCCAATCTTCTTGTTCTAATGGTGAAAATTTAAAACCTTTTAAGTAGGTACAGAATTTTATAAATATTTTTAAATATGAGATAATTTCTTAGTCTAAATTTATATGATGCTTTCTGGGATTCTGTAAATCATATTGAGACAATTAATAAAAATGGCAATTACATTCCAACTGTTAAATTTTAAAAATGGCAATGACTATTCCATATATATTTAGTATAAATGTACAAAGAGGCACAGGCAGACTATGTTAAAAATTTTTTTAAAGAGGGGGACTTAATTTTCAAGGCATTTACTGGCTACAAGCCATTTTCAAGACATTATGAAATTGGAGACACAGAACAGTCCAATACTTTGCCTTATATTAGACAACTAGTAACAGATTCTCTGCTAGCCTAATGCACCTCTCACTATCTCTAATTACCTATATTACCCAATCCGTTATCTTTATAAGAAGAACAGAATAAAACTCAATAGCAAAATCAAACAGAGTTCACATATGATGCAGGGGAAAGGAGTGGGTGCTTTGGAATTTTGAGACAAATGAGACTTCAGGAAGTTAGTCTTTTCCCTCATCTTTAGATAGAGCATACAGACTGAATAGATCTTGCTTTCAATCACTCTTATGGACAAATTCTATAATCTTTTTCAATATTGACTCTAATTTTTTGTCATTCTATAGAACAGTCTGTTTTTAAAAGTTACTGGAAAAACAAATACTACATAACTTTAACCATATAAGCCTTCTCCAAGTTAGAAAATTCTATTTTTCTTGGAAATAATTTATATTTTAATTTTCATCATCTTTGCAGCTTCCATTTGAATTCACAAATTTTCCCAAGTGACACGGTGTCCATATAGCAAGAACCAGATACATGATTGTGATCATGGCTGAACATAATGAGATCACTAATCACGTAAGGCTTGCCTGTTAATAGTTTATTCATCTCTACATAGTTCCTGTTTAACTATAACAACAGCCTGTTTATCTAGCATTTGTCTGTATGGTGGCACAAACTTCACCTGGGGAGATGTTGACCTCATCAAGCTTATGCAATACTTAAAACTATCCACTTAAACCAGAAACCTTGCATACTGTTCTAGTCATTTGCTTGTCTGATTTCAAAACACACCTAGCCTAACTATAGGAGAAGCAGTGTTGATACGGTGTATCAACTGGTAGTTTTATCAATTACTGTCATTTGAAGTAAGAGCTGACGGTATGAGAGCATTAGAAAAGCACAGCAACCAGGACCATTCATTATATGGGCAAGGGGTACTTCATCTCTTTCCAGCCATGAAAATATTAACCTATTTACAGTCTAATAAAACATAATATTCACATCAATGGCTTTAAATTATGAAAAAAGAGTGAAATTATATTTAATATAATCTGTTTCAGAAATCAAAAAGAAATCTTATATTTTAGAAAAATTATTTTAAAATGGCTGAATTCAAAAGTTTCACTGCTTTTAATAGGTTCAAAGTAATGATCTGAAAAATTATCTTATGTATTTGATACATAATGCTCCAGTAAGTCCAGATAAATAAAGCTGTTACAAGAATACCTTCCTTTCTCATGGTTCAGTTACCTGAGTATGATACGTGATACCAAGGTCCTTTTCTCTCTTAATTATTTTGGGACCTTACCACACTGCCTATCTAGTTTGATTCTTCTCTCAAGATATGCCACCTCAGTGCGTAGTGAATTCAGCAAATTTAGCATTCACTAGTAAACGGTAAACAAGCACATGCCAACAAGTGACCCTTTCCCCTGTAGCAGACAACAGACAAACATCCCAGCCCCAGCCAAATTTCCACAGTAAGTAGTACAATACTGAATTAGTTCATACCACATTGTGCTGGACAACCAGAAAAATACTAAATATAAATATGACATTAACACTAATTTTTTCTCCATAAAGTAAATATCATCAATTTATACCTTTGAGATGGTCAGGTCCACTTGAAACATCAACTTTTCTCACTCTTACAGCTTCCTGCACAGACTGTGTAGGGCTTGGTTGTGAGGAAGCTTCTCCAAGATTTTCCAGCAAAATTTTCATTAAAACTGTCAAGTCATCTTCACTGAGAGCAACCTAGAAACCACCAATAATTTGTTAACTATAACTAATAAAAAATGCAGACTATCATATCTATATCTCAATTTGTGGTTTTTCAAATTAATTGTTCACCTACTTAAAAAAGAGAGTTAGAGTTAGGACTATAATTACCAGAAGAGAAGTATTTCACCTTGTTTACTGTGTGTACACACACTTCTGCCTTCACCCATATCCAGGCCCCTGACTCTGGTACTCCAACACTCTCTATGGCTTATCTGTTACTATGTCTTCCTGTTCCTGAACCTGTGCCTATCTGTCCCCTTTCCCTATCTTCCCATCTCCATTCTGTCTCTCTCTCACCTCACCCAGCACCAGTTTCTTCTTCTATATTATTTACTCCCCTCAAAACTCAATACAAGAATAGTGTTGTTCAGTTTCTAGTCTCTACCAAAAAGTAAAAAGATGCTCTCCTGCTACTTAGCTCTTAATCTCAGTACATATGCATCTGGACATATATAAAACATTTGTTTAACTTATCAAGAATAATACCACTTAGAACAAAAACAAATGTATCTACAAAGAATGTTTAAAGAACAAAAAATAGGCAGGTAGCATATTAACTCTTACCTTCATAAAAGGGTATGTGTGGCAAAAAGAAAAAGAGCCAGGGCTTTGAGTCAGGCAGATCTGTATCAACTCTACCACTTTCAAGCTGTCTTGTCTGCAAAGTTTCTTAATGTCCTTAACTCAAGTTTCTTAATCTCTAAAATAGGCATAATACCAACTTTATCACAGGTGGCTGTAGAACAAGATAAAGCAACTAAAACAAATGAAGCTGCTACTGGCTGCTAAAATTCATTAAACCAGTACTTTCTTTGAATCTTCTTATCCTTCTACTACCTTGTGTAAGACACAGTGGCTCAAAAGGCCTGTTTCAAGTACTTACAAATTCACACAATAGCAAATCTCCTCTGAATACCACAGTACCCTATTTCCCCCAAATGAGGTCCCTACCACCAGAGAAATTGCCTAGTTCCCAGTTTAAATGAAAATACAGAGCTATTTAAGTACAAGATAATGACCAGGGATTTATGGCTTGTCGTAAGCCCCAGGCCTCATATAACAGGTGTAATTTTAATGCCTTAGAATTTCCTTGTGTGTCCCATCCCACTTCTCATACCAACCAAGATTACCACAGCTTTCTGAAGGGCAACTAAGTTCACCCCTCTTTCACTTTGCTGAGGGAAAAAAAAACAAGTATGAAGGACAATTTTGAAAGGCAGCCCCACAGTTCTTTAAAAACCGTCAAACCGATCCACCCAAAACAACTTGTTGGTATCACCTGCCTGATACCCTTTTTCTGAGCTGCATCCCAGACCAGGGAAACAACCTGCTGGTATCACCTGCCTGATAACCTTTCTTGGCTGCATCCCAGGCCCAGGAAAACTATAGACTATGACCAAAGAGTGGGTGTTTAGAGAGACCTGGATCGGTGACAAATTAGACAGTGGTGGCCTCATCCACTGTTGATACATTCCTGAGTTAATAAGGATCCTTTTGGTTAAAGTAATTATCATACTTTGATGTTAAAGTATCTGATGTTACTTTTTCTTGTTTCTTCTAAAACACTTTAAAAAGCATAAAGGAAAAGGACAGAGAATACTATAATCTTCCCCTGTGAATCTACCACCTGGTTTTGTCAAATCTTAACAAGTTGCAATATTTCCTTCAGATCTTGCTTCCCCATTACAGATATAGCGGAAGCCCCGTATGTACTTCTCTGAGACCCTATTCCCTTCTCCTTTCGTCCTTAGAGAAAGACACTAGCCTAATTTAGAGATTATTTCCATGAATACTTTTCTTAAAGTTATCACTACTGCATCTCTTATAAACAATATATAATAGGCAGATCACAAGGTCAGGAGGTCCAGACCATCCTGGCTAACACGGTGAAACCCCGTTTCTACTACACAAATACAAAAAATTAGCCAGGTGTGGTGATGGGCGCCTGTAGTCCCAGCTACTCGGGAGGCTGAGGCAGGAGAATGGCGTGAACCCAGGAGGTGGAGCTTGCAGTGAGCCGAGATCGCGCCACTGCACTCCAGCCTGGGCGACAGAGCGAGACTCCATCTCAAAAAAAAAAAAAAAAAAAAATGTATTAATAGTATTATATTGCCTGTTGAAAATCTGAAATTATATAAAACTGATAGAACTGTACTATCATTTTGCAACTCACTTTTTTTATTTTTATGCTCAAGATATATCAATTTTGTTTCATATAGTTCTATTTCATTCACTTTACCTGCTTTACAACATCCATTATATGAAGATACCACAATTTTACCAACAGACATTCAGATTTTACTTATGCTTTCAGCAAACCTATAACCACACAATCTTTCAAAGGGATTGTCAAATATTAGTCCTGGGATCTAATCTTTGAAAGAGAGAGCCAAATATTAGTCCCAAGATCTAATCTCTTAGCAGAAAGACAGAAATTAAAAGAAGGTACCCATACTCTGGAATAAAGCCTACCCTATGAATGCCCAAACAGACAGAATTCAATAATTGTTCTTCATGCAATATATCCACTAGTATATGAACAGAAACCCTTCATTTCTACAACAAGCTTCTATTTTAACTTCTTCCCTAGTAGAACTCTGCTCCTTTGATCCTTCCTATCTTATGTTAGAACCAACTCTGAAATAATCACAGGTATGAAAACCCATTAAACTGCTAAATTTTTGTTTGGTTTCGTTTAGTCTCTCTCATCCCTATCCCACCCTTGGCTGTTTGGTTTCAACAGTTTCACACATAGGCACACAAGAATCACAGGATTCCTATACTTCCACAGCTACCTTCAACAGTCTCACCTCCTCCTCTGAGCTGATATGCAACTTGCTAACTACACTATTAAAAATAATGCTGTGGCCGAGCACGATGGCTCACGCCTGTAATCCCAGCACTTTGGGAGGCCGAGGAGGGTGGATCACCTAAGGTCAGAAGTTCGAGACCAGCCTGGCCAACCTGGTGAAACCCCATGTCTACTAAAACTACAAAAATTAGCCGAGTGGGTGGCCGGTGCCTGTAATCCCTGCTACTCAGGAGGCTGAGGCAGGAGAATCGCTTGAACCTGGGTGGCGGAGGTTCAGTGAGCCTAGATCACGCCACTGCATACCAGCCTAGGCCACAGAGCGAGACTCCGTCTCAAAAAAAGAAGTTGTATTTATATACTTATCAAATATACATATTTGCCTATTCAAAATGGTATCACCTTTCTAATTAAAACAGGGCCTCTACAAACTACACTATTAAAAATAATGGTGTATTTATATGCTTATCAAATATACACATTTGCCTATTCAAAATGATATCATCTTTCTAATTAAAACAGGCCCTCTACACATTAAAAACATTAATTGCTTTGAATGTAGTGTCTGAACATCACTTTGCATTGTCTTACAATTTAACTGCATTAAAACTTTAACAGAATTTTCCAAAATTAAGAATAATATTTTTAGCACACTCCAGCAGATTTTATCTCAGACTCCTTGCTGGTTTTACCAAATAGCTAACTAAAATGAAAACAAAGAAAAGTGAGGGAAACAAGGATGATTTCATTTGCATATTTTTTATTTATTTTTGTTGTTTTTGAATAGGAAACAAAATCTAGTTTATTCGATTTATTACTTAGGCAAAAGTAAACATACAACAGACAAATGGTCACTAAGAGTAAACTGGTTTAGCTTTATCAATAATGTAGCATCTTCTACATTCTGATATCCACTAGAACTGCACTATGATCTATCAAGAAATTTTCATATATTATATACTAGCTACTTACCTGCATAGGTTTTAGTTTTCCTTTTATCTCCACCCCTGGAATTTGCACATACCATGCTGCTGCTAAGTTTCGTTGTATGGACAAAAGCATGTTGACTGGTTTTAAAATTTCAATGTCATTTTGTGGCAAGCTAGCCTGCAAAATAGTTCTGAAAGAAAAACAAGAGTTTACTTTTTACTTCAAATTTACATTTTAAAATGAGGACTATCCTATTGTGTAACAGTTTCCACACTACATTTCGTAAAGGCTAAAGGCTGCTATCAGAAGTCTTTTAGAATACACTTCTTTTCACATTTTTAAAATCAATCTAAATCAGAATAAAGTTTATATGCAGAGCTATCCAAAACGAAACCCATATAACACTGATTTCAAAGACATAATTTTCATACACTATTACTACTGCATTATTTATTATTTTTCACAAGCGCTGTTGATACAGCAAATAGTTTACTATCATGCAAACAAATGTTACATCCTCCTAAAAACTGGAAGATAAAGAAAGTGATCTTATACTTAGCCCTTAATATGTTATTGGTACTTCTCTAGACTCAAGGGAAAAACTCAACTAATCTAAAAGTTAAACGAACATATGGTAATAGTCATTCTAGCTCGCCTGCCAACAATCATTTGCATAATCAAATAAATGCCCTTGTCACTCAACAGAGCCAACACTGTCCCATCTGGATTCACTAATCCTTTAGATAACTCATTGAAAATTCCCAAATGTGACAAGGTTTGAAAATGAGAAATAAATCTTAAATTTTATATTTTACAAAGTTTTTTCCCATCAATAAAAAAGGAAATAGCTATGTGCAAAGTGAGAAAAATAAAAAAATTAAATTAAGTACTGAGTAAACTATAATTTTATAATGGCTAATTTTTATAAAATGAAAAAAATCATATTATAAATGTAGTAAGGGAAAACACAGACTCTATGAGGTGCATACATGACTATTAACCACTGACCCAAGAAGCCAATGGTCAAGGTTTCATAGTAAGAAGAAATAAGGAATGAAAACCACAAATTACTACGATATTTTACCTCAGGCAAAAATTGTATGAAAATCCTATTTCTAGTAAGCAATACACAATGAGATTACATATTTATACCTTGACAGCTTCAACTGAGTGAGTTCGATGTTCATTTTATCAATGACTGGAGGAAGAGAATAATGTTCCATAGGAACCAAGCTAAACTTGTTTTCAATTCTGATTAAACCCAGATCTGCTATAACAGCATTAGGTGATACCGAAGACTGAGGAATAATAATAACTGGTGCTTTCAAATTGATATCCATCAAAAGGCGGAAACTCTTTTGAGCCAAGTCTTTCATGCTAGAAGCAGCTCTTTCTGCAGCCTGGACTGTGGCTGTGCTCAAAGCTTCTTTTGCAGTTTGGAAATTGTTGAGGAAGTTCTGTTGGAAGAGACAGATATTTAGGGAAAAAGGTATTTATTTTTAAATGAAAAAACTTCAAAAAGAGTAACAATAGTTACTCTAGGAAGAAAGAGCTCTTTCTCTCATTTATTTGAGAATTATTTCATTCTCATGACAAATTTTTGCAACAATTCTTTTAAAAATCTCCTGTTTATTAAGAATGTTTTTTACTTTAAATTCAAATTTAAATGAAAGGGAGAAGGACGGTACTGTACTTCTCCAAAAGTGGGTTCAATTCTGTACTGCTAAGTCACAGCAATAAAGTTTAGTCTTAGAAACTAAGCTTCTGCTGGCTTATTTCTGGAGGTTTTCTTCTTTTTTTTTTTAATGTACTCTTGCATGAGGAAAGACAGTTAATTGCCTACAATCCTGTAATCATTAGTAAGAGTCAAAATTTATTTATAATAAGATGTATTTCATCTCAATTTCAACTAAAAACAGAAAAATTTTTCCCAATAAGGATAAGATCATTCTTAGAAGCGATATTCTTGGTGTACATCCATTAATATTACAAAAGACACCTAATCTCCCTGGCACCCACCTCCAAATTAATTACTCTCTAGAAAAGTAAATATGATGGTTTAACTAGAAATTCATGCTTTTAAGGAATCATGAGATTCTGCACATGGGAAACCCTATGGACTCCACTAAAAGGCTCCTGGAACTGACATACAACTTTGGTAAAGTTTCAGGATACAAAATCAATGTACAAAAATCAGTAGCATTTCTATATACCAGTAACATCCAAGCTGAGAGCCAAATGAAGAACACAATCCTATTTACAATAGCCATCAAAAAAACAAAGTACCTAGAAATACGTCTAACCAAGGAGGTGAAGGATCTCTACAAAGAGAACTAGAAAACACTGCTGAAAGAAATCACAGATGACACAGACAAATGGAAAAACATTCCATGCTCATGAATTGGAAGAATCAATATTGTTAAAATGGCTATACTTCTCAAAGCAATCTACAGAGTCAATGTTATTCCTATCAAACGACCAGTGTCATTTTTCACAGAACTAGAAAAAACTATTCTGAAATTCATATGGAACCAAAAAAGAACCCAAAAAACCAAAGCTATCCCAAGCATAAAGAACAAAGCTGAGGCATCACATTACCTGACTTTATACTATACTATAAAGCTACAGTAACCCAAACAGCGTGGTACTGGTACAAAAACAGACAAACAGACCAAGGGAACAGAATCGAGGACCCAGAAATACAGCTGTACACCTATAGCCACCTGTTCTTTGACAAAGTCAACAAAAATAGGCAATGGGGAAAGGATTCCCTATTCAGTAAATGGTGCTGAGATAGCTGGCTAGCCATATGCAAAAGAAGGAAACAACTTTTTATTCTATGGTGAAAGGACCCCTACCTTTCACCACTTCAAAAATTAACTTAAGATGGATTAAATACATAAGTGTAAGACCTCAAAATATAAGAATCTTACAAGAAAACCTAGGAAACACCATTCTAGACATCAGCTTTGGGAAATAATTTATGACTAAGTCCTTAAAAGCAATTGCAACAAAAATAAAAATTGACAAGTGGGACCTAGTTAAAGAGCTTCTGCACTACAAAAGAAACTTTCAATGGAGTAAACAGACAACCTACAAAGTAGAAAAAATATTCGCAAATTATGCATCTGACAAAGGTCTAACATCCAGAATCTATAAAAAATAGTGTGAACAAGTGAACAAGCGAAAAACAAACTCCATTTAAAACTGGGCAAAAGACATGAACAGACACTTCTCAAAAGAAGACATACAAGGAGCCAACAAATACATGAAAAAATGTTCCACATCACTAATAATTAGAGAAATGCAAATCAAAACCATAATGAGATACCATTTCACACCGGTCAGAATGGTTGTTATTAAAAAGTCAATAAATAACAGATGCTAGGGAGACTGCAGAGAAAAGAGAACATTTACATAACCACTTGTGGAAATCTAAATTATTTCAGTCACTGTAGAAAGCAATTTAGAGATTTCTCAAGGAATTCAAAACAAAACTACCATTTGACCCAGCAATCCCATTACTGGGTATATATCCAAAAGAAAATAAATGATTCTACCAAAAAGATACATGCACTCACGTGTTCATCAGAGCACAATTCACAACAGCAAAGACGTGGAATCTACCTAGGTGCCCATCAACAATGGACTAGATAAAGGAAACATGGCATATATACACCATGGAATGCTACACAGCCATAAAAAAGAATGGAATCAAGTCCTTTGCAGCAACATGAACGCAGCTGGAGGCCATTATCCTAAGCAAATTAATGCAGGAACAGAAAACCAAATACTACATACTTTTGCTTATAAGTGGGAGCTAACCACTGGGTATTTTATGGACATAACAATGGGAACAACAGACACTGGGCACTACTACAGAGAGGGAGGAAAGGAGAAAAAGTTTGAAAAACTATTCTCAGTACTTGGGTGATGAGATCAATCATACCTCCAAACCTCAGCATCATGCAATATACTCATGTAACAAGCTTGTCCATGTATGCCCTGAATCTAAAATAGTTGGATTATCAACTGAAATTAAATAGTTGAAATTATCAACTGAAATTAACAACTGAAGTCCAAAAAAGTTGAAATTACCTTTTTAAAAAAAAAATTATGATTTTAAAAAGTTCTGATTGGCAGCCCCACTAAGAAGAATAGGCAGATTTAAATCCTTCAGCCCATGTGATATGGTTTGGCTCTGTGTCCCCACCCAAATCTCATCTTGAATTGTAATCCCCAGGTGTCAAGGGAGGGAACTGGTAGGAGGTGACTGGATCACGGGGGTGGTTTCCCCCAGTGCTGTTCTCGTGATAGTGAGTTCTCATGAGATCTGATGGTTTTATAAGAGGCTCTTCACCCTAAGCTTGTTCTTGTCTACTGCCAGGTAAGACGTGCCTGCTTCCCCTTCCACCATGACCGTTAAGTTTCCTGAGGCCTACCCAGCTATGCGGAACGATGAGTGTACTAAATCTCTTTTCTTTATAAATTACCCAGTCTCAGGCAGTTCTTTATAGCAGTGTGAAAATGGACTAATACACCATGACAGGTACATGGAAATAAATAATAAAAAGAAAAGCATTTCATGACGCTGTTGATCACAATCATAACCAAAAGCTGTAAGTTCCAATATGAGTCCTCCATATGCCTGAAGAATTTCCTCAAAAAATTGTTTTAACTAAGTAATCTTAAATATATTTCATTAAACAAGTTACAGTGGAAAGCCCTAAATTAAAACATAAAATGTACATTTAAAATGTATACCTATAGAAATGTTATAGAATTATAGTCTATATCTTCAAAACAATAATTTTAAAAATTCATTTGGTTAACATCATGAAAAGGATTTCCTTAACTATAACATTCTGTTCAGCACTCAGGTGCTCATCGCACAGCCCTATCAGTGAAGACTTTTACTATCTAGGTTCAGTTGTATAAGCAAAGATATTTAGGCCTCAGTGAGAAATAAATATGTTTAAAAAAACTTACCAAAAGAGACATGAAGAATTTATGAACATAAACAATCTGAATACAACCCACTTTGAAACTAAGTTTGCCATCTACTTTGGACATATCAGCATAGGCCTTTCCTTCTGTGGCATCTGGATAAAGAGTCAGTTGGAACCTAAAGACTTCATCTCCCAAAATAGAGACGGCCTAAAAATATTAGATTAACTTGTTATTATATTAAAAGAGCTGTATAGCCCTTATCAATGTATTATAAATAAGTTCTCTTATTAGAGAATCTTTGATATATGAAGTAGTAACATATGAATTCAATCTTAAAAATTATTAGCTGCAAACATTTTACGTGACAATAACTTCTTGTATTTCTTTAAAAAAATTTTATCAGTAAAAATATCAATCACTTAACTGTTCAGAAATAACTTTTACAAATCACTGGGTATCAAGAGGCCTAGTCTATATACAATGTGAAAGCAGACTATTACCATTTTCATCTCCAATTCCTAATAAAGTGCCTGGTACATGACAGACAATACATGTATACTGTGCAAATAAATAATTGCATCTCAAATCCAAAGAACAAAAGAAATTCCAATATAAGAATCTATTTTTTAATCACCTTTTTGTGAATGGACTGCAAATCTACATTCGTAACTATAATATCTTTAAGTCTGGCAAACACATCGGTCTGCTTAGGCTTCACAGAAATAGAGGCATCCATTCCTATAGGAAACATAACATTTATAAACTTTTCACCCAATCCACATGACTAAGTCAGCGGTATTTAAGGTCAGTAATATACTGACAAGATACAAAGTGAATAAAACTTACTCATTATTAAACATATTAATGGCATCAACTTTCATGTATGAGATACCTAAGAAAGGTAATAATACCTTTAAATAATAACTTTAAGGGATACAGGCATCTCCTCCAAAAAAGTTGAGGAAATTCTAAAACCAAAAAAAAAAAAAAAAAAAAAAAACCCACCAAGTTTCAAAGAAATTTAGATTAATTTAGAAAATTAATCAAATTTCTCCAAACTTAAATATCCTCTGCATTGGCAAGATCAGCAGTGGTCATTTAGTAAGATAATATTTGTTAAAACAGTGATCTTACAAACATTTACTGTATTATTGAAAACTGGGCTGGGAGCGGTGGCTCACATCTGTAATCCTAGCACTTGGGGAGGCCGAGGCAGGCAGATCATGAGGTCAGGAGATCGAGAGCATCCTGGCTAACACGGTGAAACCCCGTCTTTACTAAAAATACAAAACATTAGCTGGATGTGGTGGCAGGTGCCTGTAGTCCCAGCTACTTAGGAGGCTGAGGCAGGAGAATGGCGTGAACTCAGGAGGCGGAGCTTGCAGTGGGCCAAGATCATGCCACTGCACTGCAGCCTGGGCAACAGTGCAAGACTCCACCTCAAAAAAAAAAAAAAAAAACCAACTGTTACTCCAATAACTAAAAATAAATGAACAGTATTTGATGAATACTCTTATTTCTATAATAAACTGTATTAGAAAACAGTCTTCTAAGATTTTCCTCCAAAAAAAAATTTCTTTGTCATTCTCAGTTTCTAAAGACATAATGATTTCTACAATTGCATAAAAATGTAGATAACGCAAAATGCATAAGGAATATCTCAAGTCAGTAATGAATCATAATAAATTTACTTGTAACATTTTAAAGCACATCTCTGAAAAGTTTGCAAAGTCTTCAATATAAGTAAACCAAAAGAACACTCATGAGAAATCTACCAGGTAGGTACAAGCTCATTTTTCCTAGTTATGTAAAGAAACAGAAATATCTACAATAAGAAATAACTACTTACCATGTATTTTAATCTCTGCAATGTTACACTTCTGATCACAGACAAGGACATTAAATGCATTTAATTCAGCTGTGACCTTTAAATCAAACACATCCTTTTGGGAAATGTTGCTGGATACTAAAAAATAATAGAAACCTTCTGATTAGCAAAAGGCAAAGATAATACAACACATACAATAACTTCAAATCCACCAAAATAAAAGTACCCAATGCACTGTGAGGAACCAAAACGCCCTCCATTAGGATAACATGTATTTAACATAAATTTTGGATCAATTATCAAATTCCATCATACAAAAATCAGCACATTCCCCTTCAAATTAAGAATAAAGGCAACTAAATATTAATAGCACTTTGAAAGTACAATTTACTAGATGGAAACTTTAACTTTTTTTCCTGGGAATAAAGAAAACATTCTATATTAGACTTCTAGAATTCTCTTGGTCTAAAGTTTTGATTCTGAACTCCTTTTCATATCATATATTAGATTAAGGAAGAATAATTCATGATAAACTGCAATAGTGATGCATAGTTAATAAAATACATATTATTTACTATGGCACTTATGTGTTATTAACTACAGAATAAATTTCTCCAGATTATACCCTGTTGCTCCATCAAGAATCCTAAAATAAATTCTATGAGAAATGAACATAAAGGGCCAAATTTAAAAAATACAAAAAAAATTTTATAATGTATGTGCATGCAGGTGTATGTGTGAATAAGAATCACAGTCAAACTAGCTCCCTAAATCCACTTTAGTCCAGATCCTGACTGATAAATTTAGGATACATTTTCCTAAAAATCTGTCTCGCTTGAAGGAAATAGAGCCTTCTGATTGAAATTGCAAAAGCTCAGAGATTATCTGTCCTTACTCACCAGTATGAGAGGGTTTTTTTTTAATATTTAATGTAGCATAATGATGTTTTCTTTAATATTTGATGTAGCATAATCAAACCACAAAGACCAACAATATAGCAAAACTGGAAGACTTTATTTGGGTTAATAGTGTTTCTAGTTTATTGTGAGTTCAAACATTTCTTTTTCATTTATTCAGCTGTGTTGTGTATGTTTTGTATGTATACATAATATAAAGTAGAGGAATTTCCAAGGATATTTCTGAGGCTATTAATGTGACAAGTACATTAAAGGCAAAGAGGGTAAAGCTCTTTTACTCTAGTTTATAAGGAAATTGTTGCTCTGTTCCATGGTTTAAAAAAATCAGATCCGGCCAGGCATGGTGGCTCACACCTGTAACCCCAGCACTTTGGGAGGCCAAGGCAGGTGAAGTGCCTGAGGTCAGGAGTTCATGACCAGGCTGACCAACATGGTGAAACCCTATCTCTACTAAAAATACAAAAAATCAGCCAGGTATGGTGGCGGGTAACTGTAATCCCAGCTACTTGGGAGACTGAGGCAAAAGAATCGCTTGAACCTGGGAAGCAGAGGTTGCAGTGAGCCGAGATCACATCATTGCACCCAGCCTGAGCAACAAAAGTGAAACTCCGTCTCAAAAAAAAAAAAAAAAATCAGATCCTTGTATCTGATCTAACAGTACTGACAGTTTTACAACAAACATGCCAGTAATATAGGTAAAACTCAAACTCGTAATGGTCTGAAAGTTGAATTACTGGATGTTAAATACTGACATTATATAACATGAAAGAAAAATAATTAAAATGATATTTGGCTTAAAAATAAGCAAATGTTATTTATTCACTCAGGATATGTCATACATAATATTTCATAACATAAGTCATATGCCTGAGGACCCGGTGCCCATATCTGTATGATCTAAATATAGTTTTGGTTAGAAACCAATGTGAGTGTGTCTATTCCAGGCGCTCCTTCCCTGCAGTGTCCCACCGAGCACTTAAAATTGCTGAGCACCAGGTAGTCTACCTGACTAACTGAAATGGGCCTTTGTTACCTTGTATGACTGAATCCATAACTGAACTTCTTCCTTTCTCATTTTCATTGATCTGAAGACTACAAAGACACATCAACATAAAGTACATGCAATTTCTATTTTATGTAAAAGCTAGACAGTGAATTGAAATATAAATACATAATATTAAACAACATCTATTTAAAATTCCTCACTAAACTGCTCTATAATCCCATAGAGATAACATTTTCTTTCTCTTGAAACTAACCTAATCTATCAGAGCAGCAATGTCAACATGCTAAATACTTATCTTAATTGGAAAAAACAAGTTGTTACATGATTATTGAAGTTCAAAGTATTAGATCATGATTCAAAAATTATTACCAGATTTGACAGCAATACTTCTGGACTCCTCCACAAGTGGTTTCAGCTCGGATTCCTTCTCAGAAGAGGAAGGTTCAGAGAATGGAGCAGCAGATGATAAAAAATCCATGAAGGAAAGTAAAGCTTCTAAATGAAGTACTAAGTCTAAGGATGAAAATGAAACCTAAGATAATGAACAATTAGAAAGGCAGATTTCAGATGCAGTAACATTTTTACATCAGGGTTCAACAGATATAAGTAGCACAAGAATAGCTCAATTAAGGGCCTTTTTAAAATTTTTATTTTTTTAAGAACTCATTATTAACTCACTATTAAAATGTTAATCCTCGCCAGATAGTAAATCTCTGCTCACTCCCAAGTGCAACCACAATTTTAACTCAAAAGAACTGGAAGAGTTTTAAGTAAAGATACAGGAAATATTATCAGGCTTTAAACCACATTTCAGGCAGTTCCAAGCTGACTATGCATGTTCAAACAGACTGTGAGCAATGTCTGTACCAGGCTATGCTTTATGCTTCCCTTAATCTTATTCTATTCCTAACGCCAATACATAATTCAAATGTTTAATGCTTCCATCAACGCTAGGCCAAAAAAGCACAGTCGACTAAAATCAGTAACAAAATTCCCTTGAAGTGTATTAGTCACATACTTGTCAAGAAATCTAAGTCAAAACTGGGAAACAATCTTTTCAGAAAATAAATCAACTTTTTGTAAGAACTTTATTCCAATTCTATTATCTACTTCACTTTATCCATAAATTAGGAGTATTATTATTGCCACTGTTATTCTAATTTTAGAACTTACAATCTCACAGTTGAAAATGGCTATGAAGATAGATTTAATCAACACAACCCAGCCTTATAGTAAATTATAGAAGATTTACCTTCAGCGTCTGTTTGGTACTGTCATGAATAGTTTTAAATTCTGGTCCATCACTGTCTGCCTACAAATAGTGGAGAATTATACCACTGAGTTTCAAATACTAAAAATTCATACACTGAAAATATACATATTCTTTACTTTTCTAAATATGCTATTAAAAGAGTAAAAAGATATTTCTTAAAGGCAAAGAAGGCCATTCAAAAAAAAAAAAAAAAAAAGAAACCAAACTGACCACATAAGCATTTCTTACATTCCATACAAGCAAAAACTCTAATTCCTTATCCTACTGTGGAGGAAATGCTAGTACATCTAGATTAGGTAAACTAATCCAAAAAGTAGGAAAAAGTGCTAGATTATAACACACTTTGCTTTGGATTACAGTGGAACTTTACATTATTACCATTTATTCAATATCACAGGGTAATGAAAGTATCCAGGATTTTCAGATGCTTGCAAAATTCACCACATCAACCAATTTAGATAGAAAAATGTTGGGAGAGAAAATTGGAATATTAAATACAAGGGTAATATATATAACTTTATATATTTAAACATTAAAGAATCCTAGTAATAAAACTAGGTACCTTTGTCAGTAACATTTTCAGAAGGGGTTCGTCAGTCACATTAGAAGAGTTAATAATGTGAAGAGGTTCTCCTTTAGAATCTAAAAGAGAAAAAAGACAAGGTTGATCCATCAAGTTAACCATTTCACACGTTTTAAGACAGGACCAGCCAAATGTACACAAATGTACATTTGTCAAAACTCAGGACTGTACACTAAAAAGAGTGAATCAATCTTACCTCAATAAACCTGGCTTTGAAAAAAAAGAAACAAATTCCATAAAACAAAAATACTAGTACTCACCAATTACAACTGGTATAACATATGGTACTACTGTATTACTATCATCTAAACAAATCATGGTATATTAAAGAACCTATAAAACACATAAAGTAGGGATTATTCTCAATACAAGTTTACTTTACTTAAAGATATCCCATAGAGTTCTTATAAACTTTAAACACTAACAGAACTTTAAAAGTTAGCTTATTGCAGGAACTTAAGGTCAAGGATACCCACTAATGATAGTATTTATTCTGAGGGAAGGACAAGAGACTACAGATGATATTAATTTTTTCATCTATATACTTCTGTATTTGATTTTCATTTTTCACAAATACATATTAACATAATTAAAAAGAAATGTTAAAACTCACATAATTTGAAAATCAGATAATACATCGTATTTCCTAGTAAATTAACCCAACTCTTCAAAATGGGTCCCCTAGAACTGTACCCAGCGACTGTTTTTGAAAAGTTGAGTTAATATACTAGGAAATTAACATAATTGTACACAAACCAATATGTTTAATGTTGATAAAAAGGTAGGGATCACGTGCCTAATGAATAATTTACACAGACTATATTTCACACTTACCAGTGAAATCAAAGCACTGCATACTAATTTTTTTTAGATAAGCTTTAGCAGTCATGTCATAGGTTTTAACTCTAGCTTCCATTCCAAGTTGCAGGACATTTAGCTCATGTAAAGGCCTTCCCTTCTTTTCTGATTTTTTCATCAAAGTAACCACAACCTAAAAGAGGGTACCAGTATTACCACCAACTATTTCATTAATACACAATGAAAGTAAATCAAGAATTTAATAAGTATCCAGAGTGATATAAGCAAGAAATTCACACAATGTTAAGATGTTTACTTCTATTTATGCCTGCAGTTTGGCCTAATTCCCAGAAGTCCTAGTCTGATAGCCTTTCATCTGAAAGTCTGTGAGACCAACAGCCAATTTTTACATCATTTCTAAGGCAAGCTTTCTCAGCTTCGGCACTATTAACATTTTGAGCTGGTAATTCTTTGTAGTGGGAACTGTCTTATGCACTGTAGGATATGAGGCAGCACCCCTGGCCTCTACCTATCAATTGTCATTAGTATTCTCCCCTCAGATAATGGCAACAGAAAATGGTTTCAAACAATGCCAAATATCCATGCGGAGCAATGCAAACTGTTCCCCTTCAACCCAATCACTGTTCTAAGGGAAGAGAACAGTCATAATATATATCATAAATAATATTTAAAAGGTCTTATGGGTTTTATATATGTGTGTGTGTGTGTTAAGTATATCTGCAAATAGAATGATTCATGTATCAATGTTTCAACTACCAAAGCTTAAAAACCTTCAGTAACTCTGATATTAACCAGAAAAACATCCAAGTTTAACATAAAGAAATTGGCTTCAAAGCATGTATTTCAGATTCTTAAAAGTAAAGTCTATTCCTTTAAAAGTTTGTTTGTTTGTTTATTGACTGGCTGCTAGAGACAGGGTCTTGCTCTGTCACCCAGGCTGGAGTGCAGTAGCACAATCAGAGCTCACTGCAGTCTTGACCTCCTCGGCTCAAGTGATCCTCCTGCCTCCCAAGTAGCCAGGACTAAAGGCACATGCCACCACAACTGACTAATTAAAAAAGAAATTTTTTTTTGCAGAGATAGGGTCTCGTTATGTTGCCCAGGCTGGTCTCAAATACCTGAACTCAAGTGATCCTCCAGTCTTGGCCTCCCAAAGTGCTGAGCTTATAGGCATAAGCCATTGCAAACAGCCTATTTAAAAGTTTATTATTTTTAGCTCAGAGAAAAAACATAACCTCTACATAACTATTTAATGATAAAACAGATTTTAGAGGAAGTCCTTGCAAGTCCCTGTATCCACTATACTTTCTCACATACTCACACTTTTATGCCTGTTCCTCTTTCCGCCTTGCCCCAGACCCTTTCCTGATCCCTTTTCTCAGATAATTTCCTATTTCTCTTTAAAAACTTGATTCAAATGTGTCCTCCTCCAGAAAATCTTTTCTGACCCTCTCAGTCTGCTTAAATGCCTACTCCCTACCATCAGCACCCCAAGCTCCAATAGTATCCTCAGCAGAGATTTCGTGAAATAATTACAAAAATTTTAATAGTTTTCCTGCATGAGTTCAGACTGTAAGCCTTTTACCTCTATCCTTATCACTGGGCACATACAATAAATATTTGTTGGATGTGTGAATAAAGAAGAAAATGTATTTCATCTTTCCTCAAGAATATGCAGATGGCAAACATATTACTAATGTAACTTTTTTTAAAATGCAGGCATATTGTGTTTTATTCTATCAAGAGTTTCTAACATTTGAAAAGAATTTATCTGACACTATTGCCCTTTCCTGCCTTTCTTACATGACATCCAAAGCAAGTGACATTCCTACTGTCCTAAAAGCATTAAAAAGCATGTTAAAGAACATGCTGTCATTTTCTCTATGAAATATTATAACTCCCAAATCTTTCCCAAATATATAACTCCCAAATCTTTCCCAAATATTATAACTCCCAAATCTAACTCACAAACTTTCAATTTTTAAAACATCACTGCTACATGTAAACAGCCCACATAGATTTTTTTCATCAGTATCAATTATCTACAAGTTTAGTAGAGGTAATTCCAATATCCATTACTTATTTGGATATCCATTATCCAATAATGGAGATATCCAATATCCATTATATCCAATAATATCCAATATCCATTACCGCACTTTACAAAAACAGATGAAAATTACACACCTCTTTAATTTCAAAATTCAGCAGCATATTAATGACATCTACAGATCTAATTTCTTCCACTCCAGTTGTTAAAGTATTTTTTGAATCATGCATATCTTGTTGTGATATAGAGATTTCAAGGGGCTCTTTAGTTTCACCTGAAATGTTTAAAAGAAATTCATTCACTTTTATTCACAAATTTCTTCCACAAGTACTTATTGTGGACTTATATGAGTATTCTGGACCTGGTAGAGGCAATGAAACTCCACAAATTAGTAACAGCCCTAGCCCTTGGAAAACTGCGGGTTTAGTGGAAGAGACAGATACATTTAAAATACAAACAAAGATACATTTAAAATACAAACAAACAAGTAGGCCACACCCAGTCACATTAAATGAACAAATGTTAATAGACTCTATATAAAATGCACTGAAAGCACAGAACAAAGCGTGACATTGTTATACAGAAGTCAAGAAAGGTTCCATTAGAGGAGGTATTATTCAAGTAGAGCAAAGGACCTCCTCACACGATGGAGACATTACCAGAAAGGAGCAAAACCAGGGAATGATAACACATGATAGGTTTTGCAAACAGAATGGAGTTTGATATGGTTAAATCATAAGGGGGGCAACAAGAAGTAAGACTAGAAAAGAAAAAAGGGAGTGGGAGGTCAGGGCCTCTTATGCCATACTAACAAACAAGAGTAAAGCTATATAATTATGATGCTGTGTTTCTGAAATTCGCACACCCTGAAATGCAATAAAATTGCTTTTTAAGCTGTAATATAAAAAATAATAACAGCTATCACTTGCTAGTGCTCATCTGTGTGGCAGACACTGTTCTAAGGTCTGTATATAGACTGTTCTATTTAATTCTTATGACATCGTTTTGAGGTAAGAATTTTATTGTCTTTATTTCAGAAATGGGCAAATTGAGGTTCAGACATTTGTGTTCAGTGTCGCACAAATGGCAGAGCCCAAATTCATCAGTCTGATTTTACAGTATTCACTCTCCACTGTCCCTCAGTATCATTAAATTAGTTATTACTATTATTGCAGTTGACATTATCTTGACCACTAATACAACACACAGGAACCAAGTAGTTTAAGCTATACCAGAATTCCATCCTGAAAGCCGCTATTGTTAATCATTACCTTTGACAAAGCATTGCATAGGGCAAGGTTTCCTAACTATCATCTTACTCCAGCACTGTTCTAAACATAATGTGAACCAGGGGAAATGATTCCAGCAAATATTTTTGCTTTTACAAAACAATTTCCTGAATAGGCGAAGATTTTTCAAATGGAAAATAAAAAATACTGATCATTTAAAAAACCAGTAAATTTAAGTTGATTGAAATTAACAAACCCTATTCATTAAAAGACCCATTAAAAGAGTGAAAGGCCACCAGTCAGAATATCTATTGAAAAGTCAAAAAATAACAGATGTTGGCCAGGTTGTAGAAAAAAGGGAATACTTATACACTGTAGGCAGAAATGTACACTAGTTTAGCCACTATAAAAAGCAGTTTGGAGATTTCTCAGAGAATTTAAAACAGAATTACCTTTGACCCAGCACTCCCATTACAGGGTACATACCCAAAGAAAAATACATCATTCTACCAAAAAGACCACATGCCCTCACCTATTCATCACTGCACTATTCACAATAGCAAAGACATGGAATCAACCTAGATGCCCACTGACGGTGGGCTGGATAATGAAAATGTGGTACATATACACCATGGCATGCTATGCAGCCACAGAAAATAATGAAATCATGTCCTTTTCAGCAACATGGATGGAGCTGGAGGCCATCATCCTAAGTGAATTAACCCAGCAACAGAAAACCAAATACCACATGTTCTCACTTGTAAGTGCGAGCTAAACATTACGTACACATGGACATAAAGACGGGAATCCAACAGACACTAGGGACTACTAGAGGGGAAGGTTGAAAAACTACCTATCAGGTACTATGCTCACTACCTGGGTAATGGGATCATTTTAGATGAAATCTCAGTGACACGCAATTTATCCATGTAACAAACCTTGCTGGACATGTACCCCCTGAACCTAAAATAAAAGTTGGGAAAAAAAGAGAGTGAAAGGCAAACCACAGATAGGGAAAAGATATTTCTATACATATATGCATATAACACACATAACCAACAAAGGGCTCATATTCAGAATTTAAAAACTACGTATCAATAAGAAAAAAGGCAAACATCTCAATAAAAATAGTTGTCAATAGGATAGATGGTTACATCACAAAAAAGGATATCCAAATGGCCAATAACCATATGAAAAGGTGATTACCTTCACTAGTAATCAAAAAGCAAATAAAAACCATAGTGAGATACCACTGAATATCTATCAGAATGCTAAATTTAAAAAGATTGGCAATGCCAAGTACTAGGGAGAATGTGAAACAACTGGAACTCTCATACATTGCTGCTAGGAAAGTAAACTAGTACAACCAGTTGGAAAACTTCTTGGTACAATCTGGCACAAGTTACTGAAGCTAAACGTAAATCTCACACATGACACTGTAATTCTACTCCTACCTATATATCCAAAAAAAGTTTATATAATTATGTCAAAGACACACAATAAAATTCATAGCAATTTCATTCATGATAGCTAAACACTGGAAACAACCAGAATGTCCATGAAAGATAGAATGAATAAAATAAATTTTGATACATTCATATAACTGAATAGTGCACAGAAATAAAAAGAACAAACTACTCCTACGCACAACATGGATGAATCTCACAAACAAAATGCGGAATAAAAGAAGCCAAACATCGAAGAGTAAATTCTGTATGATTCCATTTATATGAAATTTATTTATATATGAAATTCAAGAAGAGGCAAAACTAATCTATCTATTACAAGTTAAAATGGTAGTTACCTCTGGGTGGATTTGCCGGCAGAGTGTTTGGCACTGACTGAGAAAGGGCAAGAGGGAGGCCTTCTGGGGTGCTGAAAATGTACTATATCTTGATCATGTGTATCCATATATGCAAAAATTCACTGAATTATACACTGAATATTTGTATACTTCACTGTATGTATTAAAATACAGTAAAATAGTTTTTTAATAATGAAAAATACAATGGGATACCAGTTTTCACTTAGCACATGGACAAAAAATTTTTAATCTGGTAATATACTGTGTTAGAAAGGTATAGAAAAACAACCTGGTGGGAATGCAAGGTTAGTAAAGTTCTATGGAGGCCAATCAGCAAGATCTGTGAAAATCTTAAATTAGTCTACAGAAATTATTTGCTGACCTAATTGTCAGTTAAATTTATATTAAATTAATAATTTTACATATCTTTTAAATGGTGTTATCCTATAGATACATATATACTTGTAAAAGTATATGTATGAGGATATTCAATGCAACATGGTAATAATGAAAGTTTAAAAACAACCAAAAATGACTATCACTAGGAACCTGCTAAATAAATTATGATGTTTCAACAGAATTTAGTATCAGGCAGTCATTACAAAGAATGAAGCAGATCTATACATATGGAATAGACACCAAGACACACTGTTAATATTTTTTAAAAAACAGCAAAGTGAACAAACACACACATGCATGCACACATACAGGATGCTACCATTTGTTTAAAAAAACTAAAGATTATATATTTACGTGTTTATACATACATTATATATATATATATACACACACACACACACATATATTACCTTAAAAAATAAGGCTGTTACTTTTCCTTTAGTCAAAAGGGCCATGGTAAGTAATAATTTAAATTCTCTTTTCATTTTTACTGCTGTATAATCTTTTCAGTATCTTTGGAAAGTGATAATTTATCAACCATTTCAATTCTTGCAGATATTTTACTACCAAGCCTTATTGAAAAATCAGATACACTATGCTACCATAACCTACTGCCAACTCAAAATGCTTTCTTCTATACATGCAATTTCAATGATTACTTCAAGAATCTACCACTGCTTTGAAGTCCTTCTTTATGGCCTCCTCTCAATTCACACAACTTAGAAAAAAGTCTGAAACTATAACTGACAACTTAGCTTAAGAGAGTCAATCATCTCCAA
The DNA here is from genome assembly GCF_000951045.1 of Mandrillus leucophaeus. Taxonomy (NCBI): domain Eukaryota; kingdom Metazoa; phylum Chordata; class Mammalia; order Primates; family Cercopithecidae; genus Mandrillus; species Mandrillus leucophaeus. The sequence goes on from NW_012101569.1 coordinate 178,943, forward strand.
CTATGATTTCATTCAATAGCATCTTGTTTGTTCTCTTGATAATATAAACTGCAATTCGTAAACATATATTTGTTTACTTTTTATTTCCTGATTGCCTACTAAACCGTAAGTAAATAGACACATACGTATTATGCCACTTACTGTCAGCCTCTTACCTGTCTCTTGTACTCTTGGTTTCACTTTATCCAAGTCTTCAGTACCCTCACCAAGATTTTCTGCTAGTATCCTAAATAAAAGATTAAGATCTTCTTGATTTAGACTAACCTGTAAAATATTATGATAAAAAAAATATTACATTTTAAAATGAAACAATTATCATACAGAAAATAAATTTCCAGTTGCAACACGAGGGACAGAATAATCCTAATACTGAAAAGTTACGTACAATCACAACCCACTCAAGTACTGCACTACTTATTTCATGTTAAAATTTTTATATTCAAAGACAATAAGATGTTTATAGAAAACCAATGTAATTCATCAGTCAATATTAGCTCCAATGACTTGACTGATGTTTACTGAAAGTTAAATATGATCAAAGAAATGTGATCTTTTTTTTAAAACTGACAACTTCAGAAAATGCATAATTCTACTTTTTAAACAATAACAATTCCAATGAAATAAAAAGGTTGTCTTAAAAATAAAAATAAAAAATTTCCCTCAATGCTATAATTATCTTAGGTGTACTTAGATATCCCTAAAAATAAAAATGTACATATATAATATATGAGACAGTATAATATGCTAATGCATAATTTATATACAGATCCCTACCAACAGGTAGGCATAGCAAATTTTAAAGTTAAGAAATCTTAACTGAAGATTAAATTCTACTGAAAATAATAATGATCTTGTTGGACAAACTCTCACTGAAATTTTTCTTACACTAGTCAGCAAAAAAAGTCTTCATTTCATTTGGATTTCTACTTTAAAAGTCTTTGGAGTTTAAAACTTCAACAATGAAGTTTTTTTTGTCACTCATATACTTACATTCATTGAATCAAGATGTCCTTTAATTTCCACAACAGGCATCTTGTGGTACCAAGATGCAGCTAGATTCCGATTTACAAGAAATTCCAAGTTAATTGGGTGCAACAGCTGAATATCAGGATGGTAGGTGCCTGGCTGGATCACCGTCCTACGAAAAATAGAAATGTTACATATGCATAGATATAGGGTAGAAATGTAACTTTGGGAGGCCGAGACAGGTGGATCACGAGGTCAGGAGATCGAGACCATCCTGGCTAACACGGTGAAACCCCGTCTCTACTAAAAAATAAAAAAATTAAAAAAAAAAAAAAAGCAAAGTCAAGCAGTTATTTGCTGCTCTAAATACTGATTTGAAACAGTGTGGCTTAAGTATTTTCAAAACTGAATCTATAATTAATCCATAACCCACTAGAAGGGATAAATTAAAAGGTGATATACAATGAACCATTAAGAAAACTTTTTTCTTTAAATAGTAGATAGGTGAAAAATCGAATAAATTTTTAAGAGCAATCCACACTGTCGAAGAAATATAGAAAATCATCATATACAATTGTTCAAGGATTAATAGGTATGTTGGTGCAGAGACTGAAGAAAACAATGGCAAAGTGAACAAGTGAAGTTAGCATTTTCTAAGGCATTTCATAAAGATTTTCTCTAGGATTATTTTCTAGACTTGCCTTATAGTCATTAATTTTTTATTCTACATAATTAAATCTTCATGGATGGGGTAGAAAATAATTTTAAAATGAATTATGTACAGATTTCATGTGCCACCTGGTATGAGCACTGAAGATACAAAATAATTTACACAACATGCCTGCCAAAAATGTGTAAATTCAATCAAACCATGAGGAATCACTCAGACAAAACCAAATTGAGAGGTGAGTGGAACCAGACTCTAGTCTTCAAACTACAGTAGTAGTCATGTAGTCATAAAAAGACAAAGAAAAGCTAAAGAACTACTCCAAAAGAAATTTTTGTCAGTACAGAAATCTTCCTCAGTAGTACAGAATACAATTATATGCTATGGGTGATCCTGAATCAGGGGGAAATTTTTACAATGGACATTCCTATAAAGGAAATTATTATAATGGGACAACTGATAAAATCTGAATATTGACTAAATTTCAGATTATAGTATTGTATCAATATTAAATTTCTAGAATTATATCATGGTTAATGTAAGAGAATGAATGTCCTTGTTTATAGGAGACGCATGATAAAGTATTTAGGGACAAAAAGTTAAAGATGTCTATTCTCAAATGATTTAGCAAAAAATGTTTTAAATAATATGTATATGTTTATAGATAGGTTAAAGCAAATACAAACAATTGGTGAATCTAGATGAAGGATATGTAGGTGCATTCACAGTACTATTTTTTTCCATTTTTCTGTAGGTCTGAAATTTTTGAAAACAAAAGTTGATTAAAAAACTGTTCTGGTGGCCTGACGCGGTGGGTCATGCCTGTAATCTCAGTACTTCGGAAGGCCAAGGTGGGCAGAACACCTGAGGTCAGGAGTTCAAGACTAGCCTAGCCAACATGGTGAAACCCCGTCTCTATAATGAAAAATGAAAAAAATTAGCCAGGCATGATGGCACGTGCCTATATCCCCAGCTGCTCAGAAGGCTGAGGCAGGAGAATCGCTTGAATCTGGGAGGCAGAAGTTGCAGTGAGCCAAGATGGCACCATTGTACTACAGCCTGGGCAACAGAGCGAGACTTCATCTCAAAAAACAAAATAAAAAACTCTTCTGGGCCAGGGGTGGTGGCTCACGCCTATAATCCTAGCTCTTTGGGGGGCCAAAGCAGGTGGATCACCTGAGGTGAGGAGTTCAAGACCAGCCTGGCCAACATGGTGTAACCCCACTTCTCTTAAAAATACAAAAAAATTAGCCAGGCATGGTAGCGCACGCCTATAGTCCCAGCTACTCGGGAGGCTGAGGCAGGAGGATTGCTTGAACCCAGGAGACAGAGGTTGCCGTGAGCAAGATTGCGTCATTGCACTCCATCCTAGGTGACAGAACAAGACTCTAACTCAAAACATATACACACACATACACACACACACACACACACGCAACGACAACAACCAAAAAACCTCTTCTGTGTAACGGAACAGTTTATTTGAATAAACTGTGTTGGGTAGGAATTTCAAATCATAAAATTTCATGGAAATCATGAATATAATATTTAAATCCATAATTATTGAAAGAGCATACCTATAAAGTGTAAGCTTTGTTAGCTGCACATCCATTCTATCAATTACTGGAGGATTTAAGTAGTCTTCATCAGACACCAGACTGAACTGATTTTGAACTCTGATTAACCCAAGATCTACCACTACTGCATTGGTGGAAATGGAAGACTGTGGGATGACTATAACTGGTGCTTTCAAATCAATATTGATGGAAACACGAAAACTCCTCTGTGCAAGATCTTTCACACTTGTGGCAGCCTTTTCTGCAGCCTGGGCAGTGGCAGCACTCAGAGACTCTTTGGCTGTCTGGAAATTACTCAGGAAGTTCTGTGGACACAAAGCATAAAAAGAGAAATTCAAAGAGAATACAAGCACATCAATAATAACACTTTCTTCTTTTCATACATGTGGTAACTTTTTTTTCCCAATATTTAACTTTCCGTTGAGCTCTATTTTTCTGGTAGTAGTAAGAAATTACTGATAATCCATCTATAGCTATGAGCTGCCTGAACTGAGCTAATGTTATATGGTTAAGGAACAGAGAAAGAAATTTTTTCCAATAATTTTTTTACTAAAGAATTTGGCTTTATTATATTGTAGCAAAAATAATTTGTTCTAGACAAAAATCATTAAATGTTCAGATTTCAACTGTTAAATGGGGGTTTTGATCTCTACATTCATGCATAAATACCATCTATAATTAAAATAATGCCCACTCTAAAATCCAAGGTTTGTAACATTTGTCATCTTAATTATCACACTTTTAAAAGTATTTCAAAATTGAAAAATCAATATATAAGTAACTATTTTACCAGAAGTGACATAAGGAATTTATGAAGATAGACGATCTGAATACAGCCAACATTCAGAGACAGCACACCATCCACTTTGGACATGTCAGTATACAAATCTCCCTCAGTAGCATTTGGATACAAATCCAAATTAAAACGGAAAACTTCATTTCCCATTATTGACACAGCCTGAAAAACAGAGACTTGAATATACTCTATCCGGGAAGGTAATGACAAAATAAAACCCCATTTACAAAAGGGTTTTTATATTTTAATCTTTATAAAAACATTTTCCTATTGAAGTATATTTCATTAATGTTTTTAAAATAAAATACATTTTACAATAGAATCTCATATTCAGTCATTAAAGAATATTAACTATCTGTTTACAATCACCTACTTTCTTATGAACTGTCTTCGGATCAACATCTGTGACAATAATATTTTCCAGTCGGGCAAAAAGTGACTGTTTTCTTGACTGGAGAGAAAGGGAGGAATCCAGGCCTGAAAAAGAAAGTGCATTATCATAATTTCTACAGATCTACTATAAATAAGATCTTTCTTTCCATTACATTATTTTATTTTGGGGTGACTTTTTTAAATTTAGCAATGTTTCAACTCCCAATGGATAAATAAGTTGCAATATTAGAGATTTTTGGTTATATAAACACCAAAACCTATAAATGTGTTAAACAATAATTATCTGAATTTTCAATCAGGGGAAGAAACACATCTAGCACAAATAGATTATCTCAGAATTTAAGTAAATTATCCTTTATACCTCACATCCAGTCATTTACATGGAAACTATAAAAGTTACACAGATCAAATTCAGACTAGTAGATGCACTGCCATTTTGGAAAGGACAAAGGAAAAAAGCCCCTAGTTTTCTAGTTTTTAGGTTCTTAAAAAATTTCATTAAACATATTCAATATATTCTTTACCAGGTCACAACCAGCTAGTAAAAGTAAGCCAGAGGAAAAGCTAGATGAGTTCTGGCAGCTTTTACCTAAAAGAACATAATGGCCTCACAGATACTGTCATTCATTATAAGATTGCTTTTCATAAGGAAAGATAAATAAAGATAAATACATAACTATATTATGTATAAAAATCATATATTTAAAAAAAAGATTAAAAAGTTACTACAAAGCATGTCCATAGACCTTCACCTAAAATCTAGACTGAGACTTCTCCTAGCCCATCAACACCATCCCTACATTGACATCAGTATCCCTTTTCCACTTCCTAGATAACTCTCAGGAAGGTCCCAAACACCAGGATATGTGTGAGTTCAATTGGGATGGTCAGATTCTGATCAATATCTATATCCCAAAGAGAAGAAAGCATACAATCCAATTATGTCTTTTCAGCTTTCACAGCTCAGAGCCCTTTATTTGTACATTCTTTAGCACTGCAAAGAAAAAACAAGAAGGAAAAGTTTATTTTTTCGCCAATTTTTAATACCGTGTGAACTTTTACCTTGAATCTTGATTTCAGCGATATTGTTCTTTTCGTTGCAAACAACGACACAGAAAGCATTCAACTGTGCAAACAGCCTGAAGCCAATAATGTCACTATCTTTGGAGGATACAATCACTAAAAATAAAACAAAGCATCTATCACACAGTGAGATTTTAATCATCTACATTCTATTAAGCTTTAATCGCTATATTAAGTGAACCACTGCTATGTTAAAAAAAAATTATAACATTCTCCAACTCTTAACAATTCAAATACTTTTTTTGCTTTATATATTCTGTAAAGTTTGCTTTTTTAATAGTGAGATATTAGTTTTATAATTTAAAAGCAAGAAAAAAAACTAAAATAAATAAATAAGGACACTGAACCTCAGAAAAGTTAAATAATGTGCCTAAGGTTACATGGTTGAAGTAGCAAAATCAGGATCTGAACTGAGTTCTTCCAGATCCAAAATCTGGGCTCTTGGCCAATTAGATGCTACTCCTGAACCCTTCCCTACCTTTGTGTCTCTGAGCCTTAATTTCCTTATGTGTAAAATGGAAAGACTCACTCCTTATAAAGCCCCTTCAGCAGCCACTGAGAGGGAACAGCTCAGTATAAATACAGGTCATCTCCCCCTATTACCTACCTAAAGGCTTCCTATACCACCACCAAAATAAGAACAAAAACAAACATTTTTAAAAACAACAGTATTGATTACATATGCCTTATATATCAGGTGCTTGCATATAATTTAATTTGAAGAAAAGGGGAAAATTGTATTTAAATGACTGAGTCAGATAACCTCTAGTATTCCTCATTTAGCTTTAGAATTCTAAAACCCTTGCTAACAAAAAACAAAAATGTATGGTTCATACCTTTTGGCAGAGTTGAATTTTTTTGTTGTTTTTCAGTTGAAATTTGTACCTCCTTGGCAACATTTATGCTTTGATCATCAGAAGGAATAATGGTTGTGAGGTAATTAATAGAAGAGACAAGAGCTTGTGTTTGCAGCAACAGATTTAAAGATGAAAAGGCCACCTAAAAATGTTTTAAAGAGAAAATTAGTTTCCCACAGTCAGTTATAACCTGTAGTCTCCACGATAGATCCAAAAGATTCTCAAGAGGGCTTACATCATTGCTTCCCACCACTTAGAAGGAAGAGTAAAGAGAGGAAGATTCACAATCCTCTTAAACAGGGAATATATGGAGACAAATTACACTTACACACTTCAGAGGTACATCAGAATATTACAGGAACCTAATTACTCCATTTCCCAAGCATACTGGTTATGAAATCTATACTCCGCTTCTCATGACTATCCTGATATTCAACATATAGATGGCATCTTGGATCTTCAATGGACAATTATGATTATATAAAATTATAAGTAAAAAGGCAAAATCCCAGAACCACCATGTGCTACTACTATGTCTAGAAATGATTTCAAAGGTTGCATCTGTGAGATTTAAATATAAAAAGGACAATTATGAATGGGTTACTAAGTGATCTTTTCAAATCACAATAATGGTCTCATCATTTAAAAAGAAACACAATATATAACTTGTAGGGAAAAAGTACTGCTTTTTTTTTTTAAAACAAACACTCTAGAAAGCTAAGATAGCAATACAAATTGATTTCAAGAATGGGTAGTTTTCATTAATATAAAATAAAAAGCTCTGTTTATAAAAATGAATTTCTTTTCATTTTCTCATAACACTAAATGGATACAAAAATAATAAAAGGTTCACAATATTAAAACAGATTCCCCCACCTCTCAAAAAAGTGTGAGCTAAAACTCAACTCTCTCCTTTTCTTTTTAGTTACTCATAGGTACATTTTGCTCCTCTTACTCTAAGTTACTACGTAAGTAGTATGGATTCAAAACTGCTCAACATCTCTCCTTATATTTTATACACTTTTTCACCTGCACATCAAACAATGCTATCTAGTTTGGCTAGTTTAGAAACCTTTTAGTTCTTTGTACATCAAAGTTCTTTTGTCTATAGCATTCCCTAATTCAGAAATAATACGGAAACTTTTAAGGACGTTAGGATGTGATATAATGAAACAACAGCTTTACTAAGCTGAATCATAAACACAGAGCATGGTAAGTATCAATGAGGTTATTTATAACTCTTACTGGTCCTTGATTATGTCATCAAATTACCCAGTCAATACTCCTCAAATGATACTAGAGGTTTCGAGAGTAGGTTATTTTCAAACAGGATAAATTCCTTTTACAGAATTTCTTACCTTAACTGTTTGTTCAGTTTTTCCAAAAGTAGTTTCAAAACTAGGTCCATTCTTATCAGCCTGAAAAAAGAAATAAAAGTTCTAAAGAAGGTACTAGGATCAAAGTAAATAAATCACTTATTTATGATCTCTGGTTAATTCATTTATAGTTATAAATGTATTTTACATACATTGTATATTTAATTTTATTGCCATTATTTTAAAGTTACATCCAAATAATGTATTTATTATAATAGCGCAAATGTGTTCTTCTCTTCAAACATGGGAGAATATTCACTTCTGGGAAACTGCAGCTAGGAATCAGAATGACAAACTCTGAAGGTTGTAAGGTGTAAAGGTCACGTAGCCCATCTATCACCTAATGCTTAAATCCCTCCATAAAGTCTTTAGCAAGTCTATTTTTTTTATATCTCCAGTAAAAGAAACCTTGTTTCTTTACAAATCTAATCTTTAGAAAGCTTTTATTTAATGAGGTCTTCACACTGAGTCAAAAATCTATCTCTCATCATAACTAACCATTGGTCCTAGTTCTTTCTATCCTTTGGGAACACAAACAAATTCAAACTCAAAGATTTACCTCCTGTGAGAAGTTTTCTGGCCTTGCCAATTCCCTGTCTCTCTGTTCCAATAATGCTTTGTGCTTTTCTTTATTAGAGAATCAATCACATTTTATTCTAATTATTATTTACTTGTGTTATCTCCCTACTCATGTACAATTTTCTTGAGAACAGGCAATGTTTTTCATTTCTGTATCCCAAGCACCTAACAGTACAGACATCCAAAAACACATCCAGAGGTATTCAATAAATAGCTGTTGACCGATTAAACAAATCAACTAATCTTGAAGTCAGCTAAATACCATCAGTTCCTTCAGTGTTTCTCATATGAAATATTTTTGTGGCCCTTCCTATTCCTGGCATTTCTCTTCTGAACCCAATTTAATATGACTTTATCCTTTTTGATGCAGCATACTCAGCCAAATGTCACCTATATATGACCTATAATCAGTATAGGTATGTGGGTGTGCCCTAGAGGACAAATGGTACCTACTTCATCCCAGGCTTCCACCTCTGGCAACAAGAAGTTTAGTGACTTTGTATAATGGCCCTGTACTTAAGTGAAAGAAAAGAAGGTGTACAAATGAAAAAAAAAACAGATTTCCTATAATTAGAAACTGTGATACACATCCAGAGCCATTAGTAACTTACTGTCACATTTTTCCATCCAGAGATATCGTTTGGAGTACACAGTAAATATATAATCATTCTATAGCCCGTACCTTAATATACTCCACTTTCAAAAGATCTAATCCAGGTTTGTCAGAAGAGCTAATCAAGTGAAGGGGCTTCTTTTTGGATCCTAAAGAAAAAGGAAAAAAAAAGTGTTTCAAATAAATTGCTCTTTTGTAATTTGAAACTTTTTTAGATTTTTTAAAATTTGTTAATTAAGCTTTAAAAGAAAATCTTTGCATGTTGTCATAGTTATTAAATACAAAGGCCATCACTGTTGAAGAAATTAACCAATCCAAATTGTTACCTCTGACATCCAACTTACTTAAAAACATGCATATTTATTTTCACCTGATTTCACAGGCGACTTCTAAAATTCTGACAAATAATTTATTTTACTTCTATTAAAGAAATTTAAATAATTTCTTTTTGTTTAAGCTGTGAGAGGTGGCTTAAAAGAGGAAAGCTTTGTTTTTGTTTTTTTTCCTTAAAAGAGAACTGTTGAACTCCTTTTTAACTTAAAAACAACAAGTACTACCAGATGTCCTTTACATCCTTCGGTAGATGTACCAAGGAACTGCCTCCAAAAGCTATGCAGGGAGAAGTAATTTGTCCACCATTTTACCTATCTTTTGTTATTTGCAGTTCTTTAACTCTTGCTTCTGAGAGATCTCAAAATTTTCCCTTGACTTTCAAGGGCATAACCTTCACTGAAGGAAAAAATAGCTTAGAAAATTTATTATTTATATTTTTTTTCCTCAAGACAATAATGTAAACTTTATCTTAACAAAGGTCCTATAGAAATTACTAACACATAAAATATTTTTCTTCTAAATTGAGATTTGTTTTAGTTTCAACTATTAAAAAGTTATAAAACATAGGTATTTATACAGTCAGTGTTCTGTATCCAAGGATTCCAACCCATAGTATAAATATTATTACTTGTAAAGTGCTTAGAAGAGTGCAGCCATTATTTATTATAAATACAATATAAATGAAAGTGTTTCAGATATTCCAAAGTGCTACCTTTATTACAGGTTATTATTTCTATTTTTATGGCTATTACCTTCAATTTCATGGTAATCCAAGCTGATTTTCTTTAAATAAGATACTGCAGTTAAGTCAAATGTTCTCACTGTAGCCTCTGTTCCTAACTGAGTAACATTAAATACTAGAATTGTATCTTCTTCTTTCTGCTGTTTAGTAAATTCCAAAATCACCTAAAAGAATGAGAGCCAATGAAAAGTTGATAAGAAGTCTGAATCATACTTGAAATAATGAAAACAAAATCTTTCTCCATACACATCACCAAGAGAATAGTAATTTTGCTCATATGCTTCTGCCACCATAGCTATTTAATATAATTGCAAATTACCAACTTAAATTCGATTCTTGAGAATATAAGTACATTTATTAAAAAATCATGACAGAATTTAACTTATTTTTTCTAATTTAGTAAAAAAGAAATGTATAGATTCTTCCTTAATATGATTTTCTTAAACCTGTATTTCAAAGCAAAAATCATGTTTAGTAATTTTTTTAAAAGCATCCCCATTAAAGTAGGAAGTAAGAAAGATGTTCACTATCATACTACTATTTAACTCTGGAAATGATAGCCTGTATATTTAGCTAATAAAAAATAAAACATTGTAATTTTTAAAAGATGGAAGTACTTTTGATACTCTAATCAAAAAGTGTAGATCTTTGTCTCCACCCTTTGAATATGGGCAGGTTTGTGAATGCTTAAATCAACAGAGTAGAAAGGAATTGATACTATAAGGACTTCTGGTGTCAAAAAAGACCATGAAACTTCCACCTGGGAACACTCATACTGGGGGAAGCCAGCCACCATGTAAAAAGTTCAACTACTCAGACTACCATGGCTTTTACCATGCAGAGAGGCCATAAGTAGGTGTTTCAGTCAACAGTTACAGCTGAGCTCCCAGCCAACAGCCAGTATCAACTGCAAGCCTCGTAAGTGAGCCACAGGGACACCCAGTTTGAGGCTTCCAATGACAGAAGCCCCAGTCAACATCAGAATGCAACCAAATGAAAGACTACACACAAAATTACCCAGTTGAACCCTTCCAAAATTCCTAACCCACAAACCTGTAAGCAAAATAAAACAGTTGTTTTAAGCTATTTAACTTGATAGGCCGCAATAATAACCAGAATAATATAAATACTGAAGAAAGGCAAAAAGTAATATTATTAGCAGATGTTGTAATTACATACTTAGATAACACTTTAAAAATACTTAAAGAAAAGGCCAAGTGCAGTGGCTCACGCCTGTAATCCCAGCACTTGGGGAGGCCAAGGCAAGCGGATGACCTGAGCCTGAGGGTTCAAGATCAGCCTGGGCAACATAGTGAAACCACATCTCCATAAAAAATACAAAGCATTAGCTGGGTGTGATGGTATGTGTCTGTAATCCCAGCCTCTTGGGAGGCTGAGGTATTCTGTTATGGTAACAGAAAACAAATTAAGACATTCTTTATCACCATGAAGTTTACATTCTAGGGAAAGCTGGAGAAAATGAAGGTTGCTATCTTGTCCTGGTTGGTCAGATCTTTCCAATAAGATGACAATTGAACAAATACCTGAAATAAGTTTAAAAAAAAAAAAAAAAATCAAGCTATGCAGGGAAAGAATGGTCCAGGCAAAGGAAATAGCAAGCACAAAGAATGTGCTTTGGTATATAGAAGGAAAAACATAAGACAAGTGTAAGCTCCAAGTGGCAAGAACTTTACTCACTGCTATTTTCCAGTATCTAAAATAATGTCCAGTAATAAAGGCACATGATCAATACCTATTGAAGGGATAAATGGAATATGGCTGAAGCAGAATGAGCCAGGCAGGAAAGAACTGGTCAGTCATATGAGGTTTTACACATGTAAGGCCTTGTAGGCCATGGTAAGGACTTAGTCCTTTACTTTTAGTGAGATTTGAAGTCAGTGGAGGATATTGAGCCGAGTAGTAACATGATCTGACATTCCCTTTTCTTTTTATTTTACTTTATTTTATTTTAGGGACAAAGTCTTGCTCTGTCACCCAGGCTGGAGTACAGTGATACAGTCTCAGTTCACTGCACCCTTTACCTCCCAGGTTCAAGCAATTCTCCCAAGTAGCTGGGATTACAAGTGCCCACCACCATGCCTGGCTAATTTTGTTTTTAGTAGGGATGGGGTTTCACCATATTGCCCAGGCTGGTCTTGAACTCCTGACCTCAGATGATCCACCCACCTCGGCCTCCCAAAGTGCTGGGATTACAGGTGTGAGCCACCACGCCCGGCCTGACATTCACTTTTAAAGGATCACTCTGGCAAATGACAGAACAGAGTACCTGATGGAAGCAAAGACAGTTAAGAAGCTATAGCAAAATAATCCAGGCAAGACGATTACAGTGACTTGGACAGTACAGTAGCAGTAGAAAGGAAGAGCAATCATATGAATGCATTTTGAAGTTAGGGTCATGGGATTTAATGGTATTTTGGATGTAGTATGGAGAAAGAAGCTGTAGAAGGCTAATGGTAAAGAACATACCTTTCTCCAAACAAATACCAATAATACTTAGATTTGTACACACAGCTAAAATGTAGTATTTCTGACATTATATTTCAGGACATGCTCTCACTTTGGCATAATCAAACACTCAATAAGGAACACCTCCATTTTCTATCCTTTTTGTTTTATTATCAAAGCAAGACAAACTTTTTACAGAAATCTGGACTATATGGAAAAGCAAGAAGGCATATATAAAAACCTGTAATCTCACCACTCAGAGATGAACACTGTGTGTCATTTATCAAAGAAAACATACAAATATAACTTCAAATGGAATAATAATATCCTTGGTATTATAATCTTTTTGTTTTCCCAAATAATAATATACTGTGAACATCTCTCCATGTTTCCTTTTACCACATGACTTTTAAAGGCTGTAAACGTATGATGGAAACTTAGGTTGTTTACATTTTTCCAAATCATAAACATGATAATGAGCATTATTTAGCTAAAAGTGAAAAGTTTAAAAAATTAAAGTAGGCATGTCATAAAAATTTTCTACAGAAAAGTAAGTCCTAATTAAAAGTCTAAGCTCTTCCAGAATAAATTAGATATGCCACAGATCATTCTTACATCAATTTTTTAAAAAGCATTTCATTTTTTAAAATCTTTTTGTGTGTAAAATAGAGAGTGTGTGTGAGTTTGTGTATGTGCACGTGTGTTGGGCAGCAGGAAAGACAGAGTACCACGTTTTTAATATACTTGACATTTGGGTCTAGCTTGAGGAGAGCTTACAAGATAGTGACAACCAGAATATATCTATTTATAGACAAAAAAGCACACACTTCTTTAATTTCAAACTTGAGCAGAAGATTAATGAGCTCCTCATTTGGGACCTCTGCAGCTTTTTTAAGTTCTGATCCTTTCATACTTTTACCAGTCTGTGGTTCCCCATCTTCAGCATCAAAATACTCATCATCAGACTCTAAAGGAAAAAGACATTTATTTGATCTGAGACATTGTACACTGAAAACTGCATGAAACACTCAAATCTGTTCATTTATTAGATATAATCTTCATATTCAGCATCAGAATATCTGCTTTTTTTAAACTTCCACCAAGTGACTCAACCTGACATGTAATAATCACATTTAAAATCAAATAGCACCACGTTCTTTTCTTCAATGGTTCTGTTTTTCACTATAGTTCATTCACTCAATACTCAACAAAATATTTATTGGGTATTATCTACCATGTATCAGGCTGTGCCAGCTACTAAGGATACCAGAATGACCAGGATAGACATGGTCCTGTTCTGATGAAGCTTACATTCTAGTTCAAAATTAAAACAGATCAATTAGGTCAGAGCTAGAGAAAAGCTCATGCAGAGATTGGGGCCAAAAAAAGTAGTTTATTTAGAATCTTAAGTAAGCACTGTCAACTACCAAAAAAAAAAAAAAATCCCTTCATTTATCCAATGAAGACAGAAACTTGGGCTTAAAGAAGATAAGGGACTCAAAGTCACACTAATGTAGCACAACTAGAACTAAAACCAGTAAATTACTACAGCAGTTTCAGATGGCCCTTATTTTCTAAAAATGTTATCTCTGTATAACAATGTATAGGCTTAATTTAATACAGAAAGAGTATTTTACTTTCCTTACCTGATTCCACAGCATCTAGCAACAGTGAAGTACCAAGTAGACCTTTTGTCCCACCTGAAATAACTGGAATTGAGGATACCTAGCATAGAATACAAAAAGTTTTCTTAGAAACAATGACTCAGCAGGATTAAATGTGATAAATGAGAGGAAGACTAAAAACTAATAGAGGATAAAGAGAATGGAAAGACACATACACACAACATAACACAATATACAAATCTTCCAACAAGATATATTGTGTAATCAACTAATAGTTGGCTACAATTTACAAATTTATATTAAGTCTACTGCCCACATTAACAAGGACAAAACTAAGTGTACCTCTAGTAAGTTAGTCTATTAGTACTGTATATCATTTACATTCTATCTATTACAATATTAAAGTACATCTTTTTTATAGGTCTCTGACACATGGTATCACCATGAGCTCGCTTTACCAAATTTCATTTCAAAGTAGAAATCCAACATTTCTACTGTGTAAAGATCAATTCCAATTAAAGTGACCTACAACTTGTAAGTCTAACATATAAGGACATTTTATTCCAATTGTTTTATTTGCAAGATTCTAAAGATTTTTGTTTACTTTTTCCCCCTCTAGTTTTATTTAAAACACATTTTATAAATTTGAAAGACATTTTACTTTCATTTCTGTACTTTTAGTCCTTTCACTTATAAACCTTGCCCTGAAACTGACTTTTCATCACTGCTCTAAAACAATGGTAAAAATAGGTTTATACATTTTATTGTTTCTATTTACCTGTTTCTCTGGAGACTGGGCTGATGATTTCTGTGGCAAAGGTATACTGTTCACCAAACATAGCACATCTTTCATCTTCTGGTCAGAAATTCTCACATGCATCAAAGGAAGTCCTCCTGACACTTTAAATCTAAGATACAATTCAGTGGTTTTAAGTCAGCATCTCTATATTACAAACGAGGGAAAGAACTGCATTAATGTAATTAGATTAAAACATGCCTAAACTTTTGACATGTTTTAATCTAATTACATTAATGCCTCATTTAGACAACACTGGCAAGAAATTGAAAGTTCTATGTTAGCTAAGTTTCCAGATAATTTCAACATATCCCTCTTAAGTAGCCAAACCTTTTTAACTTAACTAATTTTTATGAAAATCTTTCCAAACACAATTCTCTACCTTTCAAAACCAAAACACTACTTCCTGGTATCAAAGATTTCTTATTATCAACATCAAAGAGTATCTATCTCATCACTCTCTATCCCATTGCCTTGCTTTATTTCTTTTTATATATAGCACTCGGCAGCACCTTACATCACATTTATATTTGTTTATGTCTCCCCTAATTAAAATGTCAGCTCCATGAGGACATCTGTTTTACTCACTACTGAATCACCATTGTGATTTTATCAGTTACTTACTTTTTAGCAGGGGCTTCTACTCTGTTTCCCTATTCAATGTAATTGCCTCAGGTTTATTTGTCTCAATAGCCTTGTGGCAGCTATGTGCTGGTCATAAAGCTCTTCTTGGTTGTTGTTTATCTTTGGCTTCCTGACTAAGCTGTGAACAGCTCAAGCTGACATATGCCTAATTGCTAGATGTCACACTGGGATACAGTAAAGCACTACAGAGAAAGAAATATAAAGCACTAAATGCCTATACTGGAAAAGAACTAAGGTCTCAAATCAGTGACCTCAGCTTCTACCTTAAGAAACTAGGACTGGAAAGAAAATGAAATCCTAAGTAAACAAAAGAAAGAAATAATAAACATCAGAGTGGAAATCAGGGGGGAAAAAAGAATCAAAAGAGAGAAGATAATGGAAACCAACAGCCAGGTAGCTCAGAAGATCAACAAAATTGATAAACCTCTGATCACAGTGATCAGCAGAAAAAGAGAAAAGGCACAAATTACTTACATCAGGACTAAGAGAAATAACATCACTACAGATTCTTCGTGTATTAAATAGGTAAAAGGAAAGCAATACAAACAGTTTTATGCCATACATTCAACAACTAAGATGGACAAATTCCTTAAAACACACGAACAACTCAAAACACTTGGAACACACAGGTCATTCAAAAGAATAGATAATCTAGCCCTGTATCTATGAAAAAACATGAATTTGTAGTTAAATACCTCTCCAAATGAAAACTCCAGGGCCAGACGACTTTACTGGTGAATTCTACCTAACATTTTAGGAAGAAATAATACCATTTCTACACAATATCTTCCAGAAAACTCAATGTATGAGGCCAACATTATCCTGATACCCAAACAAGAAAAGCACAGACCAATATCCCTCATTAACACAGATATAAAAGTTTGTAATAAAATTTTGGCAAAATAAGTCCAAAAGTATTTTAAAAGAATAATACATATGGGTTGAGTATCCCTTATCAGAAATGGGACAAGAAGTGTTTCAGATTTTTGATTTTTCCAGATTTTGGAATATTTGTATTACATAATGAGATATCCTGCAGATAGGATCCAAGTCTAAACACGAAATTGATTTATGTTTCATTCACACCTTGTACACACAGTCTGAAGGTAATTTTATTTTAAAAATGTTAATAATTTTGTGCAAGAAACGAAGCTTGTGTTAAGAACTTATGTGCAGAATTTTCCATATGTGACATAACGTTGACTCTCAAAAAGTTTCAAATTTTGGAGTATTTCAAATTTTTGGTCTTTGGATTAGGGATGTTCACCACTACTAAGTGAGGTTAATCGGTAATGAAAAGTTGGTTTAACATCCACCTGATAAAGGGTATCAATAAACTACTGATACATACAACATGAATGAATCTCAAATTAATTATGCTGAATTAAAGACGTCAAACAAAAAAATTAAAAGTCTAAGATTCTACTTATGTAAAATTCTAGAAAATTCTAACAAATCTATAGTGTCAGAAAGCAGATGAATATTGTCCAGGGAGTGGGGGAACAGAATTTAAGTAGGGAAGGAAAGAAAGGAATACAAAGGGGAACAAGGACACTTTTGGAGATGATGTGTTCATTATCTTAACTGTGATGATGGTTTCGTGGCTATATAGCTAAGGCAATATTTATCAAATTGTAAACTTTAAATAGATGCAGCTTATTGAACATCAATTATATTTCAATAAATCTGTTTTTTGAAAGTATAAACATTTCATAACTGTCTATTTAAATTCAAAATTAATTTTCTATTTTTTCTCAGGATTATATGGTATTTCATTATCAAAAGAGCCTCTAATGTTTTTGAAGATTTTATTTTGTTCATATTAAGTGTTGGATTAGATTCATTCAAAAACATGAACCATCAACTTTTATACACTGTAAAAGTCCAAATATTTCTGAAGAGTTGATGTATAATTCAAATATAAATTTTCTTAAAAATACATTTCTGCTGCAAAATGGAATAATCATTATTTTTTTCTGTCTCCCACAGAAATCTATCTTTGCTTCCTTAAATTCTAGCAACTGATGCAGATATATTTCACCTGTTAATTTTCTAATATACAAGAAGCTCATACATTACCTGGCCATTCTTATGTCTTTTTCTACCATAGCTTTGGCCAACTCAACATGAATATCCATGGGTTGCAATATATGCATAGTTGATGGATGCTGAAATCGACACTTTTTCCAGTTTTCCTCTTTAAAAAATAATTTAAGATATTATGGTTTTTACAAACAGCCATGGAACATGGATAAATATTATTTTTAATGAATATTATTTTAAATTATCAGACATTCTATGGAAAATCACTGTAAATTAATCCAGAGTCAATGATTACCAATTTTTACTTCTTTCAGCATATCAGTTAAATAACCTATGCTTTTTAAATACAGACTGACAAGATCAAAGACTGTGATATAAAATAACTATATTTGGAGAATGTTCACATAACATCTTGCATTTCAAAGTAAACAGGAAAAACAAAGCCCAGAATCTATTACCTTAATTCCAGAATTAATGACCAAGGTTGATAATTACAGTGAAAAGAGGAGGAAAAACAAGAAAAAAGAAAAAAAGAGGTTTATGGGGTTCCTAAGTACAATATTTACACCCAGCTTAGTACACAATTCCAAAGCAAAGATGAGTTTTTGTGAACAAAATTTCATGACCAAAAAAGTATAATAATCACTTTTCTTCAAATAAGAAGGTCCCAAAAACAGATTTTCCAATAACTAATAGAGAACTATGCAGATCTTTATTGGTGGCAATGACTGAAAATCTTTTATCACTTATAATTCAATTATTATTATTTTTTTTTTCAAACAGGGTCTCACTCTGTCACCCAGGCTGGAATGCAGTGGCATGATCTGGGCTCACTGCAAGCTCTGCCTCCCAGGTTCATGCCATTCTCCTGCCTCAGCCTCCCAAATAGCTGGGACTACAGGCGCCAACCACCACGCTGGGATTTCACCGTGTTAGCCAGGATGGTCTCAATCTCCTGACTTCATGATCCGCCCACCTTGGCCTCCCAAAGTGCTGGGATTACAGGCGTGAGCCACCGCGTCTGGCCATAATTCAATTATTCTTAAGTACATACAAAAGAAAAGGCAGTTTTAATGGTCTATGTAAATACTCCACTTCAAGGAATTAAGAGGCTCTTAACACATGAAAAGTAAGTAGAGCATTATGTATTTACATTTTAATAAGTCTCAACACTCCTACTAGTGTATAAACTCTGCAGATAGAGACTGTAACTGTCCTTTCCTCTAATGACCTCCCACAAAGTGATACTATGATCAAGGATAATTAATAAATATGTATTGTTTCTAGAAACTAAATAAGTCTAAAAAAAAATTTACTTAAGCGTAGAAAACACCAAAGCTTTTGGAAAATAATTAAGTTAATTATCTTTAAGATATTAAGACTGTATCTACTACTTTGTAGATATATATTTCTCAGATATCTACAAAAGTAGAAAGCATAATATACTAGTAATACTATTGAAATAAAGACGAGGCTAATATAGTACAAGATTTAATAATGAAGGCAGCAAGGAAAATAATATTGAGTCATCCCAAAAGCAGTAAGACAGAAAAACATGAATCAATTGCAACTTCCATTTTGTGTTCTAAGCAGCTTTATAGTCACATTACAAAAATATAGGCTATGAATAGGCTTAGACTGAAATGGAGCTAGGTATCCTAAAATGACTACCCAAATTTCCATTTCTATTTATAAATGTTGCAGTAATTTACACTAATAGTGTCCTACATGGTTTATTTAAGCGGCCAAAAGAATATGTGTGCAAAATGGTTGTCAGGGTTGATATATAGGCACACATACATAGACGGATGCTACACAAACTACCCAACATAATCCCAAGATCCTA
Organism: Mandrillus leucophaeus; assembly: GCF_000951045.1. Classification (NCBI taxonomy): domain Eukaryota; kingdom Metazoa; phylum Chordata; class Mammalia; order Primates; family Cercopithecidae; genus Mandrillus; species Mandrillus leucophaeus. The sequence continues at coordinate 198,346 of NW_012101569.1, forward strand.
AAAATTGAATAATGGTTTACCTGCTCTTGCAAAAAGTAGTTGTACATTTTTTATTTCAACATCAAACTTGTCATAAGCCTTATCCATTATTTCTTCCAGAGATGATCTAGTAGTCTTCTGTAAGCCTTGATCTTTACTGTTGAGCTAAAATGAAAGACAAATCTCAATTTTTTTTTTTCCAAAACAGAAAAGCACATATATAAACATACTTTAGCTAGGTTTCAATCTTGCATTTAGTCAGTTAAAACCTAACAAAATGAAAATATTGCCCTTAATGAATAAACATTTTAATTTTCAGATAATTATTTGTAAACAAGAATATTTCAGCATACATCTCTATTAAAGTTGAGAAATAGGTGTTCAGCACATTTTCATGTTTGAGCTATCTGCCACAAATAACTTGTCTAGATGTACAACTCCTCCTCTTCCTGGATCTCAGGAATTACTGCCTCTTATAGTCCAGCTCCCCTGACCCCCATCCTACACTCTTCACCATTAAATAGCAGCGTTTTGTTCCTTCTCTGCACTATACCACAGGAATAATTAGACAACTATAACTCAGCTCCAAATTGTACTGCCTTTTCTCCCTTCCCGGTAGAAGCAAGGATCCATTCAGGAGTATACAAGGGATCTTCAAAAAGTCGATGGAAAATGCCCATTATGAAAAAACTATGCATGAATTTCAAAACTGTTTCGTACCAAAAGAAACTTGAACTAACTTTTTATAACATGACTGAACAGGATCTAGCTTGAGTCACTAAGAAGATTAAGACATCAGCTTGAAAAGGACCCCCCCATCATAGCAACATGAATTCTGCTAAAATTGAGGCAAAAAACAAATGTATGCTGAAGCTTAGGTGAAAGAATGGTGAAATCAGTAATGCTTCATGAAAAATGTATGGGAACAGTGCCCCAAAGAAATTAGCAGTTTACAAATAGATAACTAATTTTAAGAAGGGTCAAGACAATTTTGAAGATGAAGCCCACAGTGGCAGACCATGCACATCAATTTGTGAGAAAAAATTTAATCTTGTTCATTCCCTAATTGAAGAGGACTGATGATTAACAGCAGAAACAACAGTCAACACCACAGACATTTCAACTGGTTCAGCTTACACAATTCTGACTGAAAAATTAAAGTTGAGACAACTTTTTAATCAACAGGAGCCAAAACCACTGCGCTCAACTCAGCTACAGACAAGGGTAGAGCTTTTGATGGAAATTTTAAAAACAAGTGTGGGATCAAGATCCAGAAGCATTTCTTCAAAGAATTATAATAAGAAATGAAACATGGTTTGGGCATGGGGGCTCACGTCTGCAACCCCAGCACTTTGGGAGGCCGAGGTGGGCGGATCACTTGAGGTCAGGAGTTCAAGACCAGCCTGGCCAACATGGTGAAACCCCGTCTCTACTAAAAATACACAAATTGGCCAGGTGTGGTAGCGTATGCCTGTAATCCCAGCTACTTGCAAGGCTGAGGCAAGAGCAACACTTGAACCCAGGAAGCGAAGGTTGCAGTGAGCCAAGATTGCACTACTGCACTCCAGCCTGGGCGACAGTGCAAGACTCTGTCTCAAAAAAAACAAAGAGATGAAACATGGCTTTACCAGTATGATCTTAAGGACAAATCACAATTAAAGCAATGGTTATCATGATGTGAAAGTGGTCCAGTCAAAGCAAAAGTAGAGTAGTCAAGAGCAAAGGTGATGGCAACACTTTTTGGGGATGCTCCAGGCATTTTGCTTGTTGACTTTCTGGAGGGCCAAAGAACGATAGCATCTGCTTATTATGACAGTGTTTTGTCAACCAAAGTTTTAGCAGAAAAACACCCAGGAAAACTTCACCAGAGAGTCCTTCTTCACCACAACAATGCTGCTTCTGCTCATTCCTCTCACCAAATGAGGGCAGTTTTTGTAAGATTTTCTATGAGAAATCATTAGGTGCCCACCTTACAGTCCTAATTTGGCTCCTTCTAACTTTTTTTGGTTTCCTTATCTTAAAAAAAAATCTATAAACAGCACCTATTTTTCTTCAGTTAGTAATGTAGAAAAGACTACAATGACATGATTAAATTCCCAGGACCTTCAATCCTTGAGGGATGGACTAAACGGCTGGTATCATCACTTACAAAAGTGTCTTGAACTTGATGGATCTTATGTTGAGAAACAAAGTTTATGTTTTTTATTTTTATCTTTTAATTTCATTTTTCCACAAACTTTTCAAAGTCCCCTCATATATTTGAAATTGTCACCTTTTACTGGAGGCTTGGATTTCTACAAGATTCAAAATCCAAAATCCAAAAGTTATCTTGCTCTACTTAGTTGCCGACAGTGGTTTAATAAACATATATTCATATACGTACAATTTCCTATTGTCAAAATATATAGGCAACAAATAACAGTGTACAATTAAGCCCTGCTATGAAAACAGAAATGCTTCTTTCTAATTAGGAAAAGACAGAGGTAATCCAGTCCTTACTGTCAAATCACCTACCATTACAGAAAATTTGGAGGTTTTTTGTTTTAATAGTCATAAAACACATATAAAATACTCCAAGCTAGGCTTGAAAAACAGGTTAAAAAAATAAGTCTACATTTAGTTTAGTGAACTCTGAAGAAAAAAACAGCAAACTATTGGAGAGTTAGCTAGCAAACAGGTCAAAGATGGGCAGACAAAAAAATGCATATATACCTACCTGAAATGTACCAAAATCTAAAATCAGAAGATCTGACTTTTCATGGTGGAAACCTGTCTGTGGAACTACTAGATAAGAAGGCTTCAGATTTATCCTTAAATCAAGGACTTTTCGAGTTTCAATAATATGTGTAAGTCCTAAAGAAGGTAAGAAATAATGACATTAAATGGTCAAGTTGAAATATGTAATCATATTATTAACAACTAGAATAAGAATTTTACTTGAAAAGTATTACAAAGGAGTATTAGCTTTTCTCACAAATCAGATTCTCAATTCAGCATGTAAGGTGAAGACTGCATATAGCCAATAGGAAACAATTTATTATAGCACAGTATAGTAAACCCAACATAGCTAGTATTTTATGTAGGGATAGAAGAATTTATTATTTCCTTGGTTAAGGAACTGGATAAAATAGTTGCCTTGAGTTTAGAGGCCATGTTATACAAAAGTAAGTATCTTTCAAACTATATTCACACACAGTGTGATGAACAGTTTCTTAAGAACTGAGATGGAGGATGGTTTTCCACCTCAAGCTCATTCTGAAGCACGACTTCTTGACTGTAATGGCAGGAAGAATCGTCTGTACCCCATATTATGCTCTTTCTCACCTAGTCTAACAGGTATATTTGACTTTGAGTAAGCCATGTCCACTCTATACTGTAATACAGTCTGAGTTTAAAATAAAGAAAAAAAGCAACATAATATTTTGAACACAATGTTTACATTAAAGTAGACAAAACTTTTAAAACTTAGCTGATGCTTATGTAGACACTCAAATTCTTTACCTGTAGCTGTTCTCTCCTTAATTTCTTCCAGCTTCATCAATGTTGCTGATGTTATTTGCTCAAGATCCAAACCCTTATTTGATTGAAAGAATTCAACCACTGCATTGACAGTTTTCTATAACAAAAAATTTTTAATATAATCAAGTTACACATAGTTCTTTCCATGTTGTAAACTTTAATGTTTCACCTCAATTCTAAACAGCTGTAGTTTTGAACTGTGGAACTCCAAAGATATTCTGTCCAACTACATCTCCCCTTGGAGTAAAAGAGAACGTGGAGAAAGGAAGAGCCTAAGCAAGCTTACTGGAGAGGCAACAAATGTGCATATATCATTAAGGTATAAAGTATGTTCTATAGTGTCATATGGATGTAGCAGCAGACATTACTTCTAGTTTTAGCCTCCAATTAGTCAGAAGGTGAAACTCTACTTCTCTATACTCTAATTAGATTCCCTTGCACTCTGAAGTTTAGAAAATTAAGAGGAAGAAAGCCATTTAGCTCTTACCTACAAGCCAAATTTAAACTTTTAAAAAATCAGAGATTTTCCAAGATGAAAACAGTTCTGGAGACTGGTTGTTTAACAATGTGAATGTACTTAACACTACTGAACTGTAAACTTAAAAACAGTTAAGATGTTAAATTGAGTTATGTGTATTTTACCACAATTAAAATTTTTTAATTATAAAATATAATGAGTTCTGCAGTCTTTATATACTGCCTCCCCTCCACCGACCCACACACACACACACACACACACACACACACACACAGTGAATTTAGCTTTCAATCGTAAAGTAAAATTACATCAGGGATCTCAACAAGGTGGGGCGAAACTACAAGTGATGCAATGAGTAGTGAACCGTATCCATATTGCTCACTAACTTGAGATGGTGGGTAAGAGAGCCTGAAAAAGGTAAAGCCATAGATACAGAACTTGAGCCAGCATTTCCAATAACATCTAAACACCAATGCTTTTTTCCATGTTAACAATATTTAAAATTCTTTTAATCACTGCTAAAGCTCTTTGAATTTGTTCCAAACATCGAAAGAAAAGAGAAAATACACAAAAAAGAACTGGAGTAGGAAGTCAACATATAACAATTTGGGAGTAGTTGGCAAATAAACAAGAATTTTTAAAGTATATTAGATTTTTTTAAATTTAACATAAGCATAGATAAGTAAACCTTGCAGTAGGGAAAAATGTATTGCATATGAAAAAATCAAAATTAGCTCCTGAACATGTACTGCTTTTGAAACAAGAAAAACCTATTAGGAAACTTACCTATTAAGTAAATAAATGTTAAATATGAAAGAGGAGAAATAAGAAAATGTCTAGCATCCATATGCTCACCATAAAGGAAAAATTCTTCTTTTACAAATTTATTCACTTTAAATTAGAAAATTCAATATAAAATTGTCCACTCAAATAGGATGCTTACATTTTATTTTTGAATATGTCAGAAGTATAAGATGGTTTAAACAAAGAGTTACTTTCTCCTTGCACTTACAGCATCATAGATGACCTCCACAGGCTGAGACTGAACAATCAGAGTCTGGTCAGCAGGACTATCCTCTGGATTGGTTTCAAATTTAATTTTAAGCAAGGATGATGTAGTGTCACCAATTGAAGCCACAAGTGATGGTACAATATCCTGCTGTCTCAAACCTGTTATATACCAGTGTTCTAATTTTGCTTCTACCCTATAATCCAGTGAAGAACAAGGAAAGATACAGATAAGGTCTTTTGTAATCTAATGGGCTAAAATACAAATTTCCCTTTAAACACTTCTTTGAGAACCAGGACCATCAATGCACCTTATCTAAAGCTGAAGCTCAACCTTCTTATCCAGGCATTCAATTGCTCACACACAATCTGGTTTGCTGCTCTTGTTGTTTTAATTAACTCCTTTCATCTACATGAAAAACTCACTTTAGCCAAATTTAGAATACTGTAAAAGTTCTGATCACTGTTGCATGAATAAAAGATCACATGACATTGATGAACTCCTCTCCCTACTTCTATGCCACCCTTAATACCCTCTTACTCCATTCCAGCTTCTCCTAGTCATTTCCATTCGGCTAACCTAGACCTTCTCCTAGCTCAGTTATTCTCTTCCACAACTAAGCTTGTGTAGCATTAACTATGAGGCATTTAATTTTACAATATCTTCTTACCCTAGAGCTGTCTAATGTCATATAGTTCTCGAATTATTAACTTCTTGCATATCTTTTATCAGCTATAGCATACATTTCTTGAAAACAAAAACTTTTTGTACTTATCCATAGCTTTCACAGTATTGAGCCTATAAATTAAATACTATCCAATAAATATGCACAAACGAAAGGAGGGAGGGCAGAACAAATGATGAAATACCCATACAGCGCCATAACAAAACAAAAGCAAATATAAAAAGACTATCTTGACATATACATGCAAGAGAAATTAAAGAAGAGCTGGCATTAATCATTTTTAATCCTGAATAACACACCACATTTTTTGCCTAAAACTATAACTAAAAATAAAAATTGAAATAAATTTTTAAAAACTTACTTAAGTGCTTGTGCTCCTGGTCGCTGAAATACTTGAGTGCCCAGCCCAATTATCTGAATTTTTAGTATTTCTGGAATATTCTTGTTTTCTCTTATCGTAACAGAGGTGCTTACTAACTTCAGGGTCATTATATGGGCAACATACTATACAGAAAGAATAAAATTAAAATTGTTAAAGTTTAAATAACTATTACTTTCTTTAATAATTTCTTATTTAAATTTGTTGAATTATAAAGCAACCTAACAAATAGAGCACGGTAGGTTCTGGCATCCATATGCTCATCATAAAGGAAAAATTCTTCTTTTACAAATGTATTCCCTATAAATTAGAAAATTCAATATAAAATTGTCCACTCAAATAGGATGCTTACAAAAGATCTAGAAATTCATTTCTCTGAAGTTTTATTTTATTTTTGAGACATAGTCTTGCTCTGTTGCCCGGGCTGGAGTACAGTGGCTCAATCACAGCTCACTGCAACCTCCACTTTCCGGGTTCAAGAGATTCTCCTGACTCAGCCTCCCAAGTAGCTAGGATCACAGGTGCCCATCACCATGCCAAGCTAAGTTTTGTGTTTTTAGTAGAGACGGGGTTTCACCATGTTGGCCAGGCTGGTCTCGAACTCCTGACCTCAGGTGATCTGCCCACCCCGGCCTCCCAGAGTGCTAGGAATACAGGCAAAAGCCACCGTACCCAGCCTTCCCTTAGTTTTATAGGTTATAACAACGAAACAATTACAAACCATTTTGTGGCATATTCAATTCAGTAGCTTTTTCTGAAAAAAACTATTTCAGAATAATCCTGTGGCTGAAGGAAAAACATATGCTTGATTGCTGTGCAGAGTTAGTAAGACAGTGAGAAAATAAATCCTGACCCCAAAATTACTGAGCCAAGATTGAAGGTAAAACAGAGAACCAGGGAGATGATCCTGGAATCTGAGGATCTGCTTCTCCTAGAGGTATTCGGAAATTTCAGAGGGGACAGCCTAGGGGCTGTGAAGTTAGGCTAGCAGGGTCAAAATTGGAAACCAGGTCCCATCAAAAGGTAAAAGCACTGATAAAACACATTTTATTTTGCCTGGGACCCTAAAGGGTTATATCATAAGAGTAAAAGTGAACTGGAAGCAGGCAAACTCCCATGATCTGGCAGCACAGCATCAAATCATCTCAATACCTACAGTAACAATGATTGGTGCACGTACACACATACACACTCTCACACACACACACACGTACACACACACGTACACACACACACGTACACACACACACACAGGCTCACTAGATTCATGACCAATTGGAACAAAAACCAGCAGAAACAACAGAAAATAGATTCACAGGAGCTCTAGACATCAAGAGTCTAATTTTAGACTTACTCAGACTACTAGATTTATTAGGGTCAAAGACATAAAAGATAAAACAGCATGTTAGCAAGAACTTGGAAGCTATAAAAAAAGAACCAAATAGAAATTCAAGAACTGAAACAGACAAAAACCAATTAAGAATTCAATAAATGAGTTTAATAGTAATATACAAAGAGCTGAAGAGAGAATTAGAGGAAACTAGCCAAAGAATAAACAGATAAAGAACTTGGAAATACCTCAGAGAAAATAAGACACACATGATATTATGAAAAGAGCCTACTAAGTACATTAGAAGTCCCAAAGGATGAAGTATAAAAGAATGATGGGAAATAAAACTGGGAAGTGAGGATTTTTTTCCCATATTGATGAAACCTCAAGATGTCCAAACAGGAAGAAGTCCAAACAGTATAAACAAAAATGAATACATACATACAGCTGAATACACAAAAGAAAATGCAGGCCTAACAACAATGAAATTATATCTTCAAAACTCAGAAAATCATTAACAACCTAGAATTCTATACACAGAAGTATCCTTCAAGAAATAAGAAAAAATAGACATTTTCAGAAAAACAAAAAAAAAATTAAAAACTTGTCACCAGCAGAACTACATTTAACAAAATAATATAATCGGCATTGTTCAAGTAGAAGGAAAATTACTGACAGATGGTCAGAGACACAAAAAGGAATTATGTGACTGGAATATTCAATATTGCTTAAATTACAACTGTCCCCATAATAATTTACAGATTCAATGTAATCTCTAACAAAAGCAGCATGTACTTTTGAAAACACTGATAAGATGATTCTAAAAGGTACACATAAGTGGAAAAGGCCTAAAAGGCCTAAAATAGCCAAAACACTCTTTAAAAAAAAAAAAAAAAAAAAGAGGCTAGGCATGGTGGCTCACGCCTGTAATCCCAACACTCTGGTAGGCTGAGGCGGGCAGATCACGAGGTCAGGAGTTCGAGACCACCTTGGCTAACACAGTGAAACCCCATCTCTACTAAAAATACAAAAAATGAGCTGGGCGTGGTGGCGGGAGCCTGTAGTCCCAGCTACGTGGGAGGCTGAGGCAGGAGAATGGCATGAACCCAGGAAGCAGAGCTTACAGTGAGCTGAGATTGCACCACTGCACTCCAGCCTGGGTGACAGAGCGACACTCTGTCTCAAAAAAAAAGAAAAACAAGTCAGAGGTCTTACTTTGAGACTTAAAAAACTATAATAATAAGTACATTAGTCCATTCGCATGCTGCTAATAAAGACATACCTGAGACTAGATAATTTATCAAAGAAAGAGGTTTAATGGACTCATAGTTCCACATGGCTGGGGAGGCCTCACAATCATGGCAGAAGGCAAGGGAAGAGCAAAGACAATGTCTTACATAGCAGGCAAGAGAGCTTGTGCAGGGGAACTCCCATGTATAAAACCATCAGATCTCACGAGACTTACTCAATACCATGAAAACAGTATGGGAGATACGCTCCCAATCATTCGATTTTCTCCACTTGGACCCGCCCTTGGCACGTGGGGATTATTACAATTTAAGGTGAGAGCTGGGTGGGGACACAGCCAAACCATAGCATCAAGATTGGGGCCATAAGTGTAAAAATAGACAAAGAGTTCAATGAGAGTCCACTGTATCCACACATATAAAGTCAATTTATTTTCAACCAAAGGGACAACTCAATTCAATAAGAAAAAAAATGCAGTCTTTTTAAAATACCACTCAAACAACTGGATAAACATAGGGAAAAAATAAACCTCAACCCACATGCCACTCCAAATACAAAAATTATTTTAAGATGAATACTAAACTAAAGATAAAACCCAGAACCCCATAAGTTTCTAGAAAGAATACATAGGAGAGTATCTTTGTGACTCTGAGGTAGGCAAAGGTTTCTTGAACAGATCTAACGTTAGCAGTAACCATAAGAAAAAACACTTCATCAGTAGAAAATTAAAATTGTTTCTCATAAATAACTACCATTAAGAAAATCAAGAGGCAAGCCACAAATTGAAAAATTTATACATGCACCTATAGCAAAATGTACATATCTATATCTATACACAAACACAACAAAAGTCTTGTATGCAAATATAAAAATAACTTCCACAAACAACAATAAAAGGACAAACAACCCAATTTAAAAATGACCAAAAATCACACATGAACAAATAGAGATGGCCAATAAGACATGAAAAGACAGTCAACATCTGCATTAGTCTGTTTTCACACTGCTATAAAGAACTGCCCTAGACTGGGTAATTTGTAAAGAAAAGAGGTTTAACTGACTATCTTTCAGCATGGCTGGGAGGCCTCAGGAAACAAAATCATGGCAGAAGGCCATGGGGAAGCAAGGTACCTTCTTCACAAGGTGGCAGGAAGGAATAGTGTTGAGTGAAGGGGGAAGAGGCCCTTATAAAATCATCAGATGTCATGAGAATTAACTCACTATCACAACAGTGTGGTGGAAACCACCCCCATTACTCAATTATTACTACCTGGTCTCTCCCTTGATGGCGGTGAGGGGTGGATTATGGGGATTGCAATTCAAGATGAGATCTGGGTGAGGACACAAAAGCCTAACCATAACAACATCATTAGTCATTAGGAAAATGCAAATTAAAACTATAGTCGAGGAACATATCAAATCCGCTTAAATGGCTAAAATTAAAAAGCCTGACAATATCAAATGTGGCAAGAATATGTAGCATCTGGAACTAGTGGTAGGAATATAAAATATTACAACTTTCCGAGAAGTGTTTGCCAGTTTTTAGAAAAGTTATACATATTTACCCTATGACCCAGCAACTCTACTCCCAGATATTTAACTCAAGAGAAATAAAAACATATCTCCACCAAAGACTTGTACAAGTATGTTCATAGCAGTGTTATCTGCAATAGCCCAAACCCGAAACCACAAACATATATATCTACAGGAAATAGATAAGAAATTATGGTATATTCATACAATGAAAACAAAATAACAGTGTTGGTAGTAAAAAACAAAAAGAAATAAAAGATACAATTACTATAAAAATCAGGATAATGGTTACCTTTGGAGAAGCAATGATGGAGGACATAGGGGCTTCTAAGGTGACAGCAATATTCTAAATCTTGACCTTCATAATAATTAAACACTCTTCCCTTTTTAGTCAATGAAATAGGCAGTACATTTTGGTTTTGCTTTCTCTTTTATATATGTCATGCTTCACAATTTGAAAAAAATTTCTTAGGATAAAATTTTTTTAAGATTCTATTTAGCACTATAATAAGTACTTTTGTCAGGTTATTCTTACGTTCACTAAAACTACTTAAATCTAAAGTTGGAGGCTGGGCACAGTGGCTTACACCTGTAATCCCAGCACTTTGGGAGGCTGAGGATGGCAGATCATCTGAGGTCAGGAATTCGAGACCAGCCTGGTCAACATGGCGAAACCCCGTGTCTACTAAAATTACAAAGATTAGCCAGATGGGGTGGTGGGTGCCTGTAATCCCAGCTACTCAGGAGGCTGAGGCAGGAGAATCGCTTGAACCCAGGAGGCAGAGCCAAGATCACACCACTGCACTCCAGCCTGGGCGACAGAGCAAGATTCCATCTCAAAAAAATAAAAATAAAATAAAGTTGGAGAGAGAACCTGACTGAAAGCATTTAATCATTAAGTAGCAGAGTAGAATTGAAAATATTTTTATTACTTAAAAAAAATCAGTAACTCTAACCCAATTCAATCTAACATAGTATAATGAGACAAAATTCCTTTAAACCACTTAAATAATTACCTGCTTAGGTAAAGTTAGGTTGTGAGTACTCTCACTATAACCAATGGCAGTGAAGAGTTTATCCTTTTCCTCTGGAGTCATAAGGTCATCAATAGCTATGAAAAAACAACATTTTAAGAAATTAATTGCTTCCATTTTACAGATATAACTAAAAAGACTAACCAAACTAACAAGTATCCTAAAATCAACAGACACAAATGCTAAAGCAAAATTAGCCAGGTAATATCCGCTAATATACTACAACTTTGACAAAATATATTCTATTTGCTTGCTAAGGTCAAGAAAAGGCAAAGAGACACCATTAAGGAAATTCAGTTCTAATATAAGGATTTCAGAATTTCCTAATTATTTTAAAACTTAAGTGAAACTTGTAATTAAATATCTATGTAAAAGGTAACAAAAAATGCTAAATGTTGAGACCTCTAAATTTAAACATTTTAAATTTGACATAAATATTATTTCACAAAAAATCAAAGGTTTATTTTAGTCTAAGTTTTATTTTAGATAAACATAGGAATATTCCAGCTTGATGTGTCTGCTTATATATTTGCTATACTGAGCTAATTTATTTCAAATGTATTTCAAAATAAAACTCAACAGGAAGATATAATTTACATAGTGGTTTTTTGTTTTTTGTTTTTTTGTTTTTCACTTAACACTGTACAATAACTTATCTGACTTGGAACTTACTTTCAGGAATCAATGATTCTTCGTCCTTTTTCTTAGACTCTTTCTTACCCCAAAACCCACTAAACCAGCCTCCACGTTTCTCGCCTGTGTCAGCAGACTTTTTCCTTAATTTTTGCCCAGACCGAATCACCTAAAAAATAAAAATTAAAAAATTTACTTGAAGAATGTTGCCCTCTTCATTTTCACGTATAGCCTGGAAAAAAATAATGGTTCATTTTTTTCTTTAACGCTATGTAAGATTGAACCAGTCAAGATCTTAAATGACGCTCACAACATAATTTAGTTAAATGTAGTCCCCCGTTAGTTTATTAATACTTCTCACACCAACTGATAGCATTCTGACGAGGCTGCATGTTATGAGCTATATAGTTAAGGTTCCAACTAAAATATTTCTAAACAACGTTACTTCCAAATTTTTAAGTTAAGGAGCCACTAGAACTGCATGTTTATAAAATGAAAAGTTCCTTGAAAGGGAACACACACAAAAAAAGTACTAATTTGAAACAATTATATTTCAGAATTCATATATATTGCTGGCTTGCTAAGACAATGGCAGAAGGAGGGATATAAATTAAAATAGTCCTTGAATCTCATTTCACCCTCTTTTTTCAACAAATCCTGACTAGATTTTCTATCGTTCCTTCTCTTTCCCACTTTTCAGAGAAATATAGATGAATAACCAAAGGCAGAAAACAGGGATAAAGAAAATAAAGGGGATAAGTAATTTAGATTCTATGTTCTCATTCCCTGAATAAGTAAATTTCAATAATTCTTCCACTTAAAGTATTTTAAAATGGTAGTCAATGGATAACATATTGTAAGCCTCTGTGTGTAATAAAAAGTGGAATAATACAAAAGAGATGATGAAAGTAAAGAGTTGAATTCTATAGTAAAGAGAATAGGTTTGATTGGTGAATGTAAACACTAAGGATGGGCAAAATGGTAAACTTTTGTCACAAGCTATGAATGAGTGTGTACATTTTCAAGCCCTGTTTGAAACTGCAAGATGAAAATGAATGACAAATCAGCTACTGTGGATACCACAGCTCAGTGGTATTTAATCCTTGCTGCACAAAAGAATCATCTAGAAGCTTTATGAGAAAAAATGCCAAAACCAAAGCCCCACCACACAACAATTAAATCAAATCTTGAGAGAGTGGGTTCTAGGTAGGCACTGTTTTTTGTTTTTTGTTTTTTTTTAATTCCCCTGGTGATTCTAACATGCAGCCAAGGTTCAGAACCACTGAGATGACAACAAACTAATTTCCTTCAACAGCAGAGATCATGATACAGAAAATTAACTGCTTCAACAGTTTCACAAGTAGATGAAACTGAGCTATTTTGGAAATGACACCCAATTAAATGTATATCATCTGTTTCCGCTTTTAAGAATCTTCTATGAATTCTTTTAGGGAAAATGCAACCAGAGACTTCAAATTTAAACCTCTCTTAGATACTGAGACTTAATAAATAGACGAATTTATAAATAGTTTTTATAAATCTAAATGCAGAAAAAGCTATAAAGCATTTGGATATTTTGTTAACATCTCTTTTAACCAAACTGATAGTTTTAAGTTTTAAAACGGCAGGCACTAAATTGTATTTTTTCATTGTTACCATCTTCTTAGCTACCATAAAAATTATTCTTTATAAAAATAGATAATACATTTTTTTTACACTTTGGGGGAAAGAAACCTTTTTATTCTGGAAAAAATTAATTAACCGAAATTAACCTTTTTAAAATATCCTGATAAGAGACATCAAGATAATATGGCGACAAATCCCAACATTCAACTTCCTCCCAAATCTCTAAATATCTAATAACCTTTAAAAGAAAGATAAAGCCATTATTAGCATTAGCATTGAAACCTGAAAGGTGTGATCAGCACGCTACAAATTTCAAGGAATTTCAAAATAAACTGAAAATTTTAGACATAATAAAGAGAAAAAGAGATGAATTAGTAGGAAAGCACATAATCAAAAATACTAATTTCAAACAATAAGAAAGGCTATAAAGAAAATG
>NW_012101569.1:212284-275930 GCF_000951045.1 Mandrillus leucophaeus
GTATAGCCTGGAAAAAAATAATGGTTCATTTTTTTCTTTAACGCTATGTAAGATTGAACCAGTCAAGATCTTAAATGACGCTCACAACATAATTTAGTTAAATGTAGTCCCCCGTTAGTTTATTAATACTTCTCACACCAACTGATAGCATTCTGACGAGGCTGCATGTTATGAGCTATATAGTTAAGGTTCCAACTAAAATATTTCTAAACAACGTTACTTCCAAATTTTTAAGTTAAGGAGCCACTAGAACTGCATGTTTATAAAATGAAAAGTTCCTTGAAAGGGAACACACACAAAAAAAGTACTAATTTGAAACAATTATATTTCAGAATTCATATATATTGCTGGCTTGCTAAGACAATGGCAGAAGGAGGGATATAAATTAAAATAGTCCTTGAATCTCATTTCACCCTCTTTTTTCAACAAATCCTGACTAGATTTTCTATCGTTCCTTCTCTTTCCCACTTTTCAGAGAAATATAGATGAATAACCAAAGGCAGAAAACAGGGATAAAGAAAATAAAGGGGATAAGTAATTTAGATTCTATGTTCTCATTCCCTGAATAAGTAAATTTCAATAATTCTTCCACTTAAAGTATTTTAAAATGGTAGTCAATGGATAACATATTGTAAGCCTCTGTGTGTAATAAAAAGTGGAATAATACAAAAGAGATGATGAAAGTAAAGAGTTGAATTCTATAGTAAAGAGAATAGGTTTGATTGGTGAATGTAAACACTAAGGATGGGCAAAATGGTAAACTTTTGTCACAAGCTATGAATGAGTGTGTACATTTTCAAGCCCTGTTTGAAACTGCAAGATGAAAATGAATGACAAATCAGCTACTGTGGATACCACAGCTCAGTGGTATTTAATCCTTGCTGCACAAAAGAATCATCTAGAAGCTTTATGAGAAAAAATGCCAAAACCAAAGCCCCACCACACAACAATTAAATCAAATCTTGAGAGAGTGGGTTCTAGGTAGGCACTGTTTTTTGTTTTTTGTTTTTTTTTAATTCCCCTGGTGATTCTAACATGCAGCCAAGGTTCAGAACCACTGAGATGACAACAAACTAATTTCCTTCAACAGCAGAGATCATGATACAGAAAATTAACTGCTTCAACAGTTTCACAAGTAGATGAAACTGAGCTATTTTGGAAATGACACCCAATTAAATGTATATCATCTGTTTCCGCTTTTAAGAATCTTCTATGAATTCTTTTAGGGAAAATGCAACCAGAGACTTCAAATTTAAACCTCTCTTAGATACTGAGACTTAATAAATAGACGAATTTATAAATAGTTTTTATAAATCTAAATGCAGAAAAAGCTATAAAGCATTTGGATATTTTGTTAACATCTCTTTTAACCAAACTGATAGTTTTAAGTTTTAAAACGGCAGGCACTAAATTGTATTTTTTCATTGTTACCATCTTCTTAGCTACCATAAAAATTATTCTTTATAAAAATAGATAATACATTTTTTTTACACTTTGGGGGAAAGAAACCTTTTTATTCTGGAAAAAATTAATTAACCGAAATTAACCTTTTTAAAATATCCTGATAAGAGACATCAAGATAATATGGCGACAAATCCCAACATTCAACTTCCTCCCAAATCTCTAAATATCTAATAACCTTTAAAAGAAAGATAAAGCCATTATTAGCATTAGCATTGAAACCTGAAAGGTGTGATCAGCACGCTACAAATTTCAAGGAATTTCAAAATAAACTGAAAATTTTAGACATAATAAAGAGAAAAAGAGATGAATTAGTAGGAAAGCACATAATCAAAAATACTAATTTCAAACAATAAGAAAGGCTATAAAGAAAATGAAGTAACAAAGAACAGTGAAGAAAAGTTTTCCTATGTTTGTCAATCCCCACTTAAAAATAAGTAAGAATTAACATTTAAAAATATGAAAGCTGTCACAGAACTATACACACACATCATACCAATGTCAAATTCTTGGTTTTGGTATTGTTCTATAATTACGTAGATGTAACTATTGGGAGAAACCGGGTGAAGGGTACACAGGACCTCTGTGAACTATCTTTGCAACTTATTATAAACCTATAGTTATTTCAAAACATATATACATATATGGGAGACCAAAAACAAATAAAAATATATAAATGAGACCTAATATGAAGACGGATGCAGAGCCCTTTCCCTTTTCCTCAATTACCCCTTGTTGCCTTCACTTCCTTCTCTGTCCAACTAAGTGCCCATGGTAAATAACTTCGGCCAATCCTCTGCCTGCATTTTAAACTCTGGCCCTATATACTTTCCATTACAATGAAAAAAATCAATGTTAGATGGATCTAATTGTATTCTCTTCTACATCCATCATTCTTTGTCTATTGCATCTCATAATTAGTACTCTTTCTTCACTTTTTAAGCAACTGTAGCTGATATTAAGAATACACATTTAAGCTAAAGCAACTTAAGTCGTGGAGGATTAAAATTAAATTGATTCATTCCTCTCTTTCATAGGAACAATCCCCAGCAACAGCAAATACCTTTGAAAATAGTCATACTTTCTGACCTAACAACTTGTACCTTGGGGAATTTGCCTGTGAGAAAATAAGGGATGTTTGAAAAAACGTAGAGATAAGGCTATTCATTGTAGAGTCACTTACAATTAAATATAACCAGTGAGACATAGTGAAGCAAATTCTGGTATATGCACAGAGTGGAATACTATTCAGCCTTTTTTTTTTGAGATGGAGTCTCATTCTGTCGCCCAGGCTGGAGTGCAATGGCGTGGTCTCCGCTCACAGCAACCTCTGCCTCCTGGGTTCAAGCGATTCTCCTGCCTCAGCCTCCCGAGTAGCTGAGATTACAGGTGTGTGCCACCACACCTGGCTAATTTTTGTATTTTTAGTAGAGACGGGGTTTCACTATGTTGGCCAGGCTGGTCTCAAACTCCTGACCTCGTGATCTACCCATCTCAGCCTCCCAAAGTGCTGGGATTACAGGCTTGAGCCACCATACCCAGCCTCTATTCAGCTATCTTAAATGATGTCAGAAAAATGGTTCTGCTGGCACTGAAAATGGGCACTATAATTTTGTTAAAGAAAGAAAAGCAAGTTACAAAACCTTCTCTTGACTCCACATTGTCCACCACTTACTGCGCCATTTATCCGCTCTGCTTACAGCAAAGAATCATACCGCTCCTATTCACTGTCTCCCATTCCTATCAAGTTTCTGCCCACATTATTCTATAAAAATTGCTCTCAAGTGACTTCTTTATTACTAATTTCAGTGAAAGTTTTAGTTCCATGGTGGCATAAGCCCTCTTCAAACCATCTAAAACTTCTGAACAAAATATAAAAAAGATCTACCCGGGATTTTGAAAAGTGAGCAAAGCAGGCAAACAGTAGAAGGGGTCACAATTTGGAGAAGTGACCTGCACAAGACTGAGTTTTCCGTGACATTTCTTTTTCTCACATGGTGTGCCCACCCCATCCCACCCCACCACCATAATCTCCCATTTCTAATGTTCTTGCCCTTGAGCATGGGCATGACTTGCAACTAGTTTCTAAACAATAAAATATGGCAAAGGTAATAAAATATACTTGATTCTGTGTACAATGTATATGTTATGTATACAAGACTTTAGCGACCATCTTGCTGGAGTTTTTCCCTTCTTTTGAAGAAGAAAGCTGCCATGTTACGGTTTCTATGTTGGGAAGCCCATTAGGCAAGGAACTGAAGATGATATTTATAAGCTGAGGGCAGCTCTAGCCAGAAATCTACAAAAAACTGAAGTCTTCCATCCCACAGCCACAAAGAGCTAAATTCTGCCAAGGAAAGCGGATTCTCCATCAGTCACGTTTCAGATACCATAGTCCCAAACCAACATCTAGCAATATTTTAAAACCTTAAGCAGAGGACTCAGCTAACCCATACCTAGATTCTAGACCCAGAGAAACTCAGAGATAATAGCTATGTGTTGTTTCAAGCCACAAAGTTTGTTATATAGGCATAGAAAACTACTATACACGGCTCTGCCCTGAGCAAGGGCCTCACCATGGAGCAGAGCAGAGGAACATGGAGCACAGCTGTACCAGCAGCTAAAACCCTGAGAAAAACTCCATATTTCTGGCCAAGGAACCAGTAAATGGAGTTCATGAAGGCCAGAATGTATACGAGAAAATCCTGGCAGAGAAAGAGCTGGAGAAGGGGATTATCTCTTAATTCTGTATATGAACCTGTCCAAATCTCAGTCTAATACAAGCTTCACATATGTGAAACTAACCCAAACCAAAGTAGCAAAGGTTTTAGCCACCCCAACTAATATGAACCACCTATGCAAGTCTCAAACTAATCCCTGTATTATTCACAAGTAAAACAAACTCAAACTTACATAGCAAAGGTTTAAAGAGCTGAATTGAAATCTGAACCACCATCCAGAGAAGGCAAACACAACTTAGATTCAGAACCTAACTAGGCTGTACACTAACACAAAATGTCAACGTTTTCCAGAGCATTGTAACAAGATTCAGAGATTATATTATAATCAGAATGTCAAAAATACAATCCAAAATTACTTGACATACGAAAACAAACAAAACCGGAAATGTAACTAATTCTCAAGGGAAAGATAATCATCAGATGCCAACAATCAGATAACTTCAATGTCTGATAGCTGGAACTATCAGAGAGCCACTGTTACCTGACATAAAGGCAAACACACCGGAAATTACTAAAAAGATTGGAATCTTCAATAGAGAAATGCAAACTATAAAAAAAAAAACTCAATAGTAATTTCAGGCCTGAAAAATATATTATCTGAAATTAAAAATTCCCAAGACGGGTTCAACAGCAAAATGAAGATGACAAAAGGAAGACAGAACTTGAAGATAGATCAATAGAAATTATCTAGCCTTAGAGAGAGAAAAAAGATTGCAGGAAAAAAATGAACAGAGTACCAAAAGGTCTAAATACATACATATATATACACACACACACACATATACACACATATATACACACACACACACCTCTTATGTATGAATATATATATATCTAATATATATGGGTATTTTCATCTTTGCCTATATATTTTATATATATATATATATATATATGCATAGAATATAAAATTAAGAGTCCAAACAATTAAGAGTGCAAAAGAAGAGAAAAGAAATTGGTGCCAAAAAATTACTTGAAAAATGTCATAGCTAAAATATCCCATATTTAGTAAGTTTAATGGTCAATTCTGTCCTATCTTAGTTAAAAAATCAGGTGCATCTGTCACAGTTGATCGCTTTCTCTTCCTTGAAATTCTTTCTCCACTTGAATTTGAAGGTGTTACATTCATACAGCTTCCCTATTACAACTCTGGCAATCCCTTCCTTTGCTGGTTCTTTCCCATCCCTCTGATTGTAACAATAGATGCTTTGGATCTTTGCAACCCTCCTCTTCTCTAGCTATTCTAATTCCTGAGGTGATCTCATCCAATCTCATGGCTTTAAAGAAATCCATGTGCTGACCCTTCCTACATTTCTATATCCAGCACAGATTCCTCTTCTGAACTCCACATAATTGCCTACTCCATTGCCCCTCTGAGGTCTAAGAGCTAAAACATAATAGGTCCCAAATTGAACTCCTGGTTTTCTCTCTATCACTCAAGCTTGTTCTCTCCCATCTTCCCCCTCTTATTTGATAGCAAATCCATCCTTCCAACTGCTCCAGGTCAAAATATTTAAAGGCATTTTTTACTCTGTCTCCGACAACTCACATCTAGTCAGTCAAGAAATACTGGCTGTACCCTCGAAGTTTATCTAGAATCTGACCCTTTCTCATCACCTTTATTTGCAACCATTTTCAGCAAAGCTACTGTCACCACTCATCTCAATTATTTCAATAGCCTCCTAACTGCTCTCCCTGTTTTCACTCTTGCCTTCCTTCCCACAGTCTGCTTTCAAAGCAGCCAGGATGAATTTTAAAACTTAAGTCAGATCATATCATCCTGTACTCAAAACCTACTATTGGTTTCCCAATTCAGAATAAGAACCAAAACCCACATAATGGCTTGTAAGATGCTGCTACACAATCTGGCAATCTCCTCAACTCCCACGTGCAGCCCTCCCTTTCCTCTGCTACCTTTCTTCTCTGACCTCATTAACCACCACTTTTCCCTCTCTCAGGACTCCAGTTAGTTTCCTCAATGAGCCAGGTATGTTCCAACCCCAAAACCCTTAAGCAGTTACACTTTATTATTTCTGCCTGGTTATACTTTTCCCTTAAATATCTTTCTGACTGACTGCCCCATGTTCTTCAGGTCTTTGCTCAAATGTTTCCTTCTTAGTGAGGCTCTTCCTGACAACACTGTTTAAAACTGCAAATCATTATCACTTCCTAGCTTCAGTGCTCCTTGTATTCTTTCCTACTTTATTTTTATCGAAGTACTTATTAACCTTATCCCCTACTACAATATAAATAAAATATTTTTGCCTGTTTTGTTCATTTCTGCGGGCTAATGCAAACGATAATGACAATGAAAAAAATCATGTATTTAGTAATTACTATGTGCACATAATAATTTAAGTGTTTCAAATGAATTATCAGGTACTCCTAACGATAATCCTAAGATATAGGTACTACTAATTAATCTCATCTCACAAATCAGGAAACTAAGGCACAGAGGGGTCAAATAGCCCAAAATCATATAATTAGTAGATGGCAAAGCTGAGATCAGAATCCAGACCACCTGACTCCCAAGTCTATACTCTAGCCATAATGCAAGCATAACAGAATAAATGAACAAGTATACAGTTGACCCTTGAACAACACAGGTTTGAACTGCATGAGTACACTAATGCAAGGATTTTCCTCTGCTTCTGCTACCCTTGAGACAATCCTCCTCTTCCTCCTCCCACTACTCAGCTTACTCAGTGTGAAGATCTTTATAGTGATTGACTTTTACTGACTGAATAGTAAATATATTTTCACTTCCTTCTAATTTTCTTAACAACATTTTCGTTTCTCTGGCTTACTTTATTGTAAGAATACAGTGTATAATACATACAACATTTAAAAATATGTGTTAATTGACTGTTATCAATAAGGCTTTCGGTTAACAGTAGGCTATCAGTAGTTAAGTTTTTGAAGAATCTAAAGTTATACACAGGCTGGGAACGGTGGCTCATGCTTGTAATACCAGCACTTTGGGAGGCCGAGGTGGGTGGATCACCTGAGGACAGGAATTCAAGACCAGCCTGGCCAATGCGGTGAAACCCCATCTCTACCAAAAATACAAAAATCAGCCGGGCATGGTGGCACATGGCTATAGTCCCAGCTACTCAGGAGGCTGAGACAGGAGAATGGCTTGAAACCTGGGCGGTAGAGGTTGCAGTGACCCAAGATTGCGCCCCTGCACTCCAGCCTGGGCAACAAAGCAAGACTCCATCTCAAAAAAAAGAAAAGTGAAGGTAGTTATACACAAATTTTTAATCGTGTGGGGGCTTGGCATCCCTAACCTTCAGGTTGTTCAAGGGTCAACTGTATATGCCTTAATCTCATTTAAAAGTATGAGTAAGTATATGGACATCTATAACTATAAAAAGGACTAAAAGGATATACAGAAAGGTATTAACAGTAGTTACTTTTCGTTTCTGAGATGATTGTTTTTGTTTTATCTATATTTTCTAACTTTTCTACAATGAGTTATACTGCATTTGTAATTTATTTTTTTAATTACCAAAAAGTCATGTTATAGAATCTTAGAAATGACATGGAACATTGCACACAAGGCATCAATAAATAAGCAGTTATAAAACATTATCAGTAGATCATTTCCAATTTCAGAAAGGAAAAAAAGGAAGAAAGTGAAGGAAAGAGGAAGGAAGGAAGGAAGGAGAAAAGAAAGGAGGGAGAGAAGGAAGAAGGAAGGGAAGGAAGAGGAACAAAGAAAAAGTTTAAAAAAAAAAAAAGAGAGAGAGGAAAAAAAGCACAAATAAGCAGGTATATAAGCATGGGAGAAAAGCTGGTAGCCAAAATGATAACAGTAGTATTCCAAGTTGTTAGGATTATAGATGTCTTTTATTTACTTTCTTTTTAGAGTTTTTCAGATTTTTCATTATAAAATTGTGTAAGTGGCCAGGCGCGGTGGCTCACGCCTGTAACCTCAGCACTTTGAGAGGCCGAGGTGAGCAGATCATCTGAGGTTAGGAGTTCAAGACCAGGCTGGTCAACACGGTGACAACTCGTCTCTACTAAAAATACAAAAAAAAATTAGCTGGGCGTGGTGGCACGCACCTATGATCCCAGCTACTCAGGAGGTTGAGGTAGGAAAATCACTTGAACCCGGGAGGCGGAGGCTGCAGTGAGCCAACATCATGCCACGGCATCCCAGCCTGGAAGACAGAGTGAGACTCCATCTCAAAAAAAAAAAATTAAGTTTTTTCCCCCTTCATGTTAGTGGCTTTTTTTCAGTACTCCAGTTTCTGTTCTCCTGAGACTAAATTAAGCAATAAAAACCTCAACTCATGAAACTTCCATTTCTTGATCCTAGGTTTAAAAGGGGGTATTAACATGTTTAAAACATAAAATCAGCTAATAAAAATGATTACCTCAACTTGTGCTTGTTGCCTTGCTAAAATTATGTTAAAAACATCTAGAGTCTTCTCCAAGTCCTGTAAAAAACAGAGAGGCACTTGTAAACAAGAAATTTAATCATTAGATAAAACAAGAAACTTAATCATTCTTTTATCATTAAATAAAAGAAATGTTTCTTTTATGATTTCTAGGCATATCTAGTCCATTATCAGTACCTGTGACCTAATGATAGTATTAGTATAAATCTGAATGTATTCTAGACTTTTAAGTTTTTTAATTTTTTACAGTAAGAAAATAAGTTTTCCAAGAAAATAAATCCTCATTAAATACAGTATGAAAATAATTTTTATGTGAGAATATTATAATTAACACATAGACATAAATGCACATGAAAACAAGAATATTTACAAAGGGGACTTGTTTTACATATCATCCTTACGATTCTTACTTCTTACTCCCTCCATTCTTATTATTATATAGCCATTGTTCTAAGGGTGCCATTACAAAACACATAATATTTAAGAATGTAAAATTCTGCAAAACAATAAGTAGGCTACAGTAGAAACTGATTTGAGGCATTTATATAAAAGTACGTTAACCGGGTGACCTGTGTTCTAAGTGCTTTATGTGCTGTCTCATACAATTCTCACAACTCTGTAAGACAGATATTGTTACCATTTTATATATGAGAACACTAGACCTGGGAGTTTGAGAAACTTGTGTCCATAATCAGAAGGACACTTGGTAAATATCCAAGTCAGTACTTGAACCCAAATCCATCTGACTCTAATACCTACGCTTTTTCTAATATTTCATACTATTTCAGAAAAATAGTAATTCGACTCATAAAAATAGTATTCATTTTTCAAATTATAAATCATTGGTAGAAATAGCTGTATAACTGAAATCAGAAGACATTAAGCAAATTATGTATCCAGTGTGATTCTACCTTTTATTTTTTTATTTTTTATTTTATTTTTTTCTTGAGATGGAGTTTTGCTCTTGTTGCCCAGGCTGGAATGCAATGGCGGGATCTCGGCTCACTGCAACCTCCACCTCCCGGTTCAAGGAATTTCCTGTCTCAGCCCCCCGAGTAGCTGGGATTACAGGCGCCCATCACCACGCCCAGCTAATTTTTAAAATATTTTTAGTAAAGACAGGGTTTCACCATGTTGGCCAGGCTGGTTTCCAACTCCTGACCTCAGGTGATCCGCCCACCTCAGCCTCCCAAAGTGCTGGGATTACAGGCGTGAGCCACCGCGCCCAGCCGTGTTTCTACCTTTTAAACGGGGGTAGATAAGACCTCTTCTTTCCCAAGAAGTAAAAGTTTTTTATAAATAATATTTGAAGCATTTTGAAAAGCTACTACCATATAAATACAGGATGTTTACTAACAAAACAAGATATAGCTATCTAATAAACACATATTTAAACAGCTCTGATACTGACTTTCTAAACATTATAATAAAAACCAGACACATTTCCCAAATCATTTACAGTAACCTTATTTTATCTGATATTGGCATGGGGAAAAAAGTTTTTTTGAAGAAGAAAAACTGGAAAAAAAAATTCTGCATTTTCCCATATAATTCTCTCTCAAAAAGAGGTGAATTCTGTTCTTCCTAAAATTATTTTTTGATTCAAATTACATGCAGAAAAATATTAAAGGATGATGAGACAAATAATAGTTCTCACTAATATATATGCAAGATATACCTGAATTTCTTTCTGTATTTCTTCTGAGACTTTAGACTGTGTTAACTTGTTTTTGTAGGCAATTTTATAACTCTTGAGTAACTGCCTGTGCTTTTTTATATTACTCCATGACCACATCTGTGTATACCTTCGTATATGAACTTCAAGAACAGAGTCAATTGCATATTTCCACCTGAAAATCAAATTTTGTTAACATAAATGTGAATATAAAGGTTTAAGACAAAACAGGAAAAGTCTTGACTTTTTAGAACTTACACTGTCAAATTTTTTTTTCTTCTTAACTCTCTTCCTATAAGAGCTCAGCAATTCCCAGTAAAATTGTCTGACTTAAATAGACTTAGATATAAGAAAACATTTCAGGAAGAGAGTTTGCCAAAGCAAAATCCAAAAGGCACAAAATGACACGTGGGAAATAGTATTTCAGTATGGTTATAACACTGAGTCTACATGGGTGACTGATAAGCAATAAAACTTTTAGAAAAATGTTGAATGTCTTGAATGTTAAGAATTTGGGAACCAGCCCAGTGCAGCTGCTCACATCTGTAATCCCAGCACTTTGAGAGGCCAAGGCGGGCAGATCACAAGGTCAAGAGACTGAGACCATCCTGGTCAACATGGAGAAACCCCATCTCTACTAAAAATACAAAAATTAGGCTGGGTGCAGTGGCTTACGCCTGTAATCCCAACACTTTGGGAGGCCGGGGAGAGTGGATCACAAGGTCAGGAGTTCAAGATGTCAAGATGCTGAAACCCCGTCTCTACTAAAAATACAAAAATTAGCTGGGCGTGGTGGTGGGCGCCTGTAATCTCAGTTACTTGGGAGGCTGAGGCAGGGAGTTGCTTGAACCCTGGAGGCGGAGGTTGCAATGAGCCGAGATCACATCACTGCACTCCAGCCTGGGTGACAGAGCAAGACTCTGTCTCAAAAAAATAAAAATACAAAAATTAGCTGGGCGTGGTGGCACACACCTGTAGTCCCAGCTACGTGGGAAGCTGAGGCAGGAGAATCGCCTGAACCGGGGAGGCAGAGGTTGCAGTGAGCCAAGATCACGCCACAGCACTCCAGCATAGTGTCAGAGCAAGACTCTATCTCAAAAAAAAAAAAGGAATTTGGGAAACTAGGAGCAGAAATACAAGTGGATGTTCATATGAAAAAAGTAATACGGACATACAAAAGAAGTGAAAGCTGTTTTTATAAGTAATCAATATATTTACTATTTGTCTTTTAATACTCTTGTCTCTTTTTTTAAAGTGGTTGAATTACTTGGCTTTTGAAAGTTGCTTAACTCTGACAGTAACTAAATATATGATTATATGTTCCTCACAAAACAAAAAACAAATTCTAACTTACCATCGTCGACCATTGGTATGAAGTGGTAAATACGGCTTGTATTTCCTATAAGGCGCATTCCTAACCATATAATCCACTGACTCCAAAAGGTCAATCATACTTAAGTACTGTTAAAACAAAAATAAAATTATATTTATTACATTGTACATATAAATAAAGACTAAATTTCATTCCATTTTTCAGTCTAGTGAGACTCCAAATTCCCTGAACAATGTTGCCTGTTAGCCCAATAATATACTATATTTCATCAAATTTAAGATGCTATCAATTATAAGTATACTACAGTTCATCAAATTTAAGACACTATCAATTTTAAGTTGTAATATAATTTTAGGTTCTACTATAAAAGAAAACTGCTGTTAATTAAATTGTGTTATCACCAATATATACATCCTATTTTCAGATGTTAAAATGTAAACTAAATTAACATCTTAGAAACAATGAAATATGGTATCTGTAAATTATGATATAAAATATGCCTGTTTCTAAGACTATATATTTTTCCTCTGGACCATCGTTTCAGCAGTAGCTAGCTATGAGCTGATTTTGAAATTACTGCAAAAATTATTTGCATGACTAAAGCAAGATAAAGCTATTTAAGCAGCCATCTCACCATCAACACAGCAACTCTGTGTAGATCTGACAAACAGCTCAGATGGAGGGAAACATACACCCAGAGGCAGCACGAAACCAGAGAAGATTTTTAAACAGCAGCAAGTCTAGCTTCCTCCTCTCTAATTTTTCCCAATGCAGTTCTAACTAAAGGTTACCTACCATGCGGCTGTTCATCACTTGAAATGTGTCTAGTCTGAACTTAAATGTATTTTAAGTGATGTAAAATGTCTCATTACAACTTTTTACATTTATTACATGTTGATATGATTAATATTTTGGAAATATTAAGTTAAATAAAATGTATTATTAAAGTTAATTCCACCTTTTTCTTTTTACACTGTTAACACAGCTACAAGAAAATATAAAATTACAACTTGCATTACATTTTTATTGAACAGAATTGTACAAAAAAGCTCAATTAGCTAAATCTCCTGTCCTCCTCTCACTTCCAGTTCACCAAGCCTGTCACCCCAACTCTCGGGGCACATAACCATGCTTGGGAAACAAATAGTGGAAAAAGCTGCCAACATTGCTGTTCTAAAAATTAAAGGAACAATATTTAATAAGAGTGCCTTCCATTAAAAACTGAGGAGGGAAAAACACATTAAAATCTTCCATCAACAGGCCAGGCATGGTGGCTCAAGCCTGTAATCCCAGCACTTTGGGAGGCCGAGGTGGGCAGATCACAAGGTCAGGAGATCGAGACCATCCTGGCTAACACAGTGAAACCGGTCTCTACTAAAATATACAAAAAAAATTAGCCGGGCGTGGTGGTGGGCGCCTATAGTCCCAGCTACTTGGGAGGCTGAGGCAGGAGAATGGCGTGAACCTGCGAGGCGGAGCTTGCAGTGAGCTGAAATTGCACCACTGCACTCCAGCCTGAGCGACAGAGTGAGACTCCATCTCAAAAAAAAAAAAAAAAAATCTTCCATCAACAATTGTGAGCCAAATAGAAATAATTTCCTTCCCTACAGTTTGATATGATTCTCCACAATTTAGGAAAAGACAAAATAAAATTTTTAAAAACTACTTCTTAAATTTGAAATTCATTTTCTTTAAAACGAAAATTTTTAAACAGTCAAATCTCAATATAATGAACCCCAAAAAATCACCAACCACTAGAGAAGTAATAATCACAAATAAAAGCAGTCAAGATTCAAGGTTAATCAAAGCTGGAAATATCCACATGAATCATACCTGAGGTTTGGTCAGTTCAATGGCAATATTTTGTATTTCTATGTTCCAATCCAGTTTGGGTGTTTTGAGCTCTGATTCTGCATAAGGATTCATGTAGAGTTTTGCAGAGGCTGATATTGGCTGGAAAACTTGTATTACATGGGAAGACATAAGATATGTTTATATGCTTTTACATATAAACAAGTATAAATAATTATGAGAACACTGTTATTCTAGAAGAAAAATGATCAAAAACACGTGTAACAAAATCACTACCAAAAATATTTAAGCAATTTAAGCTTCTACTTATATGCATAATAATAACCTCAACGGTTAAAGCGAAATCTCCAAGGAGGAAATTGGAGTCCTATGCTTCTAGGTAAGAAATGTATAAAAGAGACAACAATCTACTCTTGGTTATTTACAGTCTGCATAAAATTAGACTTCTCTTCCTTGCTGCAAGACATTTAATGATTTTATTATTCATTAAAAATACTAATACAAAAAAGGAAATAAGATCTGATAAATTTCTGTCTTAATTAATCACTAGCAAAATTTAGTAACACGATCATGAATAAAATTCATTCCAAAAAAAGAATCTGCTCATCTCTTTATTATTTTCAAAATTATCATTACGTACATAACCTTAGAATCAACTAAAGAAAATAATCTTCGGGTTGAGAAGTAACATAAAAAGGTGTGTTAGGGAAGATGACAGGGTAATGCAAGGTGATAAATTTTAACTGTGAATAATATCAAAACTATAAAAACTGGTAAAAAAAAAACTATAAAAACTGGTAATTACCATATAAAAATATGTTTGCATAAGATTGTACAAAATTTTCAATGGCTTTAAAGGCTAGTTATAAATGGAAAATGCCTAAGAATGAAATTGTAGACTTTCCTTAACTATTTTTTTACCATCAATGAACCTAAATGCTTTCACAAACTAGCAGCACTTGAAAGTTTTATCATCATAAAATGTAGGGATCTGTGTAACATAAGTGCCAACTATTATCCAGCGTCAATTCAATTAGTTATAAAAGAACATGAAGAAAACAACAGTGAACCAGAGTAATATGGAACAACCTGAGTATGAAAGCTGAGAACAACCATAAAGGGGTATATTAAATAAAAACAAACCCGTAGCTTCAATAGCATGAAACTAAAATAAAGAAAACAGATGGAAAAAATAAACAAATAAGCAGGAAGCTGTGTTAGAGATCTAGTTGTAAAATAAAGGTGAGGCTGCCAAGAAATAGAAAAGCTCAGAAAAAGAATTCTCTAGAGTGGCAGGATTACGTTTACACTGCAGTAGTAACATAAGGGTGACCTCAATACCAGAATCGCAGAGATTTGGTTACTTTTTGAAAAAAGAAAGAAAGAAAACCTAAATCCTAAAACAAAGAATACAACAGCAAGCTAAGAAGAATACATGGAATTCAAAGAAGGTTGGCTGTAGGGAATGAACTACAGCTATACTGCCCTTCTCCATCTGCTATTCTCCAGTGGTGTGTGTATTACGATCTATTCCTAAATAATTAGTTATAACCCAAACATGCTGTATCATAATAGTAAGGTATAAAATTAATATACTTTGTTTGACTAAGTAACGTTATCAGAAAAGTATTTTAAAATAATATATTTACTTCTATGTTTCTTCCTATAACATGAAATAAACTTTTACTATTACTTACTGTATTGATAATTTGGGGGTATATTTCCACTTGTAAGAATTTCATTTTTCAGCTGATCCTAAACAAAAAATTTGAATGAGAATGAAAAAGAAAATGCACATATATTCAGTCACACACATGCACACACACACAAAACTTGGTTCTTACATTAATATCTTTGTTTCTCTGTTACTAGTAGTCAATAAGAAAAACACACTGAGCATTATTTACAAGTATAAAGACACAGAAGCAGATAATTTTAAGAATTCAGTATGTCTACAAACAACCTTGTAGTATGTCCCCTCTGACTCTGAAAAAATGCACATATATGTATATCCATACACTGGGATTTCAGACACATTCTAGTCAAAGGCAAATCATATGTTACAGCATCTTTCCGAGAAATACGAGATGGAAGATTGAAATTTATCCAGTTCTAAAAATTCAATTGTTCTTTCTTTATCCTCTAAGTAAATAAACATGGCTAAGATTGATTTAGCACACTGAAGTTTTGAATTAATCTTCTACTATTCAGAAAATCACCATAACAAATGTCTAAAACATTTGTCAAAGATACATGTTTCATACCTGAGAAATATTATCTTTATAATATTCTTAATCATTGTAATATGAAATATCAAAATGTGACAAGAATATCATCAAAATGAGAATGTAAAAAAGCATAAATACAGTTTTAATTTAATACCATGGACTCTGATGTCACTGTCCAGTGAATGATTTCACAAAGATCTTCAAAAACAAAACTGCTTTTCTGAAGAGACATAGTGGATTTGAAAGGATGTTTTTCATATTTCTGATTTAGCGAAATACAAGTTAAACAAATGGCTGATATCCTGTCCTCATGAACGCCCTCTTATATTAAACAAATTTAGGGAGCGGGAGTGAAGTTAGCTCTTCCAAGTATACATTAATATTACCAAAATCTGTTCCCTTGATCTCTGGTAAGACATGCTGCAGTTTACATTCCAGTATGCGCTAAGACTATCAAGTCGTATAAGCTACAAGAGAAAAATGAAAAGAGATCAAGCAATCAACACATTGAAATTATGAATCAATTTTAAAAGATTATTCTGTTCACCACTCCAAAATTACCCAAATGCCATTTTGAATTTTTAAAGAAAATAATATAAAATGAGGGGAAAATATATTCATGTTATTCAGACTTTATTAAGTCTAGCATTTGCTAAATTGTGCTTTCAAGAACACTATTTCCAAGGAACTCATTCATTCAATTATCAAATATTTATTGAGAATTTAGTATTTAACAAACCCTGTAAACATTTTGCTAAAAAAAAAAGACATGATCCTTCCAGCAGATACGAATAGCTGTTTCCTGAAGACAGGTGGTAGCAGAGGACTCTGTGGTCAACAAGGTGGGAAAGCTACATACTAAATATCCCTCTTGGAGAGTCAGTGTTTGTTACCATATTTAAAGCTCTATAGTTTAAAATAAAATGAAACGTATCTGTTTAATTATGTATAGCTTAGTACTTTAATCAATAATCTTACTTGATTAGAGAATATTTTTTCTATAACATCTAAAAATATCTCAATATCTAATGTTCATAAAGTACCATTTGGGACCTATTAACTGTATCCTGTATCTTTACTTGATAGCTAAAGAACCTGTATCTCAGAACTAGTAAGTGATTACAGAGGGTCACACACTAAGTAGCAGGGCCAAAACTAGACCCTAGACTTTTAAATCACACTCCAACAGCACGCTCTGCTCCATCAATGTTTCTTCAAGAAAATAAATTAACTGTACCTAGGAAACTAACAAAAATTTTTATTCCAATATAATACCTTGTATATAATTTTGTCTGTTTCATTTAATATGCATGGAGTCCAATGTTCATTTGCAGTCTAAAATAAAAAAGAGAATACCTGTGAAATGTGGTATGGATGTCATATAATGGTGCTCTAATACTTGTAAAATGTAACAAAATAATTTAGGAATAAAAGACATCTTTCTTTAAGCTAATTTAATGTTACCTAATATTAGCTATCTATTTCTTTACATATATTTATAAGACAAAATCAAAGAAACAATGAAAAGAGAATTGACGTGATTCTAAATTGAGTTCATTCATTCAGAAAATAATTACTGGATTAATACGTATTTGAATTTGAACTGTGGAAAGAATTGGATATGAATGAAAACAGACAGCCAGCCTGTACACTATTGAAGATGGTACACATTCTTTTTTAAAAAAACAAATAATTGTTGTGTAATAGGAAGAAAACCAGGAGGGTATGGAAATTACCACATGACCATGTTTCTACAAGGACAGCATGTTCAGCAATGCCAAATACTAAACTTATTTAGCAGCAAGGGCGTTTTTGAGAAACTTGTTAAGAACTGTTTCAGTGGAGTAGTAGAGTGAGAGTACAATGGACAGATAGGTAAAATGAGATCCAGATCAGAGGTGGGACAATAACTTTAGATTTAAAAGTTAGAATGTAATTGCAAAGAAAAATAAATGGTATGGATACAAAAGAGATAGGTTTGCTATTGCTATTGTTGTTATAATAGCCACTGTAATAGTTGAAACAGGAAATAATTGAGCCAGACAATGTGCCAAATGTTTTACATAAACCATCTCATTTAACCATCACAAAAATGCTAAAAGGTAGGTACTACTTCAGTGAATTAATGTGATTTTGACAGAAGGAGATTAACATGGTAAGCAATACAATAATATTTTACAGGTCTTTGATAAAATACAATAGGAAGCATAAAAGAGGGAATGGTAAATTCTAAGAAGGAAGTGAAAAAGAATGAGAAAGAAAGGTCATGTATCATGTAAGTATTAAAACTTGAGTAGAATCACCAGGCAGACAAAGAGAAGAAAGTAATACAGACAACTAAAGCAGAATGAAGAGTCTGAGCAAAGAAACAAAGGGACAAATAACAGCAAACACTAAGGAAACTACATATTCTTGTGCAACAGTATATCTGTTATCAGACAAAAGGAGATATATGACAAGTTTGTATTTTTCGCATTGTCTGCTAGAAGCTCAAAGTTACTATGCTCCCTTATGACCACGATCATTAGTTACAGCTTTCTGGAACAATTCTCTCTCTATCCTTTAGAACATAGATTCTATCCTCTTTAAAGGTGTTACTGTATACTTCTGTGGTCGAAAGCTACTTCAAAGTCATTTTGGAAACAGGCAAAGGATAAACAGTATATTAAACACTAGCTTCCTTCACTCCCTTTCCTTTGTCTCTTCAGCTCTCTTTTTCTTTATTGTTTCTGCTCTGTTCTTCAACTCCGTGTGTATCTCTACTTCTCTATATGCCCACAACATTGTTAAGCCTTCCACATAACCATGTCCTTCTTTTTCTGTTTTTCTGCCAGTCTACCACCCTTCCATTCTTCTTCCTCTTCTTTCCCTATTGAGGCCCTCTCCATATAAGTAGACATAAGGCAAACTTGTCTGGTAGGATTTATGGTTCACTGTCCTTAACTTTAAAAGTATCTAAATGAACCACATCTTCTTCTCCGTAGCAAAACCTAATTCAGCTATTTGTCTTCACTTACATGCCCCAAAACATGTTTCCTACTACTTAGTTGCCTGTAATAGAAAAAAAAATGTCCAGCCTATATATAGGCTGTCTACCCTTAAAGACCATTAAAAGAAAAATTCATTATAAAATAATCAAAATAATTTACATATAGCCCAATGAGATGAGTGCGCACACATACACACACATACATAAACATATGCACATATATAAGCTATTTAGAAATTCCATCTACCTATAACAAAAATATATATCTTTCACTCTACAGAAATTCATCTTCCCCTACTTTCCCCACGTTTAAGATACAGCTTTTATTTCTTTCAAAGTATTTGATAATGATATTTTGACACTTGTTACACGGAAAGACAATTAAAAATAATTTTAAAATGTAATAATAGCATCACTAAAAATGTTAAACTTCTAGAAAGTTGTGTAGCATGATAGTACATTTAAAAAACCATAGCTCTTTGTAGAATAGTTGATTTTAGACAATTTACCCTGTGACTTCAGAATAATACTTTACAGGTTCCACAGAAGTTTTAAATAAAGCAAACATTACCAGTAGACTGAGCTCTCCCAACGTGACACCAAATGAAAGAGGCCGCTTTGGATCAGTGACCTACCAAAGAAGAAAAGATAACAGTAAAATCTGCTGATGGTGAAGGCAAATCCATGTCCTTTACAATAGGCAGCAGAGGGAAACGTGTTTACAGGTTACAACCCAATTGGATTATGTGGAAAACACAGGGGAGGCCAGTAATAACATGGCTGGGATTATCCATATTTTGTAGACATAACGCTTCTATGCTACCAGTAAGATCCTTTCCCAGTGGAACTCTTTTCATACTAGAAGACGACTCACTAACTATGACTAACAAGACTTTTCTCTAGACAGTTAAAAAGGAATAATCTTTTTATGTATATCATCAAAGATGTTTTCACAGATAAATTTCAAAAGGTGTTACAGATAACACTGCCGTGAAATCATTTTAATAGCACTTAGGGCACACAGTGGAATACTATTCAGCCATAAAAACAGGAGAACATGTTTGTTTGGGTTTTTCTGCAGCAACATGGATGGAACTGGAGGCCATCATCTTAAGTGAAACAACCCAGAAGCAGAAACACAAACTGCATGTTCTCATTTATAAGTGGCAGCTAAATAATGAATACACGTGGTCAGTTTGTGGAATCATAGACATTGGAGACTTGAGGGTGGGTGAGAAGTAGTGTAAATGGTAAGAAATTTATTAATGGGTACAATGTATATTATGGGTGATGGAGACACTAAAAGTTCAGACTTCAACACTATGCAGTATATCATGTAACAAGGCTGTACTTGTACTCCTTAAATTTACACATTAAAAAAAAAAAGGCTTTCTTGGAAATATGAACTGTCTCTTTAAGCCTTTAATTTTCTTAACACTTCAAAATGCTTCTAGGAAAATCTCTAGATCCTTAATATTTAATTTCTTCAGTCTCTATATCCAAAATCTGTCAACATTAAATTTTTGTTCTATTTCTGAGCTTCAATATGCAAGCTGCAATCCACGGTGCTTAAACTATACCACAATGTGCACAGTGTCACTGTTTTAGACATCTTAAAGAAAAGTCTTATAGAATTGTTTGGTCATGGCAGAAACTAAGGAAACTAGGGTGAAGGGAAATGGATAATGTTCTAAACCATCCAACTGGGACTACAGAGTTTAGTCACATACAATTTTCTAAACAGAAAAAAATCCATGTGGTATAGTTGAGAAGTACGAATAGCTTTATAAGTCATTTTAATTAACATCAGACATATGATGACTTGTGGCAAAATATTTTCCTTTATTCCCACACTCATCTTTTTATACTTAGAGATACCTAGCTCAAAATAACTTGCAGCTCTTTCTGAAGAAACCCATTTGTTTTATTAAAGACAACCCTCAGTTGCTAATGTACTACCTACAAACCACAGCTATTACCCAGTGAGCATCTTTATGATAAATTATTATATTTTCTCTACACCCATTTCTTAATACATAATTGTGCAAATGAAAGAATTTCCTTCTTTTTAAAGGCTGAACAGTATTCCATTGTGTGTATACACATTTTATTTATCCATTCATCCACTGATGGACAATCTTCTCTATAGTGAATAGTGCTGAAATGAACAAGGGAATGCAGACATCTCTTTGACATACTGACTTCAACTCCCTTGGCTATATACCACAGTTCCCGCTTATCCTCTGGAGGTATGTTCCAAGCCCCCTAGTGGATGTCTGCGACCACAAATAGTACCAAACTCTAAATATACTAGGTTTTTACCTATATATACATACCTATGATAAAGTTTAATTTTACAAATTAGAAATGGGATTGCTAGATCATACAGTAATCTGATTTTTAGTTTTCTGAGGAACCTCCACACTGTTTTCCAAAATGGCTGAAGTAATTTATATTCCCACCAACAGTGTACCCAGGTTCACTTATCTCCACATAGGATTTTAATGATAATTCTTCCCCTTTCATGATGTGTTGAGTATACTTTATTTTCTTAAGTTTGTTATTAACAAAGGCATTTATGAGTGAGGTTTTTTTAAGACATTTATTTGTTAACACAATTCATTTTAATGACTCCATAAATAAAGTCAACATAAGACAGAGGTGGTATTTTTTGAAAATCTACAAATGTGTCTTGCTGACTATCAAGTTACATAGGGAACTTATGAAGAAAAGAAAAATAAATTCTAGAAATGTCAGTATTGCTTTAATTCAATTCAAACTTAAAGCAAAAAGAATTAAACTCATTTTTAGAAGCAATGAACATTTCCAGGTTCCTAGATAAATGAAAAAAATTTAAGTTCTTACATGTTTCAAACTTTTAAACAAAGCAATGCATATTGTTCAAAATATGTGTTGTACTTTAATTAAAATTAGCCAGTTAAACAGTTCTTAATCAGCTGATGTTACACTTTCGGTTATGAGTGAAGTTTGGTTTCTTCTGTGCAACTACTGTTGTACATGTGTGTGAACAGTTGTGGGTGTTCAATCCAACTCAGTGGAATGTAAAGAGAATGAGACTACAGTCAAGTGACCAGAGTTTTAAGTCACTTTTTGGCCAATTAACATTACCATTAGTTATTTCATCACCTTTTAGAATCAACTCGTCAGCATAAAGCAAAAATTAGTTTCTTAAAGTTATAATAAGTCTTAACACGTAAAATAAAATTTAAAAAAATAACAGAGGACAATCCAAAAACCTCTTATATCAGCTTCAGAAAGGAACACATGATAATTTTATAGTATATTTACGTACATAAATGCCTAATAAAACTAGCCTAACACAAGAAGATATGGTAGTGTACTCATAAGAAAAAAATCAATCTTGGATTTAAAAATGGGTACAGATAATCCATATATAGAAAAGTCAAGAATATTATAAAATACATATTTAATTATTAACTTAAACTTAGTAAATAAAAATTACTTACATCATCTTCATACTTAATGTGAATATCTGTGATTTTTACTTGTACATTTTTTATTACTTGAGTTGCCAATTTTTCCACAAATGTATCCTTTTTGGCTTCTTTTGGCTTATCTATTAAAAAATAGAAAAATGCAAGCTCAAGAGTTGAAATTCTCATATACCTCAAAATT
This sequence comes from Mandrillus leucophaeus, assembly GCF_000951045.1. NCBI lineage: Eukaryota > Metazoa > Chordata > Mammalia > Primates > Cercopithecidae > Mandrillus > Mandrillus leucophaeus. The sequence continues at coordinate 234,587 of NW_012101569.1, forward strand.
AATAACCAAAGGATAGCTAAGGCACTACTCAATGGAAATTAGAGCCAATAGTGTCTTTATTTACATTTTCATATGCATGTCCAACTTAAAACTTGTTTTTGAATTTACACTGTTATCTGACATTCATTTCACATTCCAAGTCAGAAATAAAGTGGCAATGTGTATAAACACCACCATGGCATAAAACTACTTTTACCTACCTTTTGAACGATCAAGACCTTTAAAAGGTTTCTTAAAATGTTTTTTGTGCTTTTTACGTTTACGTCCTTCTCAGTGGAAGCATTTTAGTGAGAAAAGGATAAAATTCAAGTTAGGAGACTACAGGACAGAAAAGAAAACAAGAGAATTCTTCCTAACAGCAAATTTTGGCACAACTCACCTTACCTTATTCTAAACTGACCTGTTACTTCAATATAAAGACAAATTTACAAACCTTCTTTAGTCTAGAATAACTTTCTATAGTAAAGAATAACCTTCTTTAATCTAGACAATAAATTGGCAGGTGTAATTATACTAAAATTGGATAAAATCTCCACTCCCAATGCCTTTTATAATATTAATGACTTTATAAAGTTACACTTTAATTTCAGTATTACCAAAATATTGGAAATGTAACAATGACAGAATATAAAACTTTCAGAAGGTTTTGATAAACATATGGTAGGAACATAGACACATAAATGAAATGAAAGGGTAAGTTGCCCACAGATGACTTCCTCTGGATGATACACTTCACAAGCAAAATTATTTAATGACTCAAGGATATAAAGAACATTAAGTGGGCATAACATGTACATTGGACTGTACACTGAATTCGATTAGGAATTCCTTTAAAACCTCATTCTCTTTCAACACTACCTCACTGCATTCTGGCATTTACCAATACCTGTATTACTCAACCTACAAATCTTCATACTGAAATTTCTATCAGGCATCACCTGCAGCTGAACTCTTGAGGCAGTCTCTGTATTATCTACTGATTTCTAGTCTCCAGCCTCAGCTCCTACTAAAGGTCCGTCTACCCTGTTACCAGATTGATGTCTTTTAAAATACTAATCACAGCCTGTTAATCTCTTGCTCAAAATTATTTAAAGGCTCTCTGCAACCTCCCAGACATAATTAAAATGTGTTTACACAATAGAGAAAGTCCTTTTATGATGTGACCCCTACGTCCCTGTCCTATTCTATTTCCTGCTGTGCATACTTGCACTGGATACTACATAAATAATATTTATAGTTTCCCAAACAAGCCACACTTTCTCATGCCTAATGCCTCTACACATGTAATTCTGTGAACTTGTGTTGCCCTCCCTGAAGTTCTTCACCAGGCGAACTCCTAGGCAGCTTTTAAATCTCAGGTCCAGCACTACTGCCTGTGCAAAGCCTTCTTAAACTACTCCAAGTAGCCCCAGAGCCTGTACCTTACAGAGAATTGCATTAAACAGTGATTATACCATATTTGAAGTGTTTGCTCAATTGTCTTGCCATCAGACAGGAGACTTCATTAGGTCAGAAATTATTCTATATCTGGGCACAAAGCATACAATACTTATCTGTTCAAATGAATTTTAAAAATCCAGATCCAACTAAATTAATGTTATATATATTTGAGAGAATATATGTGCAATTGAGCTTGAAATTTTTAATTTGTTCTTCCTTGATTTTTAAAAGCAAATTGTTCTGCCACTACAAAAATTAAGAAACAAATCCTGGACTACAAAAATAAAACCCTCAGTTTCAAGAAGAAAACATTTAATAAGTAATGTAACACAATCAGGATAGTGCTATACCAATAATACTTGCCACTGTGAACGTCTGACTCTGTTCTATTCATAAATCAAACATACATAAAAAGAATGAGTTCTCAAAGAAATACCATTTGAAAAGAAACAAGTAAGAAAGCCAAACTAGCCCTGAAAACCATTCCACTTGGCTAGAACAGCTTTCAAAGACATAGACTCAGCTGCCTCGGTTTAAATTCTCTTCTTACCTGACCAATTATCTTTCTGGTTTCTAGCCCCATGTTCTGCCTTTCATCTCAATGGCAGATACACCATGTTTAAACCTCTTTAAACAGTTTAAATCTACTCTTAGTGGTATATAGCTCTTTCGAGAAAGTTTCTAATTAATCCAATAAAAAATAAATCGATGGTTCTCAATCACAAACTAAAGCAGTTCTCAAAGACTTTGGTTTCACAACCCATTTAACATTTATAACTTGAGGACTCTAAAGAACTTATTTATGTGAGTTATAACTATTGACATTTACCATATTATAAATAAAAACTGAAAAGATTATGAATTCACTTAAAAATAATAAGCCATTACATAATAACATATAGTTATAAAAATAGCTATATTTTTAAACAAAAAGTTGTAGTGAGAAAAGTCGCATGGTTTTATATTCTTACAAATCTCTTTAACGTCTCACTTAGTAGAAGACAGTTGGATTAGCATATCTGCTTCTGCCTTCAACCTGTTGAGATATGTTGTTTTAATTGAAGTACATGATGAAAATCTGATCTCACTATAGATATACAATTGGAAAAGGGGGGAGCATTTTCATTGCCTTTTCATGAAATTATAGATATTATATCAAACTCAACAAGTGGAAGTTTCTTAAAGATAGTTGCATCGTGGAATCTGAAACCCTATGAATGAATTTTTCATACAAACTAAAATCAATTAGTCCATCTTGCACTTTAAATGGACCCTTTAGACATGTATGTTTTTCATCATCCATTGGAAATATTGCTTTATTGAATTATGCAAATCTTCCAAATGTCAAGTCATTTCATTATTTAATATCAAAACTCACATCTGTTAATATTATCACCAATGTCATCAGAAAAGTCTTAAAGTACTACTGGGAAGCTGTCGATCTCAAGGTGACAAACACAAGTTTTCCAAAATTCTACTCAAGAGTTCAAATTTTATCATTGGCAACAAATATTGCCAGTTGCTTTTCCTTGAAGTGGTTTTGTTGAAGTGTCTACCAAACAACCAAATCTGAATAATGATAGTCTGTGATTCTTCTTAGTAAAAATGGTTTTCCAGAAAAAAGCAACTAGCTCAGCTCACAACTCAAACATCTCCACAAGTACTTTTCCTTGAAACAATCAGCCTACTTCAGTATGCAGAAATGCTGCAGGTATACTTTCTCTGCTGTTGCACAAAATATTAAAGAGACATGCTCACAGGTTGAAGTTCATTAAAATTTAAAACTTCCTACTTCATCAAGGGAATTCTTAAGTAAAAACTGGCAATTTTTTTCTTTCATTTTGCTTACTGTGAGTGCATGGTAGTGAAGAACACAGTGACTACTACTACAGTCTGGTGCCACTGCCTTGAATCATGCTAAGGCAGCCAGCTATTCTTACCCACTATTGCTTTTGCACCAGCAATGTAAATGTCAACAAAAGGAAAAATCAAATAATGCTTAGTATTATTAAGAAAGTCATTTTGACTTTTTGAGAACCAATGATTTAGAATACAACAAAAACAAGAAGTAACATCAAATGAGGAAATAATATACACTCAGAAACTGAAAGGAGGAAATGATCATGAAACACACGTTAAGTCCTAGCCAGCTGAATGAAGATATCATCAACATAATAAACTAAGCTCATTTCAGAAGCACCAACATTCTGGACCTCATTTTTTATCTACACTAATGTGCCTTTTTAAAAAAAACTGAATCAATGATGTTTTCTTTTACAGTGACAGCTGTTATAGTCTGCTATTTTTAACAATGCTGCCCAGACTACAGTAAGTTGGTTTGATTATAACCTACAAAAATGGACAGTGAGCCATGAGTATCTCCATGCTATCTTTTATATTAAACAAGGTAACTAGAAGACAAATTAACACAAGCACACTTACAAAAGGAGTAGGTTTATTAGAACGGAAACTGCTTTCAGGGTAATTTCACCTAATGCTGTGAAGTCTGTCATGAAAATTTCTCTTCCATTGGTCACATGAATCAACATATTAAAGTTCCCAGCTACAGAGATAATTCTAACATGATGCTTATTGTTTATAAATTTCAAAATATAGACCCAATTGCCATTTAATCAAAACAAATTTTAAGTGTGATTGAGTTAATATAACAGCTCTTGAAGTATGATATAAAACAAAAAGTTTAACAAATCAGATTATGTAAAATACTAAGGAGTATTATTTTAATGTATTTGGTAGATTTCCTAGTATATAAAAGAAACATATTATAAATACTAACACAAACAGTAAGCCTTTAATTTGCCTTTTGCGAAGCTTGAAATTTCAATATGTTGTACAGGACAGTAGTCTAGAGGTACCTCCAGAGCTACAACAGAGGTGAAACAAATCAAAGCTCAAAGGAACATCTCCTGTCAAGGTTCTGAATTCAAAAGAAAAAATCCACTTTATTGCTTTTTACATTCCAAAACCACCACTATCAGAGAGGAACTGCTTAATTCAGAAACTAATGAACTCTAGAACTAAAGTCAAAAGGGTAACCCAAATCTGGAAGTTATCTGTAGATCATACTCTAAGCTTCGTAAGAACAGTGAATCATGTTTGTTTATCCTACAAACATCCAGCATCATCTAGTACAGTGATTGCCACAAGAAGACACTCAAATATTTAGTGAATGAATAAATGACTACAGGTGAGGAAAAGGAAATAACAGTGAAGGGGAAAAACACAAATTACATTTCCATATTTTCTAAAAGGATGGCATGCCATCAAATGGACTCCACCAAAAGCACAAGCATATACAAGAAAATGTTTATGTAGTTGAATATAATTAATCATGCATACCCACCAGGCTTGATGTCCTTGTAAACAAAGTTTTCCAAGCCATATATGAACTCCCCTGAATGTGTGCCTGCATCCACATGGCAGCAATAACCAAAATGCAAAGCAATTTAAAGACACCTTTAATTTCACATGTAAAATATACCTAAATTTAATTTCAAATAATTAGAAATCATGTAACAGGATAATTAAAATTTGGTGCCACCAAAACTATTTCTAAGGAAATACTCACAGTGACACCATTTTCGTTCTTTCAACACACAAACTTCTTAACAATTAAAATTATAGTAATCATTTCAAATTATGTGAGGTAGGTAAATATCAATTACAGCTAATGGTTCACTGAAATTTTTGACAAGTTTTCAAACAGTGCAAAAATCCGCTATTTTTGGTCTCTTTTTGCATGCCATTTTGCCCATTTTCAGAATAAAATATTACTGTGATACTTCACAGTAATTTTAGAGTCGGCTGAAATGACCTCATCTTACTTTAGTGTGATCTGGTCCCTTTAGATATACTGTCTGAATCCTTTATATCCATTCTCACTAATGATGGCTAGATAGCATCTTCCACTTCGTTCTCCAAATCCAGTCTATTCTAGACAACACTGCAAGTTTAACTTTCTTAAATCATAGCTCTGATCATGTCATTCCTTGGACTCTTAAAGAAAAAAAAAGGGAATACTTACTCCCCGGCTGGCTACAGATGAAAGTTCACATTGTACAGGGTTAAGAATACAAGATCTAGAGCCAGACCAGGTTCAAATTCTAGCTCTACTATTTTCTAACTGTGTGACCTAGAATAAGTTATTTAACTTTCACTTAATTCATATAAAGTATTTTGGAGAGTGACTGGTGAATAGTAAATGCTCAATAAACGTCAGCTACTTTCACTGTCATTACCATTAACATCATCAGAGCATGCAAATCTCTTAAGATTGACCTAAACTTAGCTTTCCAACCCTACATCCAACTACTCTCTATCGGACTCCCAAACTGTTAGCTGACCCCACAGATGCTCTATGATTCACACCTTCACTGTCTCCTCTACCTATGCCTTCTCTCCTTTCTGCAGATCCATCCTTTAAATCCAGTTGAAATATACACCTTCACAGTGTCTACCCTGATCTCTTTGGCTGAATATGACATGTTCTTCCTGAACTCCCATAAAACTGTCTGTGTCTCCCTGATGGGACTCAACACTTTCTCTTCCTTATTATTATGCAAATTTCTTATTTGCTCAATTAAAATGTAAGGTCTTTGACAGGAAGGTCCAAGGACTCTCTAATTTTTCTGCTTGTAGACTGGCATCAGACTTTTTTCAAAAGAGCCTGGAAGCTAGAAAACATTGCCTTCAAAATTCTAATATTTAACCTAGCATTCTAACCCCAGACAAATCAAACAAGTGTAGAAGTAAAACACAAAGACATTCAGCCTTGAAAGAATTTTCGAAATTATATCCAGTGCATCCATTCTTAAAAGCTTCTAGATGTGCTCTAGGAAAACAAATGAGTATACTAAGGAAGCAAAAAAGGCAAAGGGCCCGAGAAACATGGAATTAAATATAGATGAGCAATTAAGACCAGTCCTAAGATGACAACTGTGCAGCTGGTCTAAAAAACGATCAGTTCAGAGGGGGAACTCCAGGAGACAACAGGGTGGTAGACAGTACCAATAGATGGGTTTACACAATTGGAAAACACTATCAATACTCATATAGCAGACAAATTTCATGTAGCATGTGAAACAGAATTAAAGATAAATTTACATAGAAGACTAAGCAAATAAGAAAGCAGCATTTACAAATTCAAGAAAAACAAAAGGTTGTATAAGAAAGGAAATACAGTCGTAGTACATTGATATGATTTGGATATTAGTCCCCTTCAAATTTCATGTTCAAATGTGATTCCCAGTGTTGGAGGTGGGGCCTCATGTGAAGTGACTACATCATGGGGGTGGGTCCATGCCTACTTCCACTTCACCTTCTGCCATGACTAAAAGCTTCCTGAGACCCTCACCAGGAGCAAGTGCTGGCACCATGCTTCCTATACAGCCTACAGAACTGTGAGCCAATTAAAACTCTTTTCTTCATAAATTATCCAGTCTCAGGTATTCCTTTATAGCAATGCAAAAACTGCCTAACACACATATCATCTGACCTGCGCAGTGAATAATAATCGCATTGTCATAGTAATCTAAGTAGTGACTAGTAATTTGCCAAAAATTACGATATATCCATATCATGAGAAAATGGGAAGGAGAATTCAGGGTGCAAGGAGATAGTAAGAGAAGTACACTCCTGGACTACCATAACAGGAAGTCCCAGATAATGCCCTATATTAATGAACTAGGTTAATGACACAATGTTAACATTGGTAAAAAATATTACTAACTCAAAGGAGTTGGTGTGGAGAGTAGCGAAGGATGAAACAAGGGACTGACATTTTTTATCATGTCCTTTTGCCAAAAGTATTGATTTTCAAGTGTGTGTACATATTACTTTGATAAAATCCAACACCTTAAGTACAGAATCTAGCATTTGCGAATCTTTTGGCCTTACTGGGAATTTAATCTTTCTCTTTATGATAGCCTTCCAGAAAAATAAACTCACTCCAATGAAATAAAAGGATAAAAATATCAGAGTTTATTTTTACATTTAAGCAAATTTTCTAGAAATGAACTCACAGTTTTATTTCAGTTTTATTTTATTCCTATATGATAGTGGGAAACGGTATATTTTTACCAAATAAAACAAGCTAAGTCAAAATCCTTTTTATGAGCAGATTAGCAAGATAATTTTGTTTTCATTTTTATCATCTGCTGCTTAGAGTGGAATCATCTCCTCTTCTTCCCTCTCTGAGTCCCTATACATGTGCAATGGTGCTTTTGTGCTTTTAATATTAACAAACAAGTAGAAAAATAAAGTATAATTAATAACTATTAATAACGGTAAAATAAAGGTCAGGGTTGTCCTCTATCATTCACGTGAATAATATTATTTGAAGATGTGACCCATATCCATAGAAATGAGAAAATAATACTGCAACATTATTAAATGTGTTTCTTAACAGTTAAGAAAGAAAATTTAAATATACTTCCCAATTCCTGAATTCATCTTTTAGTCTCAAAACTTTTTTTGACAAATATAACATGTTAAAACTGAGTGTTAAAACAGTTTTACTTTTTGAATTTTAATTCTATATGAAAAAAACTTAAATTTTATCATCCAAGAAGCTACAATGTCATTACTATATACACCATACGCCTAACAGTTCTATTTATACAAAATTAATATTACAGATGTACATCCTTTATATCAAATCATTCATAATAGCCTCTTTGTCAGACCCAAATATCTGTTTTCTCAGCACTGAAGACCCAGGAGTCAAAATTTCCTAAGTCTGAGTACAAAATGTGTGCATAATAATCACATTACCAATTAAACTGTCAACCATGAAAACAAACGAGACTACATACCACGCCTTTTCTTACAGGTGACTGAAAACACTAAAATACTCTTTAGACAAATACAAGCTATGCTCCATCTTTAAAAAAGGAGGAATTTAAGATTTGTTTCTAAATAATATATGTAACATTATGTAATTGTACATGATAAATGCGTAATTATATGTTATATCAATATCTAAATACACATCAATATATACCTAATGATGAATATACATATGTTAATATCCTAATCTGAATAGTTTCAAGAAAAAAATGAAATTCTAGTGCTCTAGTCTTCATTTTTATAGGACTGCTTTTACATATATTAGCCAAAACTGAATATAAAGAAAAAAATCGGCCGGGCGCGGTGGCTCAAGCCTGTAATCCCAGCACTTTGGGAGGCCGAGACGGGCAGATCACGAGGTCAGGAGATCGAGACCATCCTGGCTAACGCTGTGAAACCCTGTCTCTACTAAAAAATACAAAAAAACTAGCCGGGCGAGGTGGCGGGCGCCTGTAGTCCCAGCTACTCGGGAGGCTGAGGCAGGAGAATGGCATAAACCCAGGAGGCGGAGCTTGCAGTGAGCTGAGATCTGGCCACTGCACTCTAGCTTGGGCGACAGAGCGAGACTCCGTCTCAAAAAAAAACAAAAAAAACAAAAAAAAAAAAAAAAAAAAAGAAAAAAATCACACTTAATTGTCATGAAACAAAACCATTCTCGGCTTGCTTTTTTGCCACGCAAAAGTAATACAAATAAAGAAAACTGTTTTCCTAAAAATATAGATACTTAAGCTTCAGCAGAAAGACAAAATAAGCTTATGTGTGAAAAATAAGGGAAAAAAATGTTGAGACTTTTAGAAAATTTCTTCCATTATGGTAACCTCTGTACATTTAAATAGTTTAGTAACTTTTAATAAAAGAATCAATATTTCTGCTTAAGAAAAAAATACTTGGAGCAAGAATTTAAAACTTTGATTAAGAACTTTAAGGAACAAGCTATTTTTAAAAAAGATTTCTAATTGATTCAATTAAATGACAACAGCTTAAGCTAGGAAAAGAAATCTTATATCTAAATATAATTAACATCATTTCTAACTCAATATTTGCTTTATCTTTCGAGAGAGACCATCTTCATTATAAAAATATATACACATGCCACCAAACAACACAAAAATTATATAAAATGCTAATAACTCATATACCCTAATCAGCAATTGTTAATTGACTTAAAAGAGATAAACATTAGAAGTCTGGAAAAGTCCTTTAATTCATCACCCTATAGACTACTCTTTTTCATCATATCCTTGTTCTTGCTCTATAAACCAAATCAAAGTCATCAGATTTATTTTTAGATAAAAACAAAAATGTAAACATAAGACAAGATGTTAAAATGTTAAAACCTGAAGAATCAAGTTTTGCTTTGTTTTTTTTGTTTTTTTAATATCCTGTACAATGCGAAGGGAGACAGCTAGGACTAGAATTACAGCAGCATTTCCTCTAAACATAATTTCACTATAGCATTATGCTTAACCTCATTATCCAGCAAGAACACAGGTAAACATGCACACAAAGAAACTGTTAACATTTGCCCAAAATAAACAGACGTGCAAATACAGAAAATTTGGAAAGTCTCCTAAAGTAGCACAATAAAAATGACTAATGAAGAAAGGTGGAAAAATCAAATTAGCAACATGATAAAACACTTACAGAAAAAAAGGCAATTACTTTTTCCTAAAAGTGAGTCATGAAAATATAACCAATATTTTGAGATTTTAAAAAAAATGTATTTCTTTAGAACTTCAACTTACGAAGGCTTATGAAAGCATCTTCTTTAAAGGATATTAAATATATCTAAAATACAGGTATGTCTAAGTTTATCTCAAACAAACTTTTTACCTTTTTCTGCTGCTTTTTGAAGGGCTTCTTCAATTCGGGATAGCTCTTTCTGTTTAACATCCTGCAAGGATTTTTCTTCTTTTTCAGCATCATACTTAATACCTAAAAATATAGTCAATTCACACAAAAATAAATGGAATTCATATATAAACGGAAAAAGTTCAGCCGCATTATGATTGTGTAAGTGTGTAATCTTGCTGCAATACAAAAATACTTTCACATTTTTAGCTTTATGAAATGTTTAAACATAAATTATTCCTATTCACTTACAAAAAACTTAAATACAAAAAGGAGGAGGGAGGAAAAGAAATTACAGGTAGAAAGGCAGGTAGGAAAAAGGGAGAGAGGAGAAGGGTGAGAACAAAGATAAGAAGTAGAAACAGAAGTAAGACAGAAAGTACACCAGAATATTGCTCTGTCAATGGTAAATTTTGAGTAACTACAAAATAATTTAATATCCAATACTACCTGGGATCAATATAGATTTTTTAAACTTTCAGAAAGTAATTCAGAATATGCATCAACAATCATAAAATATATAAGCCCTTTTTATCTAGTAACGTCATTTCTGATTATGCAATCTAAGGAAATAACACAAAAGAATAAAAAAGATCTATAATGACGTATTTATAGTATTGACTACAATGACATATTTATACTACTGACTATAGTATTGACTAGTATTTTTAGTATTAACTATAAAGCAAAAAATAGTAGGTAGCCCACAACAGAATACCATAAAGCCTTTCAAAACTGTCACTGTCACCATGAAAACTGTGAAACGTATCAAAAATGTATATAATAAAAGGCCAGTCAATGTTGTATATATAATGTGGTAACAGCTACTGAAAATCAGGTATGCATAAGCTAAACACTGAAGAGCAAAATAAAATTTTATTTGTACAATGGTTGAGCAATTGTACATTCTCAATTTTTCCCTAAAACATCCAAACTTTTCTTAACATTATATTGTTACTATACATGAAAAAAGTAAAGATATTAAACATCACTACTTTAAAACATTAAAAATTAAAATACTATCATTTCTAAGGAAAAAATTACCAATTTTACACATTTTTGAGAGAACATTCACTCAAAATCAGAAGCAACAAAATAGGAAAAAAATAAATTTTTGAATCTTGAAATCTGGAGATTAACACATCAGGATATTTTTAAAGATTTATTTAGGCCGGGCGCGGTGGCTCACGCCTGTAACCCCAGCACTTTGGGAGGCCAAGACGTGCAGATCACGAGGTCAGGAGATCAAGACCATCCTGGTTAACACGGTGAAACCCCGTCTCTACTAAAAATACAAAAAAAAATTAGCCGGGCGTAGGGGTGGGCGCCTGTAGTCCCAGCTACACGGGAGGCTGAGGCAGGAGAATGGCGTGAACCCGGGAGACGGAGCTTGCAGTGAGCTGAGATACGGCCACTGCACTCCAGCCTGGGCAACACAGCAAGACTCTGTCTCAAAAAAAAAAAAAAAGATTTATTTTACTTCATTTATTATCAGTAAATCTGCCTAATGCAGCTCAACAGGAAGCCTTAGTTGCAAAACAAGTACTCATAGAAAATAGAATAAATTGCAAAAATGAATTAAATTTTCAACAACAAAAATACTTTATACACAAATGTGGTAAGACATATGTGCATATATATATATAATGTATGCATATATGTGCATCTATGTATGATTCATTTATTTAAATTACCTTCTACCTTAATAAATACATGTATTAAAATACTTAACTCAGGTAACAATTTAATTTCAATGTGATGTTACTGAATGGTTATAACCTAAAATAACGTACTTGCTCCAGGGACAACAAGCAGGTATAATCCTTCTAGAGTCGCAACAACTGCTTCTCCATAAAGGTTTTTCCAAGGAATCTTCAAAGTTAATTTATCTAAAGAAACATAATTTCAACCTTAAATTTTTACTTGACTGCTCAAGAAGACATAAATTTCTCACTTCCATTAAGAGAAAAAGCATAAAAAACTCTTCATGCATATAGTATGTATATCACTCAGAAAAAATGAAAAAACTCCAACACTAAAGTTTACAAAGGTCTTTTCCACATAATATTACTATTAAGTGAATATTCACATTGTAATCTCTATTTTTCAATATAAAATATTTTGATAACCATTATCCATTTAATATTCAAAAACTGTAAAATGAATAAGTCAGCTATTATTTCAATCCTGAAAAAAAGCAAAGTCAGCCCTAGATAAGTTAAATTAATTGCTTAAGTCTATCTAGTGAGTTAAGCAGTGATGAGATTATTAGTAAGGATGCTGAACCAGATTTGGTGCACGACAACAGCTGATAGTCTTAATATTGCACATGCTCTTCTATCCACATCAACAAATAAATCTTTACAGATCAACAGTAAAATAATATCTATCTGTACAAGCTACCAGGAATTGAAGCAGTAACACAGAGAAGAGATGCAAAGGAACTTTGTGCAAAGGGAATTTTGACAGCATATCAAATTGTCACAACAGGAAGAGGCTAGCTCTAAAGGCAAGGCATACTGTACTATGAATAGTGTTAGGAGTCACAGGCAACTCAGACCAGTTATATTCCAAATATCTTACTTATAAATCACTTAGAAGACAGAACTCCAAGTTCTCTCTTGGAAACAATGGTATTCATGTCAGGTCCTCCTGAGATGAGCCCACAAAAACTTTTACTCAGGACACAGATGAACTATGGCCCTAATCCATTACTGTCCCAAGTTTGGGGTTTTATGGGGGAAAAGCCGGTTCAGGGCAGACAAGAGAAGACCAAAGGGGCATGCTCTCAGCTAAATTTTGAAACAAGCAAAACCTATCAAATCTTTCCATGTTTCTTTCCCTAATCTCTAGTATTCCCTCTTTCCAGGTCTCCAGGCAGCAAAATGTCCCCAGTCTGCCTTGCTATAGCAATTCTATCCAAACCTTTCCTATACATAAGTTTTACATGTTCCAAAATAAAATACCTTCCTTCATCATAATTTTTAAAATTATATTTAAAATCTATAGGTCTCTCAGAGATACTAATCAAGATTTTCAGAAGAAAAGAATTTGATTCAACTAAGTCATGCTTGTATGTGAGTAATTAAGTTGCTTACACCACCAGAATCACTGGTGGTTTTTCATTTAAAATCATTTTTAAATGAAAATGCTCAAAGTTCAAAGAACTGAAAAACAGTATAACAAACTAAAGAGAAAATAAAATAATGCAATGTAAGACAGAATATTTGAGGTCACCTAGATGGATATGTAGGAGAGCCAGTTTTACCAGGTATCTATTCCCAAGGTTAAAATATCAAATGATTTCTCCATTTAGATTTTCAATTCTCTTCAGCTTGTAAACCTGCTGAGTTTCTTAAATGGCTTGCATGTCAAGGGAAGTCTACAACGTTCTGGGTCATTTCTAAGTCCAATGATTTTATATTTACAATGGGTACTGTTACATTTGTAATTATCTCAAATCTCCTAACAAAATTTATTTGATTGCCTTCTTGGTGAGCATAAGATTGAAAAAGTGGGAAATGTCCCTTTAACTAGCACACCAGAAAGGGACTGTCTGTTCCCTAAACCTTTTCTTCTCTACATTTATACTCATTATCCCCCCATCCCTCATAAACTTCCTAGAATTGTGTTTTTTATATATTACCCCCTCCTATTATAGATCAGGAAATTTTTTAAATTTTTAAGAAAAAGGGTAACTCAAGGGCACCCACAAATATGTCTAGCTCTTAGAAAAACAAATCACACTTGAGCTTAATTAAGCCACACTGACCCTACAGGTTAGATACAATATTTTAACCTAAGGAGAAATTTAACAACTAATATAAATGCTCTGTAAACCAAAAAAAAGGTAGTTATAAAGACAATATACTTTGCATACTTATTTGTAAAGGGTCTCTCATTAACTCACTGGGTAGCACTGAAGGAAGTCATTAAGTCTTTGTGTACTTTAAAAGCAAAAAGAACAAATTCTGAACCATTAGAAACCTCCTCCAAAATATAAATCTAGTTGTAAGAATATAATAAGTAATGCAAAATTTCTGTAGTCAGCTATAATTCATCCAAGACACTGGAAATACACTTTTCATCTATGTTCTAATTTTAGATGTCTATAACTTCCTTGAAGACAAAGATATCACCTTCATCCTTGCATCTCTCACAGCACTTGCATAGTCTTGTACATAACACGTGCATAAATATTTCAAAAGTAAAATAACAAATGAATGGCTACAACTTCTATATTCTAGGATTTCAGTTAAGCATATAGGGCCACAATACTTCTAGAGCACTGCTACACATCACCACCACATTCAGAGCTATTTAACAAACAAAAAAGATGCCACATGCCTAAACTTGCTTTTCATCTAAGAAAATTTATCCTGTTTCAAGAGACAAAAACATAAAAATATTCTTATATATTAAAAGGAAACATATATGTCATATAAAATGACCCAAACAGAATTATCCAAATAATTGCTAAGAGATGCTAGAGTAGTGAAAGACAAAGCCTTCCTATAATACAGAATATTGAATAAAGAATAAAAGTGATATGGTGTAATAGCAGGGTGATGAAGTTGGAAGAAAGGATGTAGCATAAGTAAAATTATAAGAGTAAGTCATTTTGGGTTGTAATTTATATATTTTTTAAAGTAAATCCTAAACATAAAACCTGAAACTATAAAATTCCTAGAGGAAAAACTCATCCGGACATCAGCCTAGGCAAAGAATTTATGACAAAGACCCTAAAAGCAAATGCAAGAAAAACAAAATTAAACAAACGGGACTTAACTAAGAAGCTTCTAGGCCAAGCGTAGTGACTCACACCTGTAATCCCAGCATTTTAGGAGGCCAAGGCAGGTAGATCACTTGAGCCAAGGAGTTCAAGAATGGCATGGGCAACATGATGAAACCCTATCTCTACAAAAAACACAAATATGAGCCAAGCATGGTGACACACCTGTCGTTTCAGCAACTTGGGAGGCAGAGGTGAGAGTATCCCTTGTGCCCAGGAAGTTGAGGCTGCAGTAAGCCATGACTGTGCCACTACATTCCAGGCTGGGCAACAGAGCAAGACTTTGTCTCTAAATTAATTAATTAATTTTTAAAAAGTAAAAATAAAAATCATCTGCACAGCAAAAGAAATAATCAACAGAGTAAACAGACAACCTATAGAAGGGTAGAAAATATTTGCAAATTATGCCTCCAACAAAGGACAAATATCCAGAATCTACAAGCAACTCAAACAACTGAACAAGAAGAAAACAACCCCATTAAAAACATCAAAGTACATAAACAAACATTTCTCAAGAAATACAAGCAGCCAACAAACACATGAAAAAACGTTCAACATAACAAATTATCAGAGAAATACAAATTTAAACCACACTGAGATACTATCTTACACCAGCTAGAAAGGTTATTATTAAAAAACCAAAAAATAACAGATATTGGCATGGATACAGAGGAAAGGGACCAGTTGTGTACTGTTCGTGAAAATGTAGACTGGTTTAACCTCTATGGAAAACAGTATGGAGATATCTCAAGGAACTAAAAATAGAAACAGCAATCCCACTACTGAGTACCCAAAAGAAAATAAATCATTATATAAAAAGACACCTGCACTCATATGTTTAAACAGCACTATCCACAATAGCAAAGTCACGCAACCAACCTAAGTGTCCATTAACAGTTAACTGGATAAAGAAAATGTGATACATATATATCATGGAATAGTATGCAGCCATAAAAAAAGAATGGAATCATGTCCCCTACAGCAAGATGGATGAAGCTGGAGGCCATTATCTTAAGTAAATCAACTCAAAGGTGGAAAATCTAATATTGTATGTTCTCACTTGTAAGTGGGAGCTAAACAATGGGTACACATAGACATAAAGATGCATAGTGGCCTTTGCAGTATACTGAGCTCCACAGAGACATTGCCAGGGCAAGCAAGAGACAGGAATTAATAACCAGAACACATAAGGAACTCAAACAACTCTATAGGAAAAAATCTAATAATCTGATTTAAAAATGGGCAAAAGATCTGAATAGACATTTCTCAAAAGAAGACATACAAATGGCAAACAGGTATATGAAAAGGTGCTCAACATCACATTATCAGAGAAATGTAAATCAAAACTATAATGAGATACCATCTCAACTCAGTAAAAATGGCTTTTATCCAAAAGATAGACAATAACAAATGCTAGCAAGGATGAAGAGAAAAGGAAGACCTTGTACACTGTTGGTGGCAATGTAAATTATTACGGCCACTATGAAGAACAATTTGGGGGTTCCTCAAAAAACTAAAAATAGAACTACCAGCCAGGCTCAGAGGCTCACGCCTGTAATCCCAGCACTTTGGGAGGCTGAGCCAGGCAGATCAGAAAGTGAGGAGATCGAGACCATCCAAACACAGTGAAACCCCATCTCTACTAAAAATACAAAAAAGTAGCCGGGCATGGTGGCAGGTGCTTGTAGTGCCATCTACTTAGGAGGCTGAGGCAGGAGAATGGTGTGAACCCGGGAGGCGGAGCTTGCAGTGAGCCGAGATCATGCCACTGCACTCCAGCCTGAGCAACAGAGTGAGACTCCATCTAAAAAAAAAACAAAAAAAAACACAAAAAAACAAAAAACAGAACTACCGTATGATCCACCAATCCCACTGCTAGGTATATATCCAAAAGAAAGGAAATCAGTATATTGAAGATATACCTGTACTCTCATGTTTAATGCAGCACTATTCACAATAGCCAAGATTTGGAAGCAACCTAAGTGTCCATCAATAGATGAATGGTTAAAGAAATGTGGTACATATACACAGTGGAGTACTATTCAGCCATAAAAAGGAATGAGATCCTGCCATTTGCAACAACATGGATGGAACTGGAGGTCATTATGTTAAGTGAAATAAGCCAGGCACAAACAGACAAACTTCACATGTTCTCACTTATTTGTGGGAACTAAAAATTAAAACAATTGAACTCATGGAGACAGAGAGTAGAACAATGGTTACCAGAGGCTGGGAAGGGTAACAGGGGAGGATGGTTAATGAATATAAAAATATAGTTAGATGAAATGAATAAGACCTAGTATTTGATGGCACAATAGTGTGACTACAGTCAACAATAATTGATTGTACATTTTAAAATAACTAAAAGAGTATTAATTAGATTATTTGTAACACAAAGAAAGGATAAATACTTTGAGGTGATAGAAACCTCATTTACCCTGATGTGATTATTACACACTGCATGCCTGTATCAAAATATCTCATGTACCCCATAAATATATATACCTACTATGTATCCACAAAAATTAAAAACAAAAAAATTTAATGGAAATAATAGACACTGGGGACTCCAAAAAGGGGTAGAGATTGAAGAAGGGGGGTGAGAGTTGAAAGATTACCTGCTGGATACAAAGTTCAATATCTGAGTGACAGATGCACTAGAAAGCCAATCCCTACTGTCACTCGATATATCCATGTAACAAACATACACATCAACAACCTAAATCCAAAATTTTAAAAAATATAAATTAAATAAATAAATAAAAATAAAAACCAGATAGCATGGACTAGATGGGAAGACTTTGTAGATTAAATTTCCTATTGAAAAATGTATTCAACAAAGATATATATTTACTTAGAGATGGTCTTAGTGTAGGAGTTTAACTGCAAAGAGAGAGACTTTGTACTTACCAAAACATATCCTCCATACCACATTGCTGCATAATATATCAAGTGAAAATGGTTGAACAAAACATGAAGGAAATAAGCTACATTTACAGTTTATCTACTAGAGTTTGCAAATTATACTACTTTCACATTTAAAGAAAAAGCACATAAAACTTGGAAATCTAATTTGAAAATGAAGGTATGTTCTGTGTGGTGGAACCAAAGCCTGAAGAATCCAACTGCAGTTCAAATACCCTTCTATTTTCTACCTCGTCATAAAAAAATAGAAGTATGTACGTTTTATATGTAATATACATTAGGCTCAGAACTCGACAAGCTCTAATTAACATACGCAAAAAAAAAAAAACTCTCATACTTTTAGTCAAATTTTTTTATGTTAAATAACACAAGCAAAATAGAAAACGGAAAGGACTAAGAACAATTCAAATGAAGACTAAAGTACTTACCAATTTGGCCAGCCTTGACTTTAAAAGGAACATCCAATTCACTCTTCAGAAGAAAGAGAAAATGTAAAGGACATCTTAAATTATTAAGCCAACCCAAAAATAACTTTTGTGTGATCATTTAAATACACATCTCTAAAGAAAAAAAAAAACAAATTTTCCATATTTGAATAATTCATAAAGGACATGTTTTATAGCCCAAAAAAACGTTTTATAGGCCTGGTGTGGTGGCTCACACCTGTAATCCCAGCACTTTGGGAAGCTGAGAAGGGTGGATCACCTGAGGTCAGGAGTTCGAGACCAGCCTGGCCAACATGGGAAAACCCCATCTCTAGCCTGGTGTGGGGTGGCAGGTGCCTGTAATCCCAGCTAATCAGGAGGCTGAAGCAGGAGAATCGCTTGAACCCAGGAGGCGGAGGTTGCAGTGAGCTGGGATCGCGCCATTGTACTCCAGCCTGGGTGACAAGACGAAACTCTGCCTCAAAAAAAAATTTATAACTTAAGCTTTGACTTTAAAGAAAGAATTCACAAGAGAAACAAAATGATAAATAGGAAAAATAGAAAAAGTTTGTAAATAACCAGGTAAACTGGTTACTTGTTTTAAGTAAACCAAATCAAATGGAAATTAAAATCAAATCAAATGAATTTAAACACATGGACAATGTTTATCTGAAATACTAGAACAGAAAAAAGAAGAGTCTTTTTGCATAAATTAGTTGAAAACAATAATGAACAACAGTTCTCTCTCAAATATTTAGTAAATGAATAAATTTTAAAAATCTTAGAAAAGCTAGATTCCCAATGTATTATTTACCAAATTAGCATTTCATTTAGATAAGTTACAGACAGGTACCAACAAATAATAATAAACTTTCACCTACCTATATTCCAAACAACTAGAAAGTTCAAATAACCTTTTTTGTTCAAAGAATACTAAATAATAACTGATATCCATAATGATCATCTGAGTCTTTAGAATTATTAAAAATTAAACCAGTCAGTACAGCCTTTCTGTTAGCTGTAACTTAATATATACTAACACTATAAAAATCTGACCACCAAAAATATAGGTAATAATTAACTGAAATAATCAATTTACCTGATCATCTGATTACGTCTGAACTCTATGTAAACAGGAATTGAACAGAATACTATTATAACAGCTTTAGATAAAGTCTTTTTCAGACCAAAAAAAAAAAAAAAAAATTCTTTGCTGCCAATAAGAGCAGCTCTGTCCTCCGGGAGGACAGGAAAGATAAATTCAAGGGACTTCACATTATACAGGATACAAACAGCAAACTACAAAAAGGTGGTCTCATGCTCATTTTAATCCTCCTGAAATAATTTTCACACAAAATAAATGTAAACAACCCATATCAAATTAAAAACTCATCAATTTGGTTTAACTGGGGAAAGAAGCTACTTTGAATTAAAAATATAAATTACAAAAGAGTTTATTATATTTAATTACAACCAAAACTTGAATTAGGCTAAAACAGAGTTCAAATAATTTGTCTCCTAAGTATGTCAGATATATATCCTGTCACTACAATTCTATTTATATTGTCATAAATAGAGAAAAAAAACCTCTATTTCAATCTATAACAACAGAATCAGAAGGTCTAAATTTTTGTTTAAAATTTTAAAAGTTGTAGCATCCTATATGAAAAAGAGAAAAATATTTAAATATTTTGAGTACCTACTATGGGCCAGGCTCTGCTTCTCATCTTATTCAAGCCACAAAGACACAGAGATATTATATTGCTTTATAATTAACTCCACTGTACAGATGATTAAACTCATGCTAAAAGATCAAAGAAATTAAGAAGTTAGGCTGGGTGCAGTGCCTCACGCCTGTAATCCCAACACTTTGGGAGGCCAAGGCAGGTGGATCACCTGAGGTCAGGAGTTGGGAGATCAGCCTGGCCAACACGGCAAAACCCCATCTCTACTAAAAATACAAAATTACCCAGGCGTGGTGGCATGCGCCTGTAATCCCAGCTACTAGAGAGATGGAGGCAGAAGCATTGCTTGAACCTGGGAGGCGGAAGTTGCAGTGAGCTGAGATCATGCCACTGCACTCCAGCCTGGGCAACAGACTGAGACTCCGACTCACAAAATTAAAAAAAATTAAAATAAGAGGCTAGAAACCTGTAAAAATTAAACAATAAACTCATTAAGTGACTTCATAAACTCACATTTAGCCGAATAAGCTAAACAGAAACCTAATTGGGCAGGGGAGGGCATTGTTTTGCTTGTCTTCAACTCAACAATAAATGACACAAATTACTTTCTGGAGCTGGAGTCCAGAAAATCCTATTTTATCTCTTAATATTACTATAATAAGGCTAGACCGTCAATATATTTCCAAAATATAATTATTTATTAGCTATGTTATTTAAAATCAAGCCCTCATTTAGCTCAAAAATATGTAAAGATACTTTCGAAGGAAAATATTTCTATAGGGAAAAAGTCAACTACAAAACTATATAGTCAAATTAGATTAAGGAGAAACACTCCATTTCCAAGAGATATTATTTTGATTATTAGGGGAAACAATTTCTAAATCTTTAATCTCAGACTTTCCAACAGCAAATAGTTAAACAAGTAATCCTTTGAGTGATTCCATCACTTTATCTAGTACCTGGTATCAGATGCCTAGTAAGCAAAGGTTTCTAAGAACTTACCAAATTAAGTGAGTTATTAGCATAGTTAAAAAAAACTTACCAGGGCATTTTCTTTTATCTGTAGATTATCTAAAGCCACATTTCCTTTTAAAAAAAAGAAACAGAGGAAAAATATTACAACATACCAATTAGTAAATCTATCATAATGTAGTGCCAAGCACTAAGAAACTGTGCTAAGTGTTAAGAATACAATGATAAACAAAGCTGACTTAAGAGGCTCCCAGCACAAAACAGTTGCTATATATGCTCACGAGTTATTAATTGTAGCATACTATAGGTTAATCCAGTGTAAAAGAAATTATAAAATACTAAACTAGCTAACATTTAAACAAACAATGGGAAAGAAGTTAGAGCTTTTTGGATAGAAGAACTTTAAGATAAAGAAAGTAGCCATCATTTTGAATGATTAAGCCAAAATTTCAAGATACAAAGAGATGATTACAAGGTCAGATCAATCATCCTGGGTTATTTAATATGGCATCAATTAACATTTTCTTCAGAAACATGGTGTTAGTCTTTCAAGTCTCCAAACATTCTACCTTCCCAATGATTACTGTATGTGCTTCTAATATTCTTTAATCAGTCCAACTTTTATTATATTCATATGCTAAGTTATAAAAATACTATTACATGACTCAAATTTTAAACACTATTCCTATATTTGTTGATACACAATAGTTAAATATTCATGCTCACATAAAAATTTAAGGAAAAAGTTTTCATTTCACTTAAATTATGTTAAGGCTAATAAAACTATAGTTTCAACATTAAATGCAGGCATAAATTGCTGTTATATGTTTTCTTAATCATTTATGACACATTTATTTTTTTAAAAGCTATAGTAGCTATACTCCCCATTAATATTTTTCAATCAAGTAACTTTTTCTTCCGGGTATTTTGGAGTAAATTTAAAAGTATATTTGATTTGTTTACGTCATTTTAGAGATCTGCTTTTCCCAGATCTCAAAATTATTAAACAAACATTTATTAAGCACCCATTATATGTTAGGTGCTGGAAAGAGAAAGATTACTAGAACAATACCCCTGCTATGAAGGCACTCAAACAGCTTAGTAGAGGGGACTATGCAAAAGTAACTGCGGTTTTTGCTATTACTTTTAATGACAAAACTGCAACTACTTTTGCACCAACCTAACAATTCTCTAAAATTTTAGAAATATTCCAATAGAAGTGCACACAAGATGAAAAGGAGGAGCCACCTAACTGCCTAGGGAAATCAAGAACACACATAGGTTTAGGCTGGAAGGCTTAAGTAGTATTTACTGGGTGGATAAGAAAAGAGGGCAAATAGGTAAGTGTGAGTAAGGCACACTTTAGAAAGCACATATGTTTTGGTATAACTGGAGGGTATAATAAAAGGATACAAGATTAGTTCAGAAAGGTAGGCAAGGGCCAGACTAATGAAGAGCTTTCAGGATAAAAAATTCCAGACCCACCAAAACAAAGAGACAAAATATATAAAACAGAGATTATGTTATTTTAGAATCATTACTCAACTGTCCTAAGGAATAACTATTGATCTGTCCAAGCAATTTAGCTACAAGGATATTTCAGTATTGGGAGGGAAAGAAGGAAGGACAGAAGGAGGGAGGGAGGGAGGAAAGCAAGGAAAGAAGGACCTAAAGATCTAAATGTCCAGCAAGAAGGCGTAACTCACAATACATCTATATTACAAATAAACAAAAAAAAGTAGAAAGACATGGGAACTTGTTCATAGAATACTGAGTTTTTAAAAAGTAAAAGAATGCCCAGATTGACCTAATTTTAAAAGTATCTATACATGCACAAGTGTGTGTGCATTCCACACATACACAGAAAAAAAATGAAAAACTGTCAGATGCCATAATGCTCACACTGGTTATTTCTATGTAATAAAGTTCATTTTCTGTGTACGTACGGTTCTCAAATTTTCTAAAATAAATTGTCAAAAACTATAATGAAGGAAGAAAAGGAGGAAAAAACTTCACAAATGGTAAGAAAATACTATAGTACATAGTAGGAGGGAAATGAAAGAATACAGTCAGTCAGGAAACTTCTATAATACACTGAAAAGAAATTAAAACCTAAAATAAGGCAGTAACTTCAGGATCAAAGAGGTAGAGTCACAGTAAAGAGTTATTTTGGAGGCAGATTTGACAGGATATCATCACCGCCCAGATGTAGGAATAATAAAGTAGTCATGGAAGACTAGTGTGTTCAGCAACCAGGGGGAAAAAGTCCTTACATATTATATATGCACTAAAATTACATGAAGACAAATATTCCTGGATTCAAATCCGTCACATGATGAATGACACAAAATTACAATTGAGAAATCTATTCTAGCCCACAGGGTAATCTGCACAGATGGTACTGCCTATCTGAAGCCATCCAAACTAGTTTAATAAGATCTAAGGCCATATGCAGACTTTCAACTCTGCTCATAAATTCTGACTGTTCTACCTAGTCATTCTCAATTGGTGGGCCAAGGGTCACCAGGAGTGATCAGAAATCATCTGCGTTGGGGATGAAGTCTTTATAACAATTGTTAAGGCACTAACACAATGTTTGTAAAAATATAAATATACTTATAAAAAATGGGCTGTTTCTGTTGCAGTGACACGTTACTTGTTTGATCAAGTAGTAGGATAGCAGGTGGTAGTTAAGATGTGAAATGTTGAAAACTACCAGTATGGCTAACAGAGTCAGACAAGTATATTTGGACAGACTGCCAGACAAAAAGAGATTGTACTTATTATTACTACTGGGTGGTAGAATTAAAGATAGATTTTTTATTAATGTTTTTCAGTATTTTCTAGTTTTTATGATTAGATATTATTTTTATGTGAAATTATTATGGAAATTATAAGAAGGAAAATGCAGAAACAAAAGTAAATTCCCATGTCAATATGATTTAAATATTTTTATATAAATTTTTTCTATATCTAGTATTGCCTTACCCCCAGACACATAAGAATAACAAATAAATATTGGCTGGTGCACGGTGGCTCACACCTGTAATCCCAGTACTTTGGGAGGCCAAGGTAGGTGGATCACAAGGTCAGGAGTTTGCAACCAGCCTGGCCAACATGGTGAAATCCCGTCTCTACTAAAAAAAAAACACAAAAATTCGCCGGGCATGGGCATGGTGGTGTAAGCCTGTAATCCCAACTGCTCGGGAGGCTGAGGCGGGAGAATCGCTTGATCCAGGAGGCGGAGGTTGCAGTGAGCTGAGATCATGCCACTGCACTGCAGCCTGGGCGACAGCAAGACTCCATCTCAGAAAAAAAAACAAAAAACAAAAAAAGAAGTATCTATTTCTGCCACCCAGTCTGACAAATGCATACTTCCTCTCTGAAAATGTGAATGTTATCTAACAAACAGTAACTATAACAGTGAAATAAGCATAATACGTTCTCCAAGTTATTTGCACTGAAGGAGGAGCTCTAGTTCTAATACAAAGAATAGGAAAAGAATAAGCAGTATAATTCAGATTAACACTGGCACCAGTATAAAGAGGTAAAAGTGCATTCCTTCGTTCAACCAGTAGATGAGCACTTATCTTGGTAAGGCACTGGACTAACAAGTACTCTCCACTAAACTGCATGCTATTCTGACTGATAAATATGCAGCAGTGTCATTCCATACCCTATGAATTCCAGAAATCCTGTTTAAAGAAAAAGAATTTATAAGACCAAGATTAAACCAGATCTCCCCTAAAAATCAACCATTTTATATTTAACTGAACACCGATGAAAAAGATTTCATTTTCCTTTTCTACCTTAAGACAACATAATAATACTATACAATGTAAATAACTTTACTGCTATAGCCAGATCACCAGGGCTAAGAACACATAGGAGTCATAGAAAGTTCTCAAAAAAACTGAAGGAAGGGTAAATATTTGTGTCTAATCTTAAAAAAAAAAAAAAAAACAAAAACCGGGATATGGTGACTAATAATTTAGAGATGAATAAACTTAACTCTGCCAGCAAGGAAAGCTCTAAAGCCAATCCCACAATCAAGCGGCTCTAATCTTGCCAAGTCTAAACAGATTAAGGTGACAGACACGGAAATTCTGTGAAGTGATCTCCCTTATGCTGGACTGACAGGCCTACCAGAGGAGGCTAGACAGTATGTTTAGTAAGTAGGCTGTGCTTCAGAAGAGACCCCATATGATTCTCATTAATAAACTATAAATATTTTGGATGTGCATACACTGCTAGAAAGTCACCATAGTTTCAAAGCCGATCTTGAAAGACATTTTAAGAAATACACTAAAAGGGCCAGGTGCGGTGGCTCATGCCCTTAATCCCAACACTTTGGGAGACCAAGGCGATTGGATCACTTGAGCCCAGGAGTTGAAGACCAGCCTTGCCAACATGGCGAAACCCTGTCTCTACTAAAAAATGCAAAAAATTAGCCAAGCATGATGGCAGGCACCTGTAATCCCAGATACTCGGCAGGCTGAGGCTGCAGAATTGCTCAAACCAGGAAGGCAGAGGTTGCAGTGAGTCAGGATCATGGCACTGCACTCTAGCCTCAGCAACAGAGCCAGAGCAAGACCCAGTCTCAAAAAAATTAAAAAAAAAAAAACACTAAAAGGGTAAATCCTGTATCAAAATTCAGTATTCTTCTTCAGTGAACCAGAAGATGAAAATGTAAGTAAATTAACTAATGACACAAAGAGTTGGAGTCATTGCAAAAAATAAAAAAGTAGAAATAGTTGCTAAATTATAGAAAACAACCAAGCTAGTATATTTATAAACAAAAATCAAATGGTACTGGCACAATATGGAAAAGCCTGCCTAAGTCCAAGAATGGCTTTTTAAATACACAGTGGCCTACAAAATAAGTAAGAAATATAGTCCTATTGTTAAAGACCTCCAACCAGAAATAATCTCTCTAAACTTTTGCAGAAATTCAGGCTATACCTTTCTTATGGTACTTAACACTTAACTTTATATAAATCCCCAGTCTGATTATAAACTTTTTACTGATTCTCCTCAGAGTAGGTACTCAATAAATATTGACTCCAGAATGCATATTGTACTGGGGTGGAAACAACTACAATAAGATCATAAATCTTTATATTTTAGAAAACACTTTCAGATACATAGCATTACTTGATCCTCACAGCCTCCTAGGCAAGAAACAGGTCGTATATATTAAGCAATAGAAGCTGAGGCTTGGAGAGGTTAAATGACTAGCCCAAGAATTCTATGGCAACCTAATAGTAAGTGGTAGCCCCAAGGCTCAAATCTTACAACACTCAATGCTATGTTCAGAACAACTCTGTTCTCCCAAATAGCAGAGCATAAAGGGCGCAGGATTTTAATTTAGAAGGTAATTCTACCTCCCTGGAAAACAAAAATGCCATAAAAGAATCAGACTCAGCATTCACAGGCCAGTGTGGTTGTTGGTTCCACTTTTGGTCTCTGCATTTTCAAAGAGATGTAAAAAAATCCAAAACAAAAAGGATAACTAAAATTAGTGTAACAAGGGCACAGGCTGAAAGGCAGGATACAGTCAAGTGGGTTATGTTCAGAGTATAACCAGAAGAAAAGATAGTGCCACGGGGAAAAACAGATGCAGGAGATGGTATTACAAAATGGTCATTTTAGCACTTTTTAAAAATCTATTTTCTTCCTCAAAAGACAGAAGTTCTCAAGTTATGATTTAGAACTATTTGGGACCATAAGATTTTCAAATCTAAGCCCCTCTCACTTTATACATGAAGATATTAAAGTCTAAAGAGATCTGGTAGTTTATCCAAAGTTATACAATTTTTTTGTGGCAGTACTAAGAATAGAATCTATGTCTCCGACTCCCAGGTCAACGTTCTTAATATAAAACATAGAGGTTAATCCAAAACTGTGATTAAACACAAAAACCATCCAACAAACAAAAACACCATGCTATACTCCATGAAACTAGCTTTGCATATAAAGAACAGTGAAATAAAGAATGCTATGTACTTATTTTTTAAGATTTTGTTTATGTATCTATAAGATAAACATTATTTATTTGAAAGCATATCCAAATGTTCTGACACATTCATTTTCCAAGGAGGTGAGCTACAGTAGATGATTGAACAGTTTTTTAAAGCATGAATCAAACTATTTTAATGATTTATGTTTTAGCAAAGAATACCAAAGAAAATATTATAGCTATTCATTTCAAATGAATCTAGCTAGTCAACCCAAATTAACCAATCTAGACTCCTTTTAATGAGTTCACAGTGACTTTGTCTTCAGAGAGGAAGACAGGAAAAGTAAAGGAAACACTTCTGACTCTCACTCCTCCCATTTCCCTACTGAAACAGGAAGTTTTGGCAAAGAAAGGTAGAAAGCTGCAACATCACCACTGAACCTTCTCCCTTTCAATTCACTTCAGGGATCCTATAATATGGAGTAGTGTGGTAGAGCTTCCTAGCAGATGGTTACCAAAGCACCAATTCTCAGTTCTAGTTCTAGAAAAGAAGTGAATTTGTAATTAGTAATGCTACTTAAATATGTGAAAAGGTGCTTAAATTTAAATTTTTATGCACTGCTTTAACTGGTAGTAACTGAGCCTAAATATATATTACACTATCAACCTTTTCATTATTGTTTATTTTATATGCGATAGGACAAGCTAATGAGAAATGTGGCCTCCACTACACCAAGTGTTGGCTGGGAGGAAAAGACTAAAGAAAATCTCTCTACAGGTTTAGAAATACCTAGGTACTGCCATCTTTTATGTGTCAAAGCCAAAAAAAAAGCAAAAAGAGCTGCTTTTTCTTTCATTCTCAAGCTGCCCTACAGGTACCTCTTATGACAATATATTACAGTATATTAAACGATATATAATATATTAAGTATATGTTAGATATACTTAATATTGTTAAATTATATAACATATAGTCTAATATATACTATATATACACATATATATATACACAGTATATCAGCATGAGCCTGGAACTTCATTTATCTTGTCACTGTCATTGACTGTGGCTCCTTACTCACCAATATCGGTTGAAGAGCAGAATGAAAGATAAAGATACATTATTTAACTACCTTTTCTCACTATGAATGTGGAGGAAGCGGCAGTACCACTCATCCAATGAAGGATCTCACGTTGTTCTTGCCTTGCTCAAATCACAAAAGTTCAAAGACAGAAGAGATGACCTTGTCTAACCTTTTCACTTACAGATAAGCAACTAAGGGCCACTTGTCAGAGACATGCCAAAAGCCACACAACTAGACGGAAGCAGAGATGGAATAAGATTAAAGAGGTCGGCTCATTCCCAGTCCAGTGCTCATTCTCCTTTCTTATGCCGCGCTGCTCCAACAATATCTGGCAGCTCAAGGGGAAGTGTCAGGAGTGGGATAAAGGGCAGCAGAGTAAAGAGCACAGGTTCAGTCCTGTGTGCAGGGCCACAGATTCTGAGGGCATTGCACTTGGCTTCTATTCCTGGTCACCAGAGTCACCCTGGTATCTAACATATCACAGCCTCTATGTTGATTCCACCTGTCCAGTGTAATTGACAACAACAGAGTTCTGAGTTCTGGAGGATTTTCCTGCTGACTGCACAGAAAATCATTTTGAAAAACCAAATTGACAAAGCTTCTACATTGCAACAATACTACTCAAATCAAATTGCAAAAGATGTGGCATTTCAACATACCTTTTCAAATATGTTACCCTTAAAACAATTATATCCTGGACACATCTCAATAGCTAAGGGCTATGCAATTTATCTCTTGGTACCAGTTTGTGGCGAACAAAAATCTAGATGAACTTTCCTACTTACGTAGGCAGTACATACGCACCAGGCACTTTTCTGAACCTTGAAAGCCTGACTTACAAACTAGCTGGCAGGTAATATTGTAAAAGTATAAGCATAAATTCAAAGGCAAATAGGGGTCTTATTTTAAAGAAATTTGTTTGGAAAATAAGAAATGTTTAGACACGTAATGATAGCTCTACACAAAATTATCACTCAATAGAAGATTGATACCTCTAAGAAAACCAAACACCACATGTTCTCACTCCTAAGTGGGATTTGAACAATGAGAACACACGGACACAAGGAAGGGAACATCACACACCAGGCCCTGTCAGGGGGTGGGGGCAAGGGGAGGGAGAGTATTATGACAAATACCTAATGCATGCAGGGCCTAAAACCTAGATGATGGGTTGATAGGTACAGCAAACCACTATGGCACATGTATACCTATGTAACAAACCTGCACGTTCTGCACATGTATCCCAGAACTTAAAGTAAAAAAAAAAAAAAGAAGAAGATTAATACCTCTAAAAGTCTGAAGTTAGAAGAAACATCCTTATGAAAATAAAACAAAGACTGTTTTCCATCACCCAGCTAGGTTTGTTAATCATTATTATTATAATATCATCAACAATGACAAAAGATTTTGACATAATCTATCTCACAAATACATTGAGTGTTATATATCCACTTTGCAGATTAGGAGACTGAGAATTGAAATGTTGTGCCCAGGATCCCACAGCTAATAAATAATCAAGGTCTCAATTATCCACAGTGGCAAGGATTTTTAAAAGGAAATTCTGCTTAAATTACTTTAAAAATACGTAAGAATTGCTTGGCATTAAATCCATAAAGAATAGAAACAGAAAGACAATGTTTATTTGCTTTGCTTCTCAAATTTAAAGGCAACATCTAAAGTATACTTCCTGATTCTGGACATTCCAGTAATTTTCCCCAACCTTCTCAACTTTTTTTTTTTTTTTTTTTTTTTTTGAGACAGAGTCTCGCTCTGTCGCCAGGCTGGAGTACAGTGGCGCAATCTCTGCTCACTGCAACCTCTGCCGCCCAGGTTCATGCCATTCTCCTGCCTCAGCCTCCTGAGTAACTGGGACTACAGGCGCCCGCCACCATGCCCAGCTAATTTTTTGTATTTTTTTGTGTGTGTGTGGAGATGGGGTTTCACCATGTTAGCCAGGAAGGTCTCGATCTCCTGACCTCGTGATCTGCCTGCGTCGGCCTCCCAAAGTACTGGGATTACAGGCACGAGCCACGGCGCCCAGCCTCTCAACCTCTTTTAATTGTAAATTTCATTATGAATGTCTATATATATATATATGAATATATGCACAGTATGATCTTTTCCAAATCATGTAAACACAATATTTCAATTCTTAAAACTACTTCCAAAGATCACCCAAGCAACGATTATGCATTTTTATTGACATGATACCTTTCAGTCACTTAAGATATCAATTTCTCTCTCGAATTATAGATTTCATAAGAGTAATCTACTTCTTCCGTGTCCTTTCTAACTCCTTACTACAATTTTTTCTGCACCCAGGAGGTCCCTTACAAACGCAGAAGACAATCTCAGTCTTCTCCTTAGATTAGGGTTTCTCAACTAACATTTTGAGCTGGACAATTCTTCATTGCAGGAAGTTGTCCTCTGCATTGTAGAATGTTTAGTACTCCGGGGTCTATCTGCTACATGCCAATAGCACACCTCTTTCCTCCGTGTGACAACCAAAAATGTCTCAGACACTGTCAAATATCCCCTGGGTACAAAGTCACCTCCCATTGAAAATCACTGCTTTAGGCTAGTTAGATATTCCAGTTAAGATGTATCAAAGTAGTTTATCAATTGATTCCAAAGAATAGTAAGATCAGGTATGTGAAATATTTACAAGATGAATTCTTCTTCCCTTTCTCAAGACTTGAAAATTCAACAACAGAAACAACAAAAAACTCTGTGAACTGTAAACCTTATCTGCTAAAGCAAATAGTTGTCAAACAAGATTATATACAATTTTCAATTTTTTGTAAAACTTGTCAACATCATGGATATCATATCAGCTATTTTATTAAATTAATATTCCCATTTGTATACCCAAAAAAGTTGAAGACAAATTTCTTTAGCAATATTTTGAAAGAACAGGAAAAATCAACTCAGATATCTTGCCTTCCAATTTTATTGAGAAATTAGGGTTATCAACAACAGATTGTGCAATAACGATAAAAGCTCGTGACTTCTAGTTTTCTCTAAGCAACCACAAAAATAAAAGGCAGCAAAACTTTATAGAGGCAGAGTTGTGAGCTGATAAAGCTAGGAGAATCCCTGAGGATGCTCACTGGACACAACATGCGAAAGAAATGGGTTTATTTGCTCAGGCCTATTCTAAAGTTAATGTTGGCCACTGGCAGAATACTTTATTCTAAAAATTTTTAAATGAGATGAAAGAAAGTCTCCTTTTCTAGATTTCACCAAAAAAAAAGACAAAAGAGGAAATAATATAAAATTACAACATTTTTAATTTCAGTTGTGAAAAACTTCAAAATCTTCATGCAGTATACTCCTCAATGTCATTGTAAAACCATTATTAGAAGAACAGGATATTGGCATCACCTTAGAGATGTTACCTACTCCAACCTCCAATTTTAAAGATAAAGGAGAATAACATTTGATGGCAAAGGAACCTTTGACCATATCCATACGTTTTATCTTCTGAAAAAGAAAATGTCTAAAGTAAATATGCCATAATATAATATTAAAATATGAGTAATTACATGAAAATATTATATTATTTAAACTTTTATTTAAAATATTATTTAAAATATATTTAAAATATTATTATATTTAAACTTTTCAGAATTTAAAATATTTTTTCTATAAAGGTTTAAATTAAGATGAAGAAACTAAGGCCCAATAAGGTAAGTGGCTTGTCCAACACAGCACACCATTCACTAGGCCTATTCAGATTTCAGATTTGCTACTCCAGTGCATTTTCGAATTTCAAATGTTTACAAACTATAAGGAATTACTGGAAATGATATTGCCAGTATTCTGAAGAAACACTTCATTTCTGCAGGAGGTGCTGGTCATTTAATTCCTTAAATCTCTTTCTTTACTTCCCTTTCTTTTACATTGCATTGAGTGTGGTGGGGGGATGTAAACAAAGTATGTACAGTAGGCCCTCTATATTCACGGATTGAACCAACTACAGACCAACTGCAGATCAAAAATATTTGGGGAAAAAATAAAAAATATCAATTCGGCAATAAAAAATAATGCAAATTAAAAATCAACAGAACAACTATTTACATAGCATTTACTTGTATTGGGTATTATAAGTAATCCAGAGATGACCTGAAGTATACAGAAGGATGTGCATAGGGTACATACAAATACTAGGCCATTTTATTTAAGGGACTTGAGCAACCTCCGATTTTGGTATGGTCAGGGGTACTGAAACCAATCCCCCATAGATACCAAGGGACTATTGTATTGTTGGGCAAACCACAGTGAACCAATCAAATGATCAGCCACCTATTAAAAACAGGCTCTTGGCCAGGCACTACAGGTCACACTTGTAATCCTAGCACTTCGGGAGGCTGAGGCAGGAGAATCACTTGAGCCCAGGAGTTGCAGGCTGCAGTGAGCTATGATCTTGCCACTGCACTCCAGCCTTGGCAACAGAGCAAGACCCTGTCTCAAAAAGACAAGCAAAAAAAAAAAAAAAAAACAGGCTCTTCCGCAATTCAGGGTATCACTCACGGTTCTATAAACAGCAATGCCCACTATATGTTCCATATATGTAATTATAAATTTTAGAAGCCAGGTTTAAAAAGAAAAAAAAGTAAAACTAAAAAACACAGGAAATACATTTTAATATTATATTTAATTTAACTCAATATATTCAAATATTATTTCAACACATAAGCAACATAAAAATTAGAGGTATTATATTTTTTCTCCTACTTCTTTAGGAGTAATACTTATTCAAAATGATGTTTTAATTCATGCTAACAGCATGTTTCAATTAGCACTAACCTCATATCACGTGCTCAACAGTTACAGTGGCTAGTGGTTACCCTAGTGGACAGGGGAAGTCTATAGCTATTTGTTGCTGCTTGAATTAAAAGCAGATCCATAAGTTTGAGTCGTTTTTTGAATCTTCCTCCAAAGCTGACAAACTTCCCACATCTTTTGTGGAGTGAGAAAGTCCCAAAGTCCTCAAAGCTTAACACGTAATTCATGCAAACGATTAAGCTTGTTGAAGAGTGCATGTTTAAGTACACTATTTACTGAATACTTCTATACACTTAATCTCCAGGATAAAAACTTTGGCATAAATTCCTGGGCATACCACCAAGCAGACACCTAATTAATGACGATGCTGGTCGAGGCTTGAATTTCCCTCTATTGCTCCAAAACAAAATTCAAAATCCTCTTCATATTGACGGAAAAGTAAATATTAAAGGAAGAAATAATTTTCACAGGAGCTGAAAGCATTAAGAGTAAGAATCTCTAAGCACACGCCTTTCTTAAAGATCTGCCTATTCCTCTCCAAACCCGGTAATCCTAAAGAGAAGGAAGCCAGTTCTTGCTCCCTGTAAAATAATAGTGCAGATAACTGCGAAATGCAATTTCCTTCTTTTTCCTTAGTGCCACTTCGAGCGTATATGACCAGACAACCATGCTCACTCCACGCGCTACCGAAACAGAAAGGGCTGTCTTTATGCTGTAGGGCCAAACGGGCCACGCTGAGTGCAGCGAGAGGACCACAGAGACGGGCAGGGCGGGGACAGCAGGCGCAGGGCAGGGACAGCAGGGCCAGGGCTTGGCCTGGGAGGACTAGAAAGGTGGGAACTTTGGCAGCGCCGGCGGGATCCCGCCGCATCTCCCCAGCCGGGGTCGGGACTGGGACCCCGAGAATCCGCGGGCGGCAGAGGCTCCCGCGTAGAGCACCTGCCGCACCGGGAAGGGGGAGTCTCGGGCGGCGGAGGGAGCAGGGCCCGGGCAGGATCCCGGACGGAGCAGCCCTCAGCTGGGCCCTCAGCGCCCGCAGCCCGCCGGCCGCGCCCCTCTCGCTTACCGCCCCAGATGCCCAGCTTCAGCTGGGACTTGTTCAGGTTCTCCACATAGTCCCCCAGGAAGCGGTTCAGCAAGTCCGCGACCACCGACTCCAGCACCATGGTGGGGCTGAGGCAGCTTGGGAGGGAGGAGCCGGAACCACCCGGCCGCAGCTAAGGGCGGCGACCAGCGCTACGAATGACAGCCCCTCCGGCGCCGGCCCACCCCCGCGCCGCGCGCGTGACCCCGCCTGTGCGCAGGCGCGCCGTCGCCCGGCCGGTAGCTGCGGAGGCCCGGTGGTAATCCCGAGGCCTTGTGGGCTTCGCAGCCCCGGCCCTCTGGGCGCCGAAGGAGGCGCGCAGGGGAAGTTAGCTTGAGGCTGTCTCGGCAGCCGTGCACGAGAAAAAAAGGACCTTCGAGAAGAACAAGGGAGGGCAAGAGTTACCAAGCACAGGGTCATCTATGTGGCCGCTCTGCTTTCCCGCCTCCCGGCTCTGTCCGGAGCCGCCGGGCCTGGAGTGTGCGCTGAGCGTCACCTAGGCAACCACCCTTGCACCTCTGGATCAGGTGGAGGAAAAGGACCGACTGCGTTCTTGTCCTGCTAGAGTTCGACTCCGCCTGGGGCTTGGTCTCTGCTTCTTGAAAACACACAGGTTTTTTGTTTTGTTTTTTCGAGACAGGGTCTCGCTCTGTTGCCAAGGGTGGAATGCAGTGGCGGAATCATAGCTCACTACAGACTTGACATCCTGAACTCAAGGGATCCTCCTGTCTCAGCCTCCTGAGTAGCTGGGACCACTGGCGCGCGACAAATAATTTAAAAGTGGGAGGAAGGGAACAGAACCACATCAAATGGCAGATATCATAGAATGAGAACTGAATATACGCGTTTTGTGGGAAACTCATTCTTTTCCCTTTCTCTAAGATTCGCTTTTAATTCACTAGCCACTGACTAGTTACCTATCTCATTACAGAAATAAAAAACAAAACGTAGTAGTGCCTTTTTAAGTATGAGTTACTTGTTATTTATGTGTCACTTTCTTCCATGCTATCGTTGAACTGTCTTTGATGTAGCACGACCTTAAAAGCAGAGCTTTTATACCACAAGGTCTTTCAACCCTTGTGAAGTTCAACCACCCATTGACACCTCTTTAGAGAACTGGACATTTTTTCCTAAAATATACTTCCAGAAGTTGTTGAGATGCAGTAAACAGAAAGAAACCTAAGAAATGCTGACTATTTGTAGTCACAAGCATTTATTAAGTGTTTTGCGACGAGGAAGTGTCTGAGAAAATACTCGTGTATTTTTCTTAAACAACCTAGGCTTGCACAGGATCACAAAGAAAAATCTTAAGTTGAAGGTCCACTGGAAAAGAAAGAAAATAAAAATGGCTACAATTGGGGTTGTGTATTAAATAAAATTTAAGGTACAAAGAAAGACGCAGTCAGTTCTAACCAGCGAGATCACTTTCCTCTCCCACTCCTGCACACTGCAGTCTTCTTTAAGAAGATAAATCTTTAACCGTTTGTTTTTCCTGCTGGTCACACAGACAAAATACCAGTAAGCACTTTGGATTTCTTCACCATCCACAACCAAATAACAGCCCAACCTGTCTATTCTGCTTTCTCCATCCTTCCTAAATTCTCCATGTTTTTCTTCCGGACCACGCCATCTCCTTGAAACTCACTTCCTAGCCTCCAGTTATTCCTTCCTCCAATCTATTCTCATGAACACCAGACTTGGTTTCCCAAAGCATGGGTGAGCTTAAGTTGGTCACCTGCTCAAAAACATCCAATAACTTCCCAGTGTTTAGAACACTGTCTTCAAACTTTCTCCAGATTCTTTCTCGTCATACACCCTAACAATCCCGCTTCCTTTTTACATTCACACTGACTATGCACCAAGAGCAATGTAAAGAAGCAATATATGTTCTGGTTGACGTAAGGCATGTACCATACAAAGTTAAAGAAACCAATCCAAGGATGTATGAATAACAGTATAAGATGATAGGAAAGATGGCACAGGCAACATAGCTTGGTCAAGCAGGTGGAATAATAGGCACAATCTTTTGGGAGAAGTGAGGAACACTAATGCTTTGTCTAATAAAGTAATTCCTTACAGTTCTATGGTATGACTTTATAATTTTGAAAAAATAATGTGTAAATGTGCTTTCATATGCATCATTAAATTTTATTATGTTTCATTTATACTTATTTATACTTCGTAAGGCGTCATGTCATCATGCGAAGGTAGGCATTTTCGTGTAATCCTCACAAAAGATCTGTGAGGTAAATAATGCAGGTAGTATGGTCCTCATTTTATAGAAAAATTAAGCTCGGGAATGTTAAGTAACTTACCTAGAATCACACAGCAGATATTAATTTCCTTTGCTTCCCTGAGCACTGCCACCCTTTTCTCTTCCAGTAATTATACAATTTAATCAACACTGGGCTATTAGTCATTCTCAGAGATCTTACTTTGAAAGGTTCATGGCAGAAAAAATAAATCTCAGGGTGGAAAATTTGGCTCTAAATTTTTGGTACAAAAAAAATGCTAGTACCATATAGTATAAAAAGCTTTAAATTTTATCATTTTCCATTTTCAGCATGTTTTAAGGAATTGATTATGTGCATTCAGTAATGCCCCAAATCTTCCATTATTTAACAAGTCAGAAATGTACAGTCCCAATTTAAAACAAACTATAACCAATGTCAAGAAACACCATTAGCACCCTTATGTATGGCATTATATCAGAAACAATTTGGATACAGAGGTTAAAGAAAATGAGCATTCTAATTAATTCTAGTTCTTGCCTTCATTCTGGCTTAAGAACAATGAGAATGACAACAAAGGAAATTACAAAACTAAACTTCAATGAGAGACTAAACAAAAACAGATGAGCAAAATATTATTTCTGTTAAAAATATAGGTTAGGGACACTTAAAAATTAACTGAAAAATGTAAAAAAAAAAAAAAAAAAAAAAAAAACTTCACACTAACCACCACCCATACCCT
The DNA here is from genome assembly GCF_000951045.1 of Mandrillus leucophaeus. Lineage (NCBI taxonomy): Eukaryota > Metazoa > Chordata > Mammalia > Primates > Cercopithecidae > Mandrillus > Mandrillus leucophaeus. Next base: position 271,430 of record NW_012101569.1, read on the forward strand.
ATTCCCCAACCCTAGAGTTTTTGGAGAAAAGCACAAAGAATCTGGGGGAAAGGAAATGGAGGAGAAAGCTGGAGTATAAGCCATGACACCATGGACTGCAGGAAAAGTTAGGGAGGTTAACTAGAAGAAAGCACGGGAGTGGATTGTAGAATGTTAGTGCCAGAGGGAGGATCATCCTGTTAATCCAACCCCCTCAATTGACAGATGGAGACACTGAGTGCCAGGGAGAATTAAGGGTTTGCCCAAAGTCCCACAGGTTAATGACTATCAGAGCAAAAAGCCAAACCCAAGTGTCCTGACTCCCTGCTCTGTATTCTTTCCGGTACTCCATACTCTAGTTGTGTTGAACAAGGTGCATAAGTCAGAACACTGGTATTTTATTGGTTGTAATCTCTCTTCTTGCTTTCCTTGACACTTAACCTCCTATATTTTGTGAAATGTTTAATTTCCTTTTACTCTTAGAGCACCTCTGTTCTCAATGGTATGTGATCTATTTATGCTCACTTTACAGAAGTGTTTTCCAGCTCCAATAGCTACAGCTGGGAGCTTGGAACAGCGACTGTCTTCCTCTGAGTAGATTTGTGTGTTTCGGGCACCCTGTTACACCATCCTCCCAAGTACTGGGTGGTTGGCTTATGCTTCCGAGTTAAGTAAAACATAAGGCTTAACAGGGTCACAGGGACCAGCCACACAATGGCAAATCTCTGCTATTTTCAAGAAATCATGTACAGGAAATGCTATTAAGGTGTTACTAAAGAAGGCGAATCATTAATAAAAACAAAGTAAATCTGCTTTGCTTGCCTGAGGAGAAAAATGTTTCTAAAGGAATCCATGTGTGGATCAGCTAATCCCTGGCCAAGCAAACATTCATAATAAAATAATGATAGTAATAATAATAGCTGTTAGCCAGCGCTTAACTGCCAGCCAAGCATTTTCATGCATATATTTTTAACCCCCATAACAATCTTATGTGGTCGGTATTACTACCCTCATTTTATAACTTGAGCTCAAACAGGTTCATTAACTTGCTGAACAACTTTTCAGCCAACTTCTCAGACTGTAAACTCTGATATGTGCTCCTAATCACTTTAAACAGGGGCTCTCAACAGGGCTAACAACATCTTGTCTCACGAGAAAAGCTGAGTCAGAACACATGCACATGGCCCTCAAGTATATAATTTGGTAAAATTTTTCCCATAGATTTAGCCCTGGCCCAAGAATTTTGGCAAAGAGTAGCGGTGATTTTAAGGCAAAGAAGTAGGCTGGGCTTAGTGGCTCACACCAGCCTGAGCAACACGGCAAAATCCCATGTCTATAAAAAATACAAAAATTAGCCAGGTGGTGGTGCATGCCTGCAGTCCCAGCTACTCAGGAGGGTGATATGGGACAATCACCTGAGCCTGGGAAGTTGAGGTTGAAGTGCCCATGATTGTGCCACTGCACTCCAGCCTGGGCATCAGAGTGAGCCCCTGTCTCAAAAGGGAAAAAAAAAAAAAATGGCATAGCTAGTCAAGGGCACAGTAAATCCAGAGAACCATTAATCCTGCCTCCTACTAGAAACATATAGGTAATGTTCAGGCCAAGTACGGTGGCTCACACCCATAATCCTGGCAATTTGGGAGGCTGAGGTGGGCAGATCACTTTGATCCCAGGAGTTCAAGACCAGCCTGGTCAACATGTTGAAACTCCATTTCTCCAAAAAAAAAAAAAAGTTAGTCGGGTGTGGTGGCTCATGCCTGTAGTCTCAGCTACTTGGGAGGCTGAGGTTGGAGGACTGCTTGAGCCTAGAAAGCAGAGGTTGCAGTGAGCCAAGACTGTACCACTGCACTCCAGCCTGGGCAAGAGAGTGAGACCCTGTCTTAAAAATAAATAAATAAATAAATAAATAAATAAATAAATAAATAAAGTTCAGTAGTCTCTTCTCACGCCTGCCTCACCCAGATGGAATTCAAATAGTTTATCCTCATCATTTTATTCCATCATTTATGGATTTACATAGCTGATAATGATCTTCTACGGACAACCTGTATCTACTTGCCTAGTATGGTGGCTGGAATCCAGAAAACATTCAGTACATATTGCTTTGAATGAATGAACTAATGAGCATTTGCTGTCTTCTGTAATAATAATATTATATCTGACATTGTGTATGTCAGGCCCTATGCTAAACTCTTCATATTCATTATCTTTATACTCATGATAACCCTGTAGGTTGACACTATTATGAATTTTAAATTTGATACTGTGGCTTAGAAAGGTTAAATAACTTGCTCAAGGTCACATAGCCACCATTCTGGCATTAACAGTAGATCTGATTTCAGGTCCAATTTTCTTAACCACTATACTTTACAACTTTCCTTCTATCTTTATTAATAATAATCAGTTCTATGTATTTAGCACTTACCATGTTACAGGCATGGTGCAAAGTATTTTACTTTATTATATTAATTCCCCAAACAGCTCATTTATACCCAGTAGTAGGTATTATTTCCTCCATTTCCCATCATTATGTGACTTGGATAAGGTACTTGACCTCTGAGACTCAGTTTTCATCTATAAAAGAAGGATGATCTGAATATGCAGGGTTTCTGTGACAGTTCTACAGACTATATGTAAATCATCTAGCACAGTGCTTGTGTGTCCTGGAAACAAAATGCACATGCCCTATCCTGAAATCACTTTTGCATGAATTCAATTTAATTCATTAAACATTATTTAGATAAGTGAATAATCTGCAAGGCAGTATCTTAGGCAGAAACATCTGCCTGAACGCTGAACAAAATGCCTCAGATCTCTTTCAGCCTGAGCTAACTGGAAGCAATTCTCTTACAAAATGAACACAGGTTAGTTTTCAAAAGGAAGGAAAAGGGTCTCTCTGGTGGGCACGGCCTAGAAAGGCCAGATGTGGTCATCTCCAAAGGATGATTCCAACTGCCCAGATGCATGCAAGTGTACATTTTCCCAATAAAAAATCAGCACACATGGCTTAAGAAGTAGCTTGTGATTTTTTTAAATTGATATATAACGTACACACAATAAAGTGCTCTAATCTTAAGTGTACACTAGTTGATTTTTTTTACATATGGATACACCTCTGTAACTCCACCCCGATCAAGACATGAAATGTTCCCCCTAACCCAGAGTGGTTTATAATCAGAAAAGAACATCTAAAATCAGAATTGACAACCGGAAAACAAGTAAAGAACTTCGAAAGCTGGACAACTGGGAAGCTGGATTTGGGGAAGGGTATTAGGCAAGAATAAGACAAACCGGTCTTGTCTTCATTTTAATGGTGAATGTAGAGTACTTCTACGTGTTCACATTCATTACGCCCGTCGATCCTCACAATGACTGTGCGGTACAGTAGAGACTTAATACCATTTTGCATGTGAGGAAACAGAAACTTGTTCCGGGTTTCCAAGGAAAACACCTCCACCTGAAGCCGGAGAGAGAAAGAACTGGGTCTCTCGGCCTTGCTCAGCAAATCCAGCCACGTGGCAGAGGGAAAGGGGAGGGCCTGGCGTCAGGTTACCAGGCAGCGCCCCTCTGCTCGGCCCACTGGCACGCGCTCCCGGCAACAAGTATAAAAGCTCAGGCCGGCTGTCCTTGAACACTGGTGCTGAACCCTGCCGCGCGCGCTTTGAATTTCCCAACGGCTAAGCGCCTCTCCTGGTCGGTGTCCCAGGCAGAAAGGTGCAGAGACCCATCTGACGCAGGACTTCAGGTATTTCAGGAGGGACCCATCGGCTTTCTTAATTCCCCGGGGGAATTCGTCTGAGGCTCTTTGCCTCTGCAAGGGAAGAACAAGCCACAGTTTCCCGGAAGGAATAACAATTATTTTAATTCTAGCTGAGGACTAGACAGCTATAGTCCAGAGTCAGGAAACGATTGCAAGGCAATCGTTGGCACAGAGAGCAGAGCGACTGAAGTTACAATCCAGTATTTTGTGAATCTCTGCCTTAGGCCAGCGAGGGCGGATAGAGATTAAAACAAGCTCCAAAGTGTGTATTACAACGGAGTTGAGATAGGACAAGAGAAAAACAATTGTTTTTCGCTCACTGAAAAATAGTTTGCAACAGCAGCATGCAGAGCAGTTTGACCTGTTTCGGGAAAGGCAGGAAGAAACACCCCGAAAGTATTAATAGAAGAAAAGGGACAGGAATTACTGCACCCCGCGGGGCTCGCTCTGACGATCGTTGTGCCTTTGTGCGTTGCAGGCAGACAAGCTCCAGCAGAGTGTGGCCAGATGTGGTGCCTGGAGCGACTCCGCTTCGGTCCTGAGTGCCTTCGGCGGAGCGGAGACTGGCTTCTCCCGGGTCGGGCGCGCAGAGCCAAGTCTCGTACCACCGCCGCGTGCGCAAACGTGCTCACTCCGGACCGCATCCCCGAGTTCTGCATCCCACCGCGGCTCGTGCCCCGCCTGGCCTTGGCTGCATTCCGGAATTCCTGGGTCGAAGAAGCAGAGACGGACGAGGGCGCCGGCCGCACGGACTGGGACCCG
>NW_012101569.1:276780-285948 GCF_000951045.1 Mandrillus leucophaeus
CGCCTGCTGGGCCAGGGTGAGCTGTCCCTGGGCGCCCTCCTGCTGCTCTGAGGGCCCAGCCCTCCCCGGGGCGCTCTGCCAGGGGACTCCGGACACTGGTAGCCGCGTGGTACAAAATAAACGTGTATTTGTTCTTCTCATCAGGCCTGTTTCAGTCCAACACTGGCAGAGATGATTATAGATTAACTATCCCAGTAAAAGATATGATATTTTCCATAGATGTCTCCAGAATTCTTTTCAGCAAATGGAATGGTTCTACAGTGTTTCCCAATATAGACAGCTATTTGCATACCATATGTACCACACACTCCTGGGAAATAATGAATCACATGAAGTGTTAGAACTAGAAAGTGTCTTGGCCATCTATTTGCCCCAATCACCTCATTTTAAAATTGGCGCATTCCACAACATGCATCGAGACCATCTGGGAGCATTTACTTTTGAAGCATTTTGTTTAAGACCCCAGATAAGAAAATGAAGGCAATAGAGGTGAAGTGACTTGTCCAAGAGCAACAGTGAAGTATTAGTTGAAACTCCAGTCTGATACTCCTAGCTGTATCTTACTGGAAAACCACAGGAGAAAATGAAACCATTTTAATGTTCTACGCTTAAATAATAGTTATAATAGGCTAAGCGTGGCGGCTCACGCCTGTAATCCTGGCACTTTGGGAGGCCGAGGCAGGCAGATTGCTTGAGCCCAGGAGTTTGAGACCAGGCTGGGCAACATGGCAAGACTGCGTCTCCATAAAAAATAGAAAATTTAGCCGGACGAGGTGGCATGCACCTGTAGTTCCATCTACTCTGGGACTGAGGCGCAAGGCTCACCTGAGCCTGGGAGGTCAAGGCTGCAGTGAGCCGAGATAGTGACACTGCACTCCTACCTGTGCAACCGGAGTGAGACCCTATCTGCAAATAATACTAATAATAAATAGTTTTACAAGTGTTAATTTGTTAATGTCAATCCCCAAAAGGAGGCACTGCTATGCCCATTTTACAGATGAGGATATTGAGGCACAAAGAGCAGAGTCAGAATTTGAACCTAGACAATCAGTATTTCACTCATTACTCCTACGTAGGTAATACCACAGTGTCTAAAGGGCTCGCTATTAAAGTTGCGAGAATTGTGCAGCTTCTCTCTGAAACTGTTGACTCTGAAGTTCGTGTCTACTTGCATTCCTCATCCTGCTTTTGGTGAAAAAGGAAATTGTTTGAAATGAGTAATTTATTATCTCATGCTAATAACTTCAGGCATTGAGATGAGCTGATGTGTCTAAGGCTCTGAGGAGGAAGCTAACTGGCCTCAGAATCACAGAAATGGGCGCCAGCCTTGTTGTAACCAGGTGAGCTAATCTGCTGGAATAGACAGTGGAGAGTGTACAGATTGCATGGTTTTACATCTGGCTTCTGATAATAATTCTAGATTTAACAATCCTGTTTTAGAGGATGATTTTTCCTCATCCCTTGAATTCACTGCCAGCAGGGCATTTTTTTTTTTCTTTTTCTTTATGCAAATAGGAAAATGCATCCTAAATGAGGGTTTAAAAATTGAAAACATTGAAATATACAGGATGGAGTTAAATATGACTCCATTGTCTATCTGGATTCAGAAATGGTTTCTGTTTTATTTTATTTCATTTTATCTTTTAGAACCAAGGCCTCACTCTGTCACCCAGGCTGGAGTGCAGTGGTGCAATCACAGCTCACTGCAGCCTCTACTTCCTGACTCAAGCTATCATCCCACCTTGGCTTCTCAAAGTGCTGAGATTATAGGTGTGAGCCACCATGCCCAGCCAGTTTCTGCTTTTATTAAAATTGTTCACAGTTTTATCCATTCATGTTCATTAAAAATGCTATTTAGAAAAGATAAAATAAATATTATACAAAATTCGAAGAAAAAAAAGAAAAGAGTTTCTGTTTCAGTCACAAATTGGGGTTATTGTGATGTGTATTTATAATGATGACCGTTAAACAAATGTGAAGAATACTGTGAATTCTATAACTCTATCAAAATCAGCCACATCCAGAAGCTTGCAGTGGTTAACCAAATGAACGATGACATACAGTAGTTCAGATCTATCATGTGCTCTTCTATCTAATCAGTCAATATTTCCTTGGCCCTCAAGCCAACATTCATTTTTTATGTATAACCTTCTTCATTATTTTGGAATTTTGGTAGGGTAACTACTAACAATTTCACAAATGTAGCACTCTAAAAGGAAAATAAATGGAGAATGAAAACAACTTGGCTACGTATAATATCATTGTGGGTTTTAATTTTTCTGTTTTTAAAATAAAAAATTGCATTGACAGTTTAAATAGCGCAAGTTTTTATTCCAGAAGATGTTGCAATAACTATTGTCACTAGATTATATATGTGTCATTTTATTAAGTAGATTTTTTTCATGAAAGTATATCAATGCATTTGAGGGATCTAAATTTTTTATGAAATAGTGGTAGTGATTTCCAGACAGAATCTCCATTAATGGCAAATTATGGTTGATCAAATAATCTGAGTCTCATCAAAAAGGTTTTAAAGGGGCTGAGATAGAATCATAAATTATAAAAGCATAAAATTTTAGAGTTGAAAAGAACTTTAGTATTTTTGTGCCGGGCGCGGTGGCTCATGCCTGTAATCCCAGCACTTTGGGAGGCCGAGGCGGGCGGATCACAAGGTCAGGAGTCTGAGACCAACCTGACCAACATAGTGAAATCCCATCTCTACTAAAAAATACAAAAAAATTAGCCAGCGTGGTGGTGCGCACCTGTAATCTCAGCTACTAAGTAGGCTGAGGCAGGAGAATCACTCGAACCTGGGAGGTGGAGGTTGCAGTGAGCCAAGATCGCACAACTGCACCCCAGCCAGGACAACAAAGCGAAAGTGTCTCAAAAAATAAATAAATAAATAAATAAAAATTTTAAAATAATCATTTTGTGCAAATCTATATCATAGAAGTGGACCAGAGAAGCAAATTTTAGATTGCCCCAAATCACACAATCAGTAAAAAGAGCTGAGACTAGAACCAATTTGATTTTCATTTTGCTCTTAATGACTCTTCAACTACTAATTCCAGGAAAAGAGAAACACTGTACATTACTAATCTAATCTAATGTTTCTGCATTCAAGAAATCTTATTTGCAATACAAATGTTTGTGGTAACAGCCTTTCTGGGGCAAATTTAAATTTCATTTACACTTTACTGCCCTCTAGTGGATCCCTCAAGTGTTTGGTCAATTGGCTCTACCTCTATCATTAGACCATTTCAACTAAAGGTCAATCTAATGCCAGGTCCCTATTTTCTTGAAGATCTTTGCTAGTATGAGATTGTAGTGAAGATTCACATTGCAAAGTAACTTAATACACCTATCTGAGAGCACAAGGTGCCAAACATATTTTAGATTTAAATAAAGAGAGGAAAACTTTTTCCAGTAATAATGAAGTTGGGAGTGTGTGGCAACGGCATGTTGATTATAGAAAACTGCTTTTAAGAGTTCTCATGTTTCTTCTCATCAAGCTTTAGTACTCACATCTTCTTCATATATGATATGGCGTGATCTTGCCTTTGTGGTTTAAATATCTTTTCTTTGAACATATTCAAAGAAAAGACCCACACAATAAACAGAATATGCCAGTTTAAATAGCATCCGTTGAGTAAAAATTTTAACACTGCATTGCCCACTGGTTTTACAAAGATAATGTATTCTACACCTCAAATACTAGCTTCAGTATGGCTCAGATATTCCCAGATGATAATTTCTTTGAATCTAATTTTCTTTTATACACACCTCAACAATTCACAGACTTAGTTTAACCATGGCATATAAGAAACTGTTCTGCCTCCAGGCTTTTGAGTTCACAGATAAAGCAGATGCACGACAGCCCATGGTGTTTTCAAACCCAAGTTTTACTATTCTGTACATGCACGTAGCAAAATCCCATCAAATTAATGTCATAGCCATTATAGGCCCATAATAAAATTCTTAGCTAAGAATTCTCCGTGGCCCTACTGATTCTGTTTTCTATTACTGTAGATTAGTTCAAATTTTGTAGAATTTTATATACATGGAAAAATTAAGTATATATTCTTTTGGGGGGAATCTGGCTCCTTTCACTCAGCATTATTGAGATATATCTATGTTGTTGCCTATATCAATAGTTCATTCTTTATATTGCTGAATGGATAGGACTGTTGAATGACTAAACCCCAATTCTTTTATCCCTTTATTTGTTTGTAACTGTTTTCCTTGCACTCATTATTTGCTTCTTTTTTTCCTTCTCTTTTTCTGATTTCTCTGGTTTTAACTGAACATTTCATAGGTTTTTACTTTACCTTCCTTCTTAGCATATCAATCATAGTTCTTTTTAAAACTTCTTTAGTGGTTGCCCTAGTGTTTGCACTATGCATTTGCAAGTAATCTAAATCCCTTTCAACTAACACTGTACCAAGTTTGTCCAATCTGCAGTCCGTGGACGGCATGCAGCCCAGGATGGCTTTGAATACGGCCCAACACAAATTTGTAAACTTTCTTAAAACATTATGAGATTTTTTTGTGCTTATTTTCTTTAGTTCATCAGCTATTATTAGTATATTTTATGTGGGACCCAAGACAATTCTTCTTCTAATGTGGCCCATAGAAGTCAAAAGATTGGATACCCCCACACTGTACTGCTTCATGGGCAGGTAGCTATATTATAATAGGGTATTCCCAATTCCTCCCTCCCTTCCCTTAACACACTGTAATTTATTTAATTTATCTGTTCTTTGGTGTCTGTCATCCATTTTGAAAAACTTTCATCCATTTTTACTTCAAATATTTCATTTGCTTCGTTCTCTCTTTCTTTTCCTTCCAATCACTCGTATGTTACATCTTTTGAAATCATCACACAGTCTTGGATATTCTGCTCTTTTTTTTTCTCTTTGCATTGTAGTTTGGGAAATTTCTATGGACATGTCTTCAAGTTCATTGGTTCTTTCTTTGGCCATGCCCAATCTATTAATGAAGCCATTTTAAATTTTCAACATTTCCTGTTGATTCATTTTTAAGGTTTTCCTCTCTCTGTTTACATTACCCACGTGTTCCTGCATGTTGTCTGCTTTTCCCATTCTAGCCCTTAACATATTAATTATAGTTATTTTAAATTCCTGGTCGGACAGTTCTAAAACCTGTGTCATATCTGAGTCTGGTTCTCTTGCTTTGTCTCTTCAGATTGTTTTCTTCTTCTCTCCTAGTGTGCCTTATTGAAAGCTGGACATGAATAATCAGATACTAGGAAATGAGGTAAATGTGAGGCTTTATGTTTATCTGGAGAAGTTATGCTGTGGTTGCTCTTTGCTATAGCTGTAAGTATCTGTGGCCAGTTTCCTTTAATGTCCATGTTTTTATCTCCTCTGTTGTCTTCAGTATCCCTAAGAGCACCTTCTAACATAAAGTATCTGCCTTGAAACTCTCAGCTGTTAGCCACTGATGTCCTGTACCACTGTTGATATGGTGTAAATGTCGGGAAGGGAAAGCACTCTATAACGCTATGATTAAATCTCAGTCTAGCAGTGGACCATTGTCCCTGGGTTGAGACCTTCACAAATGTTTCTTAACCTTTTTTCTCCAGGTGAGACGGGAAGGATAGCAGGGCTTAAGTTGAGGAATTGCCCCTCTCCTAAGCTCATAAGACTCTGGTAAAGTCCTTTTCTCAAGATGAGTAGATTTTTGTTATGGAAAAAAGCTTTGAGAGTATTTCAAAATGATTACTGCTAAGTTTTCTCTTAGCTCTTCACCATGAGAACCTGGTAGGGCTTCTGGGAATAACCCATGAAAGTGTGCCACCTACAATAGCCTCCCCCCAACCCCAAGACTGTGGATCCCAGGAGTATCTCATGCTCACATTAGTCCATACTCAGCCTCCAGGAATTTGTCAAAATAACCATTTAGTATTCCCATCAGTTTATGGCTTCAGTAGCTTCTGCTCCAAGTAAGCTGATCTTGGCTCGACTCTCCATGCCAGCCTGTTCCTTCAGATTTCAGGGTGGTGGTTTGCCTTGCTACATCAAATTTCTGATAGGTCTAAGAACAGTTATGAATTTTTAGTTTGTTCATTTTTTTTTTCTTATTGTAAGAATGGGAATGGCAACTTTCCAGCTCTTTATATGGTGGAGCTCATTATAAGAAAAGCTTAAAGAAGGGAGGCTGACCCCATTCGGGAAGTTAGGCTTCCAGAATCACTATCCATTCTCCTGCTAATAGATATTTAGATTATGTCCAATTTCAAGCTTTTATGAATAAAACTGCTACAAAAATTCATGTACAAGACTTTGCATGGATGTATGATATCATTTCTCTTGGGTAAATACCTAGAGTGGAACAGCTGGATCATTATATGGTAGCCATATATTTAACTTTCTAAGAAACTGACACACTCTTTTCCAAAGTGGTTGTATCATTTTACTTTCTTACCAACAAGGTGTAAGAGTTCTGGTTGCTCAACACCCTCACCAACACTTGCACATATAAGGAACTTTTGAAGGAAACATACAGATGGTCCCCAACTTAAAACTGTTCTACTTAACAATTTTTTGACTTCACAATGGTGTGCAAGCGATATGCATTCAATAGAGACTGTACTTTCGAATTTTCATGTAATATAATCATCATTATCTTGGTATAAAATATTCAGAAAATATGCAGGTCCATTAAAGAAACCTGGAACATCAAGATTTTTAAATATTCAGTGATGATTCAGCAGCTTTAGTGTTCAGTAAGAGTTACTGTGTTTCTTTCCAAAAGTCATTAATTTAGCCATTTAAAACCAATATAGATAGGCCGGGCACGGTGGCTGACTCCTGTAATCCCAGCACTTTGGGAGGCCAAGGCGGGTGGATCACGAGGTCAGGAGATTGAGACCAGCCTGGCCAACATGGTGAAACCCTGTCTCTACTAGAAATACAAAAATTAGCCAGGCATGGTGGTGTGCATCTGTAATCCCAGCTACTCAGGAAGCTGAGGAAGGAAAATCACTTGAACCCAGGAGGCAGACGTAGCAGTGAGCCAAGATCACACCACTGCACTCCAGCCTGGGTGACAGAGTGAGACTCCGTCTAAAAAAAAAACAGAACCAATACAGATAAAAGAGAAAAAGACATCTATCATAGAGCAGGATCAAATTTTGTGACAGTCAATTAAAGGAGATAACAATTATATCATCTGAGAAAAGTCTAACTAGAGATGGGGCTTAGACACTCTCTTGCTTTTCTTCTAGGTAGGTTAATAGAGTTCACTTTTGTCAAGGAGCCGACAATCCCTCCTTTCCTTTCTTTGTTATCCTGCAGCTGGTGGAGCAGAAATATGAGCCATGTAGTGACATCAGAGCTAGAAAACGGCTGCAGAGCCAGATTCTAACAGTCATTAGTCAAAGGCACCACTCCATCTACAAATCTGGAATTGGACTGTGGGTCCTGGGCACTCTGTAGCAACTCTACAAGTGTCATTGTCGATAACAAATTCATTTCTTAAGGAAAGTTTAAATTCAAAATCAGAGGAATGTGGGTTACAGATCTCAGCTGTCATTTATTAACTGTGTCTCTTGGTCATATGAATTAGCCTTTCTAAATGCCATCTCTTCATTAGTAGAGAGGAGTAATAAATATTACCTACCACATGAAATTTTTGTAAGGATTTAAGGAGATAATACATTAGAAGTCCTCAGCACAGTGGCTAATATTTAGAACCACTCAATAAATATTAGCTCTACCTTTTGCTTCATAATAGATGATGTTACTGGATTTCTCTTCAAGCTTCTAGCATGTTCAATGGATGCTTATCTTAGAGTCGGATCCTATAGCAAAGAGAGTTAGTAGACTAGTTATATGAGTCATTTGAGAATCATATGTGGTGCCAAAGTTAAGTGTTACAAACAGTACTATAGACAAGGAGTCTTAAAAGAGGGAATCAGAAAATGAGAAACATCTCAACATTTATTTTTATTTATTTGTTTATTTTTGAGTCAGAGTCTCACTCTGTCACCCAGGCTACAGTGCAGTGGCGCCATCTTGGTTCACTGCAACCTCGGCATCCCAGGTTCAAGCGATTCTCCTGCCTCAGCCTCCCGAGTAGCTGGGATTACAGGTGCCCACCACCACGCCCGGCTGATTTTTGTATTTTTAGTAGACACGGGGTTTCACCATGTTGGCCAGGCTGGTCTCGAACTCCTGACCTCAGGCAGTCTGCCCACCTCAGCCTCCCAAAGTGCTGGGATTACAGGCATGAGCCACCATGCCCGGCCTCAACATTTATTTAATACTCACCAAATTCCCAGCACTATACCAGGATATTAAGTATTAGTTCTCTGTGCCACAGCTATGTGAGGAAGGGCTTGATAGGTAGATCATGATGCTCAGAGAAGAGCATGGCCACAAAGCTAGTGAGGGGAAGGCAATGATTTAGACCCATGTGGATGTGACCACAAAGCCTCTGCTAGGCCTTGGATACCCAAAAGGTGGGTTGGACTTGCATCTGCGGAGGAAAGGGAGAAGGGCAGCCTTAGAAAAGGAACTAAGTTTTGGAGCCAAGCTAAGTAAAATGTGTTCTGGAAACACTGATTCTCAGGCCCCCAACAGCTTCCACGTAGCACTTCTAGGGAAGGTTTTGTTGATGAACATACTGCCACTACAGGGGATCTTTATTTGTTGACTTGTTAGCACATAAAATGAAAATATACTTATCACTGTGTCTTGCAACACTTAGAAGAGGGCAGTCAGACTTCCATTTATTCACGCATACTATCAGATTGCCCTTGAATAATACTATTTCTCCATCTTCCAAAGACATTTTTCTGCCTAGTTAATTATGTAATCAGTAGCAGGTTAAAAGTATGAGCTTTTCTGAAAAGTGGGTAAATCAAATTCTTACAAATTCTTAAGCTAAAAAAAAGACTGGTTTTGAGACAAGACAGATGCATTGCTTTTTATTTTGTGTAACCCATTTCGCTAAGCTTAAAACTGAAACCTGAGAATTTCTTTACTGGGACCAAGACCCTGAAATTTAACAAATATTTACCGTCCTTAAAAATCTTCAAACACTTTCAAACAACAACTTAAAGAAGTACGTAAATCCATGAAAGATGATATAATTTAAAACTGCATAACTTAGAAATAACTTGCTCCTTTTTTTTTTTTTTTT
>NW_012101569.1:286778-291100 GCF_000951045.1 Mandrillus leucophaeus
CAGGTTGAAGTGCAGTGGCACAATCTCGGCTCATTGTAACCTCCGCCTCCTGGGTTCAAGTGATTCTCCTGCCTCAGCCTCCTGAGTAGCCGGGATTACAGGCATGCACCACCACGACTGGCTAATTTTTTGTATTTTTGGTAGAGGCAGGGTTTCACCATGTTGCCCAGGTTGGTCTTGAACTCCTGAGCTCAGGTGATCCACCCACCTCAGCCTCCCAAAGTGCTAGGATTACAGGTGTGAGTCACCGTGCCCGGCCTGAATTTTTCTTAGAATAAATTCTAGGAGATGAAATTTCAGCCTCAAAACCTATAAACATTTCTATAGCCCCTATGAACATTACTACTAGAGTATTCATAAATTGGCTTTCCTAGTTGGTCACATTTTATTTTACGAAATGAAATGTAGTAAGAAAGAACTTGTGGGAGTAGGGGGTACAATTCTAAATTTCACAGGCCTGAACCTGTTTGTAGAAGGCACAATACCCACTATTTTCCCAGAGATAACGTAGGAAATGAAAGAGAGTGAGGCTGGCTTGGTTACAATGGTAAGTAACAGCTATTATTACTATGGATTAATGCATATTACAGACTCTATCTGAAGGAATTTGGTGGTCTGGACTTTTAGTGAGCAAAGACTCCCTTTCTCAAGACATCGAGACTTAGTTTACAACAACCACCTCCAAACAGCAAAAATTCTATTGGCATTGGGGTTTAAAAAACATACTGCCTTTAAAAATTGGTTTGTTAGGTGCCCAGTTACGTGCCCAGGAGAGAGAACTGAGAGGAAAATTTCACTCAAATGCATCAAACTCAGTCTTAAATTACTGAGAGGAGAATAAACTAATTTCATGCAAATATATTTTTAGACATACTTTTTACACTGAATTTTCATTATGAATGTGATTAATGTATTTTCCATTACCATATTTAACCAAGAAGGTTTTGTGCGATTATGATTCCATTTGTGTAACTTGTAGACTTTGGCAAGCAGTGAGGTGGAGGAGTGGGTATGCATGCTAGCAGATTTGGGATATCCTTTGTGGACATCATCATAGAAGAAAAAATGTCTGAATACTACAAATCTGAAGTAAAAGGTCAGATAATTCACAATCATGAATTAAGCTGCCACCCAGGCAGACCCAACAATATTAAATTACAATGTCAACAGTATTGTGGAAACGCTCTGCTTTCCAAATACCAGAGTAAATTCAGCCCTAAGAAAGTTAGCCACAGGTGTTTATTGAGCATTCAGTATGACCTCAGCCACTGCCTCAGGCACCTTGGGGAGATTGACAAGCAGCATGTTTCATGATGTTGAAGAAAGAGTGATGACAAGGAATAGGAGACATGAGTTATCATTCTGACTTTGTGCTCCATGAGTAAATCACTTCCTCTTTGGGTCTTAATTTCCTCTTTTGGAAAATGAGAAGATTAACATAGATCCACCATAGCCGGTAGGTTTTATCTCAGATATAACACCACTGAACTTAGAGTGGCTGCCTGGAGTGCTGTGATGGAAATAATCCTAAGGCAATGTGTGGGCTTAGGGGGACAACACTCTTCAATAACATAGCTACGTCTCTATAGGTTTACAATGGAGCAGGAGTACATGTGCTATTACTTACTGACCTTGGTCTCATGAACTCAGCAGCTCTGAGATTTGTTGACGTTAATGAAGACAAAATTCTTGCCTAAAGTAAGCTAAAATCTGGGTTGGGGAGATAAGACCAATAACCACAAATTACAGTGAATAATCAAGATAAAATAAGTATAAGGGCTAATTTTTTCAGTAAATACAATAAATATCAAAACCAGAAAAAAAGAAGATCAATAAAGACTTGAGTAGTTAAGGATATTTTCTTGGAGGAAAAAAACACTTTAGCTGAGACTTAAGACCAGGGCATGATAATAATATGAGTACTAAAACAATACTAAATACTGAAAAGATAATATAAATATTTCTAATTGTATAGCACTTTAGAGTTTACACATCATTTTGGCATATTGCTGAATTTTAAGAGGATTTCAAATGTGTTTTATGCTTTCAGAATGTTTTATAATTTACAGTGTTCACAACCATTATAACACTTAATCTCAGAATAATCTGAAAGGTAGGCATCATTGGCCCTATCTGATAAATGAGGAGTTTAGTAAAGTTAAGTGACTTATTCAAGAAATGTCACTAAGTTAATAAAGGGCATAGTTTGTAAAAGACCTAGAGTCCAAACCTGGACTAAGGTAGGTCTATCAGTCAGGATTGAACATAAAAACAAAGTAAGTGTTCACTAATTCAGAAAGACTGATTTTTATATAACCATGGTAACCAGAAGTCACCAAAACTGATTTTAAACCTGTTCTATTGATCAACGACTTGTCTCAGTGACTGCTTTTGCAAGCCAACCAATCAGTGTCAACCCTCACTTCTACAAAGTCAGCCAGGCTGCATGGACTCATTTCAATAAACATGCCTCTGAGTGCCAATCAACAACAGTCTCAGAGAGTGCTTCTGCAGATATTGTCAACACATTTATGTCTCTAAATGTCCTCCAATCCCTGAAATCCATGCTTCCCCAGAGCCTTATATAATATTAGCAGAAGGTTCTGCTCACAGAGAATATGCCTGACTAACATAGCTCTCCCTTTCAATAGTAAACAATACATTTACTTCCCACTCACCCCAGATATTGAGTGCTGGTCTCATCACCCTTTGACAAGGTCAAGTCATGAAAACAGAAACCACTCTGGGTATTTCAAACAAAGTTAATAGAATGAATTGCTTACACAGGGTTGGAAGGACTGTGACAGCACAAAAGGGACAGTGAGGTAACCCACACATTAATAGCTCTAGGTGAGCAAAAAGTTTATAAACTATTGGTGAGATGAAAATGTGTACTCAACTCATGACAAGCCTTCTTTCAGGCACTGCTCTATGGGAAAGAACAAGACAAATGAGGTCCTGGGTTTCATGGGGTCCACATCCTAGGTGGGGTTAAAGATAGACAGTCTAGGCCAGGCGCGGTGGCTCATGCCTGTAATCCCAGCACTATGGGAGGCCGAGGCGGGCAGATCACCTGAAGTCAGGAGTTTGAGACCAGCCTGGCCAACATGGTGAAACCCTGTCTCTACAATACTCTTTTGTATTGTCTCTAGAAAATACAAAAATTTGCTAGGCGTGGTGGTGCGTGCCTGTAATCCTAGCTACTCAGGGGGCTGAGGCAGTAGAATCGCTTGAATCCAGGAGGCAGAGGTTGCAGTGAGCCAAGATCATGCCATTGCACTCTAGCCTGGGTGACAAGAGTGGAACTCCATCTCAAAAAAAAAAAGATGAATAGTCTAAAAATAAAGCAAGATAAACAAGGGAAATTCACATGCAGTCACATGACGACAATACAAGAGAGTGAGATGATGGAGACTGGGGGTCAGGCAAGGCCTGTCTCAGCAGATGGAGCTCATGCTACGCAGCTCAGGGCCACCCTGCCAGGCCTGGGGTGAGAGCATCTGGGCAGAGGGAACCATCACTATGAATGCCCTGACCACTGGTACCAGAAAAGGTTTTGTGCTCTTCCCTGTCACCAGTCCTTCTGTGTCAAACTATTCATTCCTAAACACCAATCTCACTGAAATAAACATTAGCTATATCTTTGTGAAAGCTTTTCTTTCTTTTTTCTTCAAATAATGGGTGTATTCCACATGTTTATTTTTGTCTTCTCACCATTTCCATGTCTGACCACCACTACTACTATGTCCCATAGTAACATTTCACACATACTTAAAACCAAGCAAAGGGCAGAGTTCTACCTTTAAATACCACACAGCCGTTTCAGACAACACATTCTTGGCAATGGAATCCAGACATTTCTCAAACATGGTAGGGAAAGTTCTCACCCTGCGTTATAAAAAGGACAGCCAGATATCAACTGTTACACAAATGAAATAAGATGGAAAAATGTGAACAACCTGTTTAAACTATTCTTAAAGAGGCTTCCTCCACTGCCAGAGATCTCAGATAGCCTCCTGGTCAGTCACCCGGAAGCAATTCTTCACATAACTGATGAACCTCGCCTCCACTTTGGGAAGAAAACCACCTTCATCGGTCAGGCGTGGTGGCTCAAGCCTGTAATCCCAGCACCTTGGGAGGCCGAGACGAGCGGATCACGAGGTCAGGAGATCGAGACCATCCTGGCTAACACGGTGAAACCCTGTCTCTACTAAAAAAAATATGAAAAACTAGCCGGGCGAGGTGGCGGGCACCTGTAGTCCCAGCTACTGGGGAGGCTGAGGCAGGAGAATGGCGTAAACCCGGGAGGTGGAGCTTGCAGT
>NW_012101569.1:292025-292919 GCF_000951045.1 Mandrillus leucophaeus
AACAACAACTTAAAGAAGTACGTAAATCCATGAAAGATGATATAATTTAAAACTGCATAACTTAGAAATAACTTGCTCCTTTTTTTTTTTTTTTTTCCGAGACGGAGTCTTGCTCTGTCACCCAGGCTGGAGTGCAGTGGTGTGATCTTGGCTCTATGCAATCTCCACCTCTCGGGTTCAAGCAATTCCCCTGCCTCAGCCTTCCGAGTAGCTGGGACTACAGGCATGTACCACCATGCCTGGCTACTTTTTTTTGTATTTTAGTAGAGATGGGGTTTCACCATGTTGGCCATGATGGTCTCGGTCTCCTGACCTCGTGATCTGCCTGCCTTGGCCTCCCAAAGTGCTGGGATTACAGGCATGAGCCACTGTACTCGGCCTAACTTGCTCATTTTATAGATGAAAAACATGAGATCAGAGAGCAAAATAACTTTCCAGGTTTACATTACCAGTTGGTAGCATTTTCTGACTCCCAAACTAGTGTTCTTTCTGCTTTCATATACCATAATACTAACTCTACTGGTATACTACCAACTTTTTGCATTACTAAAGATCATTAAAAATGATCACCACTAAAACACCACCATTCTCCTGCCACTCCGATGTAAATCATTTTTGTCTTTTGTTCACTACCTTCCAGTCTTCACTCATATCTATATTTATGTGGTCTGTATAATAATACACACATATATATATATACTATTTTTTCTATTTTTTATTTATGATTGTAATGTAAGAGCTGTTTATGTTGCTATTAGCCTTTGGTGTCACAGCCCTTGAGGTAGACATATAATGATTAATTATTTTCCTATTGTTGAATGTTTTGTCACTTTCCCAGTTTTTTTTTCCTTCTTTTGAGTTTTTTCTTTTCTTTTCTTTTTTTTTTTTTTTTTT
>NW_012101569.1:296604-328441 GCF_000951045.1 Mandrillus leucophaeus
GCTGAGGCAGGAGAATGGCGTAAACCCGGGAGGTGGAGCTTGCAGTGAGCTGAGATCCAGCCACTGCACTCCAGCCTGGGTGATAGAGCAAGACTCCGTCTCAAAAAAAAAAAAAGAAAGAAAACCACCTTCATCTATTCTTGCTTGCGTTTTTGCTTTAATGTCTTCTACAGAACTAAGTCCTTTTGGTGTTTTAAAAGTTTTTTCTTGTGCTTTGAAGGATTCTTGACCTTTTAATCTCATGTTGATGGTTTTGAGTCTTTTCCATTCTGGTTTTGTTGTTTTGCATTTTGGGTTGAAATACCTCCTGTAGATTTCTTCACTGAAGATTTTTCTTCAGTTTCCTCTTCAGCAAAATCATCATCATTATCACCTTCTTCATTATCATCATCTTTGTCAGCAGCACGTTTTACTTTTTTCTGTGGAAACTTGCTACCACCTGCAGGGCAGATCGATTTCCAGATATACTTAAGAGTTTCCCATCCTCCTCCTCTTTGTCTTCTGACTCTGCAGCTTCCTCCACAGCTACTAAGTGTTGTCCACTCATATGCACTGGCCCTGAAACATATTTCAATGGTAAGACCATGGGTGGTGTTATTTCAAAGCCCCCAAGGGAAACTGTTGGCTATAGAGATGTTTTCAAAGTTGCCAGTGTTACCTTAATTGGACTGCCTTCATTATTCATGATCTCTGCTTCAACAATGTGCAATTCATCCTTTGCACCGGCCCCTAAACTGGTGGTTCTTAAAGATAACTGGTGCTTATTTGTATCATTATCCACCTTGAAGTGACAACCTTTGTCACCCTTTAGTTCCCAACTAAAAGGATAGTTCTGGGCCTTAGGACGCTTAAGTACATGTCCATCAAATCTTCCATAGGGTGGCGGCACACACTTAGATGGGAGAGGAGGGGAGTGGAGATAAAGGATTACTGCTCCAGAGAACAGCTGCACAGGTTGGAATCACACCGGTTTCTTTTTCTCTCTTATTTAAATCTGGAAACAGGACGAAGTCCATAAAGTGTGTCTGTGACTCTGGCTGGATGATTGGCCAACTGTTTTCCCCATAATATACCATAAAGGGGAAAAGAAAAGGGGAAAAAAATACCTGCTGGGGAGGAAAAGACAGAACAGATGGTGATGTTTACCCCTTCATTCACCTTTGCATATGTGAGAAATGCTTGCGAAACTTCTAGGAACTGGGTGTTGCCAGAAGGAAAAAAAACACATAAAAGCTAATTACTAGTAAATAACAGCATCAATAAGCCTAATCACACCTGGGGTGGTTGAGCTGGAAATAGAAAACCCAGCTTATCACATTCTTATAAGCCTGTCACTTGTGGTAATCAGAGCTTAAAAACGGAGAGGGACTTTTCAGGGTAAAGTCCTATTATTAGTTCTTAGCAGTGACGGTCTTGTTTAGGCTAATTATAAAATACTGCTTCTTTAAAAGCAGATGTAAACCTTTATGGCAGGAAAAGAGAAAGATATTTAAGTAGGGAGGGTGAGTGTGAAACAGACTGAAGAAGGCTGAGCATATAAATCAGGAGAGATTGGTTAGCTTTCAGTTCTGCTTTAACCAAATGTGTGAATCCTCTGGGCCCAGGTTCTCCCTATCTGTGGGAAGGGAGGATTGGACCAGAGTGGTGATTTCTAGTGATTTTCAATTTGTTGCTGAATCTTTTTTTTAAGTGGTATCTTACACAGAAGCCCTACATCAAAGGTAATTTTATTTTTTTAAAGGTGGTGTCTGGCAATATTGTCCAGGCTGGAGTGCATTGTCTATTCACAGGCCTGATCATAGCTCACTGCAGCCTCGAACTTTCTGAGCTCAAGCGACCTTCCTGTCTCAGGTCTCCTGAGTAGCTGGGATTACACGTGTGTGTCACTGCACCACACTCTAATCTTAAAGATGAAGTTGCTCTGATTGATGATGAGGTGGCAGACCCAGAAACCTATTTATTCATTCACAGATACACCAAAACAATAAATTTTTTTTGGAAATTTTTTTAGTATTCTTACTGCCTGGGAAACATGGTTGGGGGGCAGATGATAAATAAACATGGTAAGCGAACAAATTCTATGATAGTTAGAAGGCGACATATGTAACAGAATAAAGAAAGTAAGCTAGGGGAAGGGAAGTCCACAGTGTCCAGTTGGTGTGGAGGTAAATGCTACAGAGAAGGGAGTCAGGGAAGGCCTCAGGGAAAAAGTGAGGTTTGAGCAAAGACCTGAAAAGTGGGTAAGGGAACTACCAAGCACATGTCTGGGAGACAAGTTTCCCAGGCAGAGGATTCAGCTGGAGCAAAGGCTTTCCACGTGAACATATCTGTGCGCTGGAGGAACAGCAAGGAAGTCAGGATGGCGGGAGTGCAGTGAACCAGGAGGTCAGTCATGGGAGATGAGTAGAGGGGAACCGGGGGCTGGATGATGCAAGACCTTGCAGAGTCTTGTCAGGAATTTGGCTTTTATGCTCAGTGACATGAAGAACACTGCATAGTTGTGAGCAGGGGAGAGACCGGATGTGACTTCGGTTTTAACAGGCTCACTTTTGTTGCTGTATTGAGAATAGACTAGATAGTTATGAGAATGGAAGCAAAGAGGGCAGTTAGGAGGCTAGTGTCTGATTCAGGCCAGAAATGAGGTTGCTCACACCAGGGTAGTAGCAGTAACAGGCAGTGAGAAATGTATCAAGGGTCTGGATATAGTTTCAAGGCCCACCCCTCAGCCTCTTCCTCATTCCCATAGCTGCTTCTGGGGACCTCCTGGAATCCCTGAGACTTCCAGGAGCACAGTTTGCAAATCCATGGGTCTGATGACCTGCAAGTCTCCCTTCAGGTTCTGGACTCCAGCTCCAAGGGGATCCAGAACACTAATGTTCAAGGAGCTACAAGAGGGATGGCATGATCTGCTGGGCCTAATTTTTGTTTCCAACCAAAACATTTACATTTTGAATAATGAGAAATATTTTAGCTTATAAATCATCATCAGTTTCTATCCCAAGCCCACTTTCACACCAGCTGTTCTGGCCTCATGTTTTGGCTGCAGGCAGTAAGTCCAGTGAAGGCCTCAAATGTGCAGTCATTTCCTTATGCGTATGTTCAACTCTCTTCTCTGGATGACAGAGATGAGCATCCTCTTGGGACCCCAAGACCCAAATCCCTCCACAAGATGACCTCTGTGCTGTCTGCACTGTGATATTCATAACTTAGGATTTTACATACAGTGGGTTCTCAAAGGAAATAGGTAGTGTTGATTCAAATCTGTGACGATAACTCCACATAAAACAATATTATAAACAGCAAAATTGCAAAGAGTTGCAAGGTGGATGTATGTTTCTGTTCACTTTAGCCAAATCTCATAGGTAGCTGCCCGTGATATGATCTGAGGGGCACAGAGGGCCCACCTACCTAAATTATCTCCTCCCATAGGCTTCTATTTCTGGAATCATCCAAATTTAGGCCAGGATGTTGAATAGGATTTATCTCAAATACCAAATGTGATCAATTAGTAAAGTCTGTCTGGAACAATGTGTTGAGGATGGAAAAGAAACATCCAAAATCAACATCAACAAAGAAGAACTGTATTTGATTAGTAATGTCTGCTATGGCCACAGGATGAGAAAATTTTTTAATACATTTTATCCCTATTTTAAGCTTTTATTTTATGTTAAAAGTCCCTGTATTCAGAAGGTGCCAGTAAAAATACAAACATGAACAGGAAGAGTTCCAGTAATGAAGCAAGTTGAATATCCATTCACATGTTCTGTATGTCTCAAAGAGTAAACTCTATTTCTTAAGTATGTACCTGAATCTTTAATTGGAGGTAGCCTGGCCCAAATCTGCTTTGTTAGGAATTGTTATATGCAAATCTGGTAACATTGTTAGGAATTGTTGTATGCAAATCTGGTAACATTCAACCCAGCTGTTTTGTCTGTTACTTTTTGGCATCATACAAGTTATTTTTGAGCACCCACTATTTGCAAGGCACAATTAGATGCTTTCTATATAATATGTCAGACTCTTACCACAACCCAGCAAGTATGTATGATTTAACTCCATTTTCCAGAGAAGGGACTGGGATGTCACACTGCTACGGGTAGCAGACAGAGGTTCTGAATCCAGTTCTGCCCACCTGCAACACCTGGCTCTTTCCCTCTTTTAAACATTTGCAATGGGACCTCCAAGCTCAAGCACAGCCTCCTGTAAAGGGGAGATTACCAACAAATGGATGTCACCAGCTGACAAATGATGAAGCTGTTCATCTCAAAGATGACTCTAGTAGCCTAAGCCTGGTGATCTTTGTGATTTCACTAAGTAAAGCCCCGAGGGCAATTAACACTGATTCAATAAAGGCCAAAGCCCTTACCCAATCATTTGTTTGCATCTCTTCAATAAAATAGAAATGTCAGCTGGACGTGACGTGCCTCATACTGCCAGTGATATTTTGAAAGTAATGACTGTTTTCTCAGAGCCCACATTTCCTCTCCAGCCTCCTCCCTTCCCTGTTGCTCCCCAAGCCACCTCCTGTCAGAGTGGTTGCTGGGAAAAATCAGGTTCCCAAATGCTGAGTCAGGAGTGGAAAGTTCTCCAGAAAATGTACCAAATTTTTAGATCTGCATTTCTGATCTTTATTGGGAAGAAACATTTAGTTGCTGGTTTCCACTGGCACACATCTGATGAATGTAGGGTATAAGAAGCAAAATTTCAAATAAGCATTTTTGCCTGATGCATCGTTCATAAAGCTCGCAAGAGGAGACACTGACAGGTTTCACCCACAAGTTTTTAACCCACAGTGCCTATTGTGCACACAGGGAAATCAACATGGCCTGTGTAATGAAGGAGGGCACTATGGAGGAGGCACGAATTCCTGTGTTTGCATCTCTCTCTCATTGAAAGTTTGGAAACCTGACTGAGGCTCTGGGATCAGACTTCCTCAGTTTGAATCCCAGCTTTACCTCTTGCTAACTTTGTGACCTTGGACATATCTTTTTAACCTCTCTGTACTTCGCTTTCCTCAACTATATAAACCGGGTATTGTAATTGAGCCTACAAAAATCCTGGAGTGTTGTAAAAACAAAATATGATACTGGGAATAAAAGGTTTAGCATAGCTTAGTATTATATTGTATAAGCTCAGTAAGTAGTTGCTGTTATTGTTATTACTCTTATTGTTTACATTTGGGTATAGGATATGGACAACTGTCACCTTCACACTTGCAACAGGGGTGCACAAGGGTATTGTCAAGCAGGGCAAGAAGTTGGATCTTTAAAATGTGCTTGGCAATAGCAAGTCCCTGTTTCTCTCTCTCTCCCTCTCCCTCTCTCTCTCTCTCTCTGTCTCTCTCTCTCTCTCTCTCTTTCCAGTCTACTGTCATCAGACATCTTCTGTGAAGTGGAGGGACTATTAGGCAGAGGCCATGCTGCACCCATTACCAACTTATATCAAACTAGGCCTAAGTGACCTCAGAGGAAAGAAAAGCAACAGAATCTCTACGGAAGCCTTGACTGGCCCAGCTTAATCATGGGACCCTCCCAGGGCCAATCACAGTGGCAAAGGGAAGGGGGTACTTCTGTTGGCTGTTGAACAAAACCTCACCGGGCAGTGGAGGGGAGCTCCTCGGGGGATGGGAATGCTGTCCTGGAAGAGAGAGGACAGGTATGCTGCCAAGACAAAAACAACAGATGTTGGTCCTCCAACACTCACTCTCAGTACATGAAAATAAGCTGCTTTGGCCACACATGAGTACATCACTCTATGAATAACCAAATAACATTCTTTGTGATTTAAAAAAATTGTTATATAAACCAACTTGGAAGCTTAAAACCAAAAGCAACAAAAAAGCATATATAAATATGCCTTATATATATATCATATATATGTATTCTGCCAATAGATATATAAAACAAATTATATTTTAAAATGTTAATCAGATTATTGTTAATTTTAAAACTTTATTTTTTCAGGTTCCTAGGCTTTTATTCTAAGTTGTGGTCATGTTATATTTTCTTGTCCTATGGAGTTCCTTAAGCCATTTTGTTTTTATGTCAGAAGGGAGAAAACATTCCACTACAGATACAGGGATGCAAGTTGTCAGAAACAAAATTTGTAAAGAATATGCTTCCAAAAACTCATTTCTTGGTATATAATGCTTTCATAGCAAATTTGCAAATAATTTATCTTTTTGACGATTTGGGGTAAAGTGGTCATGTAATACAGGTAACTTGAGAATATTTCTTGTACCGTCTGCCAAATATTTATTATTTGATTCCCTAAATATTTCTTGAGGTTCTACTATGTTATTTTTACCAATTTGAATGAAAGCTGTTGGAGTAGGAAGTACAAACAAGTCAGCATTCTTCCCGGCCCTGGAACTCTGATGACTTGTTGGGTGGTCTCTTGACTTAAAACTTAATTCCAGACACCTGATGGCAATCAGACTGGATTCAAGCCAATAAGCCAAACAGGTGAAGTAAGACATTTAAACTGTCGATGAATAAATGATGACCTCTTCAGGCAGAGGAGACGCAGTATCTGGGAAGGGGAACAGCAAGGCTTTGGGGTGCTGGCCATGTCCTATTTCTTTTCGTTTAATTTAATTTTTAAAATTATCTTACAGTCAAATTGACTTTTTTTCTTTCTTTTCTCCTTACTTTCCTTACCGTTCTATGAATTTCAACACATGTATTGATATGGTCTGGATCTGTGTCCCCACTGAAATCTCATATCAAATTGTAATCCCTAGTGTTGGAGGTGGGGCCTGGTGGGAGGTGACTGGGTCATAGGGGTGGTTTCTCATGAACAGTTTAGCACCATCCCTCTTGGTGCTGTTCTCGTGATAGTGAGCGAGTTCCCGTAAGATCCAGTTGTCTAAAAGTATGTAGCACCTCCCCGCTCTCTGTTTCTTCTTCCTGCTCTAGCCATGTGAAGTGTCTCACCTTCTGTCATGATTGGAAGCTTCCTGAGGCCTCCCCAGAAGCAGAAGCCACTATATTTCCCGTATGGCCTGCAGAACTATGAGCCAATGAAACCTATTTTCTTTATACATTACCCAGTCTCAGGTATTTCTTTACAGCAGTGTGAGAATGGACTAATGTGTATATATAGTTGTATAATCATCACCCACACACAGGGGTTTTGGGTTCCGACGACCAAGAAAATTCCCTCCTGCTGGCTTTTACAACACACCCTCTCCCACCCCTTAACCTCCGGCAATTACTGATCTTTTCTCCACCACTAGAGTTTTTATCTGTTCAAGAACGTCACGTAAATGGAATCCTATGGTGTGTGATCTTTTGAGACAGGCTTCTTTCACCTCCCATAATCACTTTAATATTCTTCCAATATTAACAGTTCTGTTTTATGGCTGAGCAGTGCTCCATGGTATGGACACACCACAGCTTGTTTATTCATTCACTAGTTGAAGGACACTGGTGATCATGAAGACATACTATAAGTAAGCATGCATTAGTTTTTGTGAAAACATGTTCCATTTCTTGAGCTGGGTAGTGGGTAGACATGTAAGTTTGCCTTGCCATTAGTCATTGAGCTGTACATTTTTGTCCTATTGCCCTTTTCTCTATGCATGTTGTATTTTACAGTAAAAGGGGTTTAAAAACATTGAGTCTGGTAAATAGAAGAAAAGACAAATTTTCTGTTGTGGGAAACGTTTGAAAAATAAACTTTCGTTTGACCTTACAACAGCCCCATCGATTTATCATGTAAAATTCTGACAAAGACCTTCTCATCCTCTTGACTAAAAAGAAGACAGATGTGAAAGGACTATCAGTTATTGTGACAGGTCTTTATCTTTGCTGATTGTGATAAAAGCTTCTGAGGCCTCTGCTGGAAAGATTGGCAATTATCAAAGCTTTTTTTTTTTTATTTTTGAGATGAAGTTTCACTCTGTCGCGCAGGCTGGAGCACAAAGGCACGATCTCGGCTCACTGCAACCTCCGCCCCCTGGGTTCAAGCAATTCTCCTGCCTCAGCCTCCTGAGTAGCTGGGATTACAGGCACTCGCCACCACACCTGGCTAATTTCTGTATTTTCAGTAGAGATGGGGTTTCGCCATGTTGGCCAGGCTGGTCTCAAACTCCTGACCTCAGGTGATCTGCCCACCTCAGCCTCCCAAAGTGCTGGGATTACAGGCGGGAGCCACCGCACCGGACTGATCAAATCTCTTTCATAGCAGCTCTGGACTTACTGGTAAAACTGATGTATGATCTCTTTGAGCATTATAATTACCCAGGTGGGCTACATTCTATTCCAATAACCTGAGAAGTAATTAATAAAAGAGGGACAGCCTTTGGCAGAAGTAGAGGAAACAAGAATTGTGTGAAGTAATAAAGTGACCCATGTCCATATTAACTTTTTAATTAGTGGTATATAATTTGATCTTACAACTGCTCAGCCAATTAGGAATTAGGGAGGAAGGACTTAGGTTACCATGCAGCTGCCTGGATGATTTATTTCCTATAGGCCATTGGAGTACAGCATAGATGTCCTTTCACATTTCTGGTATTTCCCCCTCTCCGTTGTCATAAAAGAACAAAGCCAAGTCAAAATGTGTTCAACAGGGCCATGATGCTATACCAGATATTAAAGAAAATCTAACTAAAGTTAGCTACTCAAGTACGATTTTGTTTCTGAACTAATATAATGAGTACCATACTCACCCCAAAATGCAATAATCTATTCAGCAGCTGTGATTTATACAATTCAAACGTCCAGATCAACTTTCTCAGCCCAGAGGCTGAAGCCTACATATTGGCTACACTAGCTTCAAGTCAATTCTGTGGCCAGCTTTCTTTTGGGGACATGCAGTGGAAAGCTACCAGAGTGTTCCCTGAAGAAGTCACCTCTTCAGCATCTGAAGACTGGTTTAATGGGGAGAGAGTCACTGACAAACCGGCAAGTTTCCATGCATTTGGGGGCAGAGTGGCCTGTTGGGACTGGGTGCTCATTGCAAAGTGACGGGAGGAGCTGAGATTCACTGTTGGTGGCAATAGAGGTCACTTTAAGTTCTTGACCGGGGGAGTAAAGTGATAAAAGACATAGAACGTCAATAAGAAACCCTTTGTCTCGAGTAATCTTGACTTCTTAAGCAAGGGAAAAAACATATTTGTTTCCAACTGCAAGCTCTTGTATTTGGTATAGTGAAATGCTATTTGGATTTTTTTCATTTCTTTGAAAAACGGGGATGAAGAGTTCAAAAGTGAGATACTAGTTAAGTAAGACAAAATATATGTTTTATTTGTCTCCCTTAGTCATTTCATGAAATAAATGAATATTTGCCCGTCTGTAACCACCTGGCATCTAAACCGTATTTCTACGTTTCATAATGTCTTTAAGTCTGAAATTTAGCAGGACTCAAAGCCCAACTCTCATAACAGAAGCTGAAAAGGCCAAACTCATTTCCCTGTTACTAGCGCAGGAGCCCACGACCTAAGCTTGGCCAATCAAATGTCCACAGATATAAACTCAGAGAAGCAGGGACAGGGTGACAGCAGCACTTGCTCCCCATAGCAGTAGGGGCAGTGGCAGTGGTACGAGACTTCGTGCTTAATGTTAACTGCATCCGTCCATGGGGCTGGCTGACTGCTAAATGTGCTCTTGTTCTGACTACGTAGACTCCCGTTGTTTCCCCCATTTTCCAAGCCTGGTCCTCCAGCCTTCTTAGAGATCCCATAAGAAACCAACATCTTGTCAATAAATTTCTTTGCTGCTTAAATGACTAGAATCACTTTCAATTGCTTACAACCAGGAACCTTGACTAGTACAGCGAAAGATCCCACACCAACCCTCCTAAGGGCTTCTGCATGTTTTGCTCATCTTTCTATGATGGGGACAACTTTATTAGTGTACTTTAATTATGAGACTAGTGTTGAAGAGCTCCTAGAGAAAAATATGATTATTGCATGTATGTTAAAGGACTAATTAAAGCTATCAATTTTTTTCTTATTACAAGTTCATAGTCTTCCCCTGAGAAGGGCACATCCTATGTGCATTATCAGCTGAAAAATAAAAGGAACTCACCAGGAAATTACTTGGAGAAAATGCTCAGTAGACACTAAAAAGTAATGTATCTTTCAACTGGCTTTCAGATAAAATTGAGTCTCTTAAATGCAAGAGGTTACAATATTCCAGCAAGATGCAGATTCCAAAGCTGTTATGTTATGTAGAAGGAAATAATGCAAACTGGTATTTTTTAAATGTCTAAGTTGCCTGTATCTTTCTTCAAATCCTCATATCTCATACAATTACTGTGATACTGGTAGAAGAATAGTTAAATCCCTATTGTACAACCATCTGCATTAAGGCTAGGAAAATTATCTAACCTTAAGTTGTTGATGCAAAAGCAGAACTCAGGGTAACTTAAATTATGAGTTTCTCAAGTGGTCACTTCTCAATCCTTTTATATTTTCCTCTCAGTGGGGAACATCGAGCCCTACATGTAATAGGTGATCGATGAGTGCTTATTAATTTAATTCAGAGTCAAAATGATTAGTCATCAATGACCAGGACATAGCATTGGCCTGAATTATATCATATGAACAGACATGGTCAGGGTTGCCTTTACGGTTGGGCAGATTGTGCAGTGGGGGAAGAGGAGTGAGGCAAGGATACTCACAGTATAGGCGGGAAAAATCTGTGGATTTCTTATGACAATATCAGTGTATTATGGTATTTTCCTGCAGAAGTGTCTAGGATGGAGTACCTTTTAGTAATTCACATGAAGGCACTGTCACCACGTATGGGCTGGCAGAAGCCTGGGTAGCAGCTGGATGAAGGAATTGATGGACAGGCACTGAATCTTAAAGAGATATTGAGCCCTTAAATTACTGGCAGCGGGGCAGGGCAGCAGGAAAATTCCTGCTTTAATAAACTTGTACACCTGTGATGAAAGGTTTAGGAGTCAACATGTTACATCAGCTCAATGGGATACATGATAAAAACAAGACAAAAACCTCCGCATTTGATTATCTCTAGCTCATGTTCTTGTCCGTGAACTCCGTGCTACTTGCTACTAGAGGGATGGGGTAGGTGAGGAAGTGGGCTGTTAAGGACGTGCAGAACCACAGCAGCAGAGTCACGTCCCAGGAAAGTCATATCGGCAAGGCCCAGGGCAACAGGCATCAGCTCAGCCCCTGGGGTTGTATCCGGCATGAGAGAATGGAGGGGAGAGGGACTCTGTATGGAACAGCTGATTAGATAATGTTGTGGCTTAAAGCAATGGTTCTCAATGGGCTGATATCCTATCTCAGAGGGCCTCTTGGTGATTTGAGGGGGAGTTTTTGGTCAGCACAATGATTGTAGGAACACTGCGCACAGTTGGTAGGTAGACTAAGGACGCTGAACAACCTGCGGTGGGCAGGACAGTTCCGTACAGCAAAGGATTTTCTCAAGTCTGGCATGACTTTTGAATGTTCCAGCAGGTATTCACATGGTGGAAAAACCTTTTTTATAATTATTTATGAGCCTAGAATTGAACTCTGTTTTATGTACCACACGAAGTAGTTTTTGCATTGTTTTAATATATATGCTGATTTTCCAAGAATGTAACTACTATGCCAATCTAGGGAAGTTTGTTCTTTGTTTGCAAATGTATGAAGAGTTGTTCATCATAGCCAAGAATCATGCCATGTGTTTTCGGCTGCACACACCTGTGTTAGTTTGTACCTGTAGCTGTCCCATGTAAAAATATAGCAAATATTTGAGACACCTTTTAGCAAGTTCTTTAGCAGATTTAGATCCAGATATTATTAACATACAGATGTACATTAAGTGTAAGAATCTTATTGCATTTCATTGATAAAAGCTTTTTTGACTGGGCTCAGTGGCTCACACCTGTAATCCCAGCACTTTGGGAGGCCGAGGCAGGTGAATCACATGAGGCTAGGAGTTCGAGACCAGCCTGGCCAACATGGCGAAACACCATCTCTACTAAAAATACAAAAATTAGTCAGGTGTACTAGTGCAGCCTGTAATCCCAGCTACTCTGGGGCTGAGGCATAGAATCACTCGAGCCCGGGAGGCAGAGGTTCTAGAGAGCCGAGATCGTGCCATTGCACTCCAGCCTGGGACAGTCTTGCTCTGTCTCAAAAAAAAAAAAAGCTCTTTATAACTAAAATTTTCCTATCACTTATTTCTAATTATTAGAACAATGATAAGAAATCTAGCATTGAAATCATACATTTATTTAAGGGTTGCCTGTCGTTTTTCCATCTTATTCTACTAATGATGTTTGATGTCTACTCCATGCCCTTATGAGTGATTGTTCTTTTCTAGCCCATCCCTAATTCTGCATAATGTATTGAAATATATATGTGTGTGTTTCATCATAAGAAATGTGTTTTCCATAAAATTTTGTTGCTCCTTACTCCATGTCATAACAAAGGCAATAATGGACACTGCACTTATACGTGAGAATATGTCATGCTTTCTCATTCTCTCCACCGTATCAGTATGCAGCTTATCTTGGAATGTTATCCCTCCTTCAATTAAGTACTTCCCACTTTCTCTTATGATGCATAAAATAACTGGTTATCACTCATCCTAACACTAGTTTCTATTTTGGTGCTCTCCCTAGGTACCACTGATGTTTCATCTTTCTCATCTTTTTTTTTTTTTTTTTTTCCAAACAGAGACTTGCTCCGTCGCCCAGGCTGGAGTGCAGTGGCACAATCTCAGCTCACTGCAAGCTCTGCCTCCCGGGTTCATGCCATTCTCCTGCCTCAGCCATGAGTAGCTGGGTAGCTGGGACTTTTTTTGTATTTTTAGTAGAGACGGGGTTTCACCATGTTAGCCAGGATGGTCTCGATCTCCTGACCTCGTGATCCGCCTGCCTCAGCCTCCCAAAGTGCTGGGATTACAGGTGTGAGCCACTGCGCCCGGCCCTCATCTTTTTTATTTTTTTATTTTTTTGTTTAAAGCCCAATTTATTTATTATGCACAACTGCAACCATCTGACCAATTCATTATGTCTTCTAGTGAAATCATACCTTATCATTTAAATGTTGGGTTAAACTTTATCATTGTTACCTTTATCTTATTTCTCCATTATGTTATAGCTGTGGTATTACACGGATTTTTTAAAAGTTATATGTATGTGTAGGCTTTATTATCTAAGAATTTTTTTTTTCAGACAGAGTCTTGCTCTGTCACCAGGCTGGAGTGCAATGGCACAGTCTTGGCTCATTGCAACCTCCACCTCCTGGGTTCAAGTGATTCTCCTGCCTCAGCCTCCCGAGTAGCTGGGACTACAGGCAAGCACCACCACGCCCAACTAATTTTTGTATTTTTAGTAGAGACAGGGTTTCACCATGTTGGCCAGGATGGTCTCGATCTCTTGACCTTGTGATCTGCCCATCTCGACCTCCCAAAGTGCTGGGATTACAGGTGTGAGCCACCGTGCCCAGCCTATTATCTGTGAATTTTATTTCAGGATGTGTTTCATTTGCTACAAAATCAAGACAAATTGCCAAAGGCCAGGTGAAAAATACACTTTGACTGGAAACCCCTGGCTGTCCTGGGTCCTTGTCCTTGTCCTTGTCCTTCTGAGAGTCACAAGAAGACAAGACTCTTTATTTGGCCTCCAGTCACTGGGCAGGACTTTTTGGATATGGGAGAAGTGTGAATGGTGGTAGAGGGCTTTCTTCCTTCCCCATTTTAGTAAGGCGAGCTAGCCCTGCGCTCTAGGCAGAGCCTGAGTTCACTGCACAGAGTCAGACCTGAAAAGGAGTCATGATGCTGCTGTAGACACAGATCACTTGAGATCCAGAGCCTTTATTCTATATCACACTTGCCTGTCAGTAGCTTTTCACTTTATTGATTGTTTCCCTTGTACTCCGCTATAGATATCCGTCTTCAGGTAAACACATAGGGAGGTGTTCGGCTGCACCTAACTGGGATTCAGAGAATGGCTCTGGGCAGGTGTCCCACCACCCCACTGTATTAACCAGGGTCTGACCAGGAAAATAGAAATGACTCTGAGTATTTAAAACCAAAAGAACTTACTGCAGGGGACAAATTGCTTAGGTGTTGGGAAAGCAAGGAGCCAATAGGATGTGAGGAGACAACTCAGAGATAAGCAACAGCAGAAAACCACTATTTCCCCTAGACCATGGACAAACGGGAGACATTGGAACTGTGGGAGGCCTGTGCCACAGGAGCTGGAGTCACAGAGAAAAAATACGGCTGCTGCTAGAGATGCCCACTGACCCATCAGTAGCAACCAGCAGACGTGGAAGCCTGGGAAACACATACTGTAGGATCAGCTTCCCTTCCCTGTCCCCCTACTCTGATCCCTACACCCCTTCTCCCTGATACAGAGCTGTGAAGAAGAAGAGGACCAGCAAGCTCAGGAGGGGTAAACCCACCCTGCTCTCCTACTGCATTTGCTGATAACCATTGAGGGAAGGAGTTCTGGGAGGAGGAGGAAGAGAGGAGACAACAGTTGGAGATGGCAAGTTATCAAACCTTTACTTTCTTAATTTTTTAGAGATGTGCGTGGTCTTGCTATGTTGCCCAGGCTGGCCTTGAATGCCTGACCTTCAGCAATCCTCCCACCTCAGGCTCCCAAATAGCTGGGACTACAGATGCAAGCCACTGCACTCAGCAGTTTACCAACTTTTTAAATTACAGAATGTGTAGGCCAGTGAGGGGTATTTGGCTTAGATTTTCTATGACTTGGTGTTACTTTCTCAGAAAATAGAGCTATGGATTGGCCTTTGGTGACTATATTTGACAGAATTTCCTCCAAGCCTGCAAAACAGAGGACACCTTTCTCTGGTTTCAGAGCTGGTGCAGGTTGTCTGCTATTTTTGTCTTCTTTAGATCATTTGAGTTTGTTTCTGGGCAGCATGGGCAGTGGCACATCTATTCTTTCACATCTATCTTTCCTAGTTTTCTTCCAAAAGATCCAGATCGTTGTGTGTCTAGGACAAATTTCCAAACGACCACATCCAAAAGACTCAAAACTCTTGAAAACCTAAATCAACAGGTTTTTAAGAGTAGCCTAACTATTCTTTTGTTAAAATGCTGTGCTTTTACTTTGTTAGTAAAATGCTTGGCATAAGGAAAAGATAGTTAGGTCTAGAGTTAGATTTTTGCATCATATTTGGTATGATGATGAACATACTGATGAACAGTTTTAAACCTTAGGTTCCTCAAAGCTGAAATAGGGATATTAAAATTTATCTTGAAACAAACTATGTGAAGCATCTTCCACCCTGTCAGGGATGAAATAAGTATAAAAAAAAATAGTAAGCATTATTACCAAAATGAGCCATGGACCGTATTTAATTTTCACTGAAATATTTGTGACAATTGATAAAGACAAACATATAGCAAAACCATCTTAAAAACAGAGGAGTCCTCAAACCCAGTAGCTTTTTATTTTTTTCTTACTGTAATCCACAGTAAGTATTACATCACAATACATTTCATATGTGAAACTAAAACAAAACTTACTAAAAACATCCCTTACCCTTACTGAATAAGATGGACATGTATTTTTTTCTATGCCATTATGCTCCTTTTTACTTAAAAAAAATTCTGGTCATGATCCAATATGCTCCATGTGAATGGAAAATTCTAACTCATTAGCTTCTTTTTATAAAATGTGTTTAGAAGAAAGTCTGCCTAATTCATTGACGTCAGAGGAAGTCAGGCAACCACGGACAGCTCAAAAAGAAGTGATTGTTCTCCAGGAGCTTAAGATGAAAGTAAACCCCAACCTTAGCTACATTTATGGGGTTTTACCACCAGAACACATGTTCTAAATCACGCTTTACAACTTCTTGCCATGTGGTAACATTTGGAAAACCTCTGAGGAGTCCCACTGACACAGACTTGTCTCTGACTGAGTCATTAAAAGTGGCATATGTCCCAACTCCTCTAGTTACGACATCCAGGAGAGAGCATTAGTGATTTTTCTATTTTAAGCTGTGAAGGATGTGCCTTTGCATTCTGAGGCTATTTCTGAGCCATCTAATTGCCAGTGGGTTTGGCGCAATAGGTAGGCACTTAGTGAAATCACATTATAAAGTGAGTTACTCAAATATTTAATCAGCTGTGCATACAGTACAGCCACATGGTTCCTTCTATGTAGAGTTTTATCCTCCAGGGATAGGAGTTGTTATGTGTTACAGCTTTCCTGTCAAACGTGAAAAAACTGGCTTTGGGAGATGAAAATGGGTTCCAGAAATGGCCTCCTCTTAACATAAGAAAGATTGACACAATAAGGTTCTTGGGCCAAGAATCCAAAAGTCAGGAATTCTTGCCATACGTGTCCTGAACAGTTTGCTGGGAAATATCAATCTTTTCCTTTGAATCGTTTATTCAGAGGGAAGAGCACAGACTCTGCACCAAGCGTGTGCTAAGAGCTTTCATAAAGAGTAAAATAATTTTTCCAAAGGTATCCAGTCAGCCAGTGAAAGAACTGAGATTGCAAACCTAAGTCTGTCTAGCTTACTTTGAGTTGCCTGTTACATGCCAGACATTGTTGGGGGAAATGCAACACAAGCAAGACCTTTTGAAATAGTTTGAGGTCTATTTGGGAAATAGATCTATAAATATATACTGACAGAGACTGAGAAACGGGTTATTATGATTGGAATGTACAAAGTAACATGAGAGCTCATAAGGCTGAATGGTCAAGTATGTCTTTTCATGATATCTATACATAGATGGAGACTCCCAGTTTCATAAAGGTTTAAGAAGTAGAATATATAAAAATCATAAGTCAAACGCCCATTGAATATAAAATTTATCTTTTTGGTAATGAAATCCTAGTATTTTAAAACCTTGCCTTTTAAAAAGAATCTTCGTAACTCAAATATTCTATGCACTAAATGTGACTTGAAGTAGATGGGCCATTGGTTCATGTTTCTAAGTCTTTTTGGTTATAGAGCGACCTGGTTGTTTTGCCCTTGGCTGGGCCTATCATTTACTCTTAAAGGCCAAGAAACTGGATGGCTTCCCCTTTCTAAAAGAATCAAATTCTGTTTTCCATGCATCTTCCTTGGTTCTCCCCTATTTCCACTGGTGCTAACCTTGACATCTGTCAACCTAATAATGGGACGTAAATTCCTTTTCCACAAACATTACAAAAATAGCTAAATTTAACCCAATTTTCTCCTTCTCTCCAAACCAGCTCTCATAGTCCCTTAAACACTTTTTATACTTTATCAGACCTCACACCTTCTCAGGAGAGAGCAAGTGTCTCTTCTACAAAAATTTCAACAAAAGACAAATTGAGTATCCTGGACTCTAACTGAATCTCATGGCCATTCTAGAACCAACCATCGTAGCCAGGAGGGATGTAACGTATCACTGGTCTTGGGTATGGGACATGTGCTCCCACCCTGAATTTCAGAGTCAGTCCCACTCAACTGTCTGGGCTAATAATGGAGGATAAGAGGAAAGACTGAAACTACTGTCACCTGAAATAGAGTGAATAGATGCTGGCTGCTCCAAAGTACCTATCATGACAACAGAAGACCCTTCCTAGGAACTGCAGAAATCTTGTGGAGGGTATTTTATTTTTTACATGATCTAGAACAGGAATTTGAGCCAAAATCTCATATAGACCTTGAGAGGCATGGAGGTATCATCTAATATGTAGGTTACATAGGGGAACTACATGAAATAAGAATGAGATAAGAAGTAGATTTACCATGAAGATAATGAAGGCTACACTTCCTTATTTGACAGCAATCCTAAAAATGTTACATGGCATTACCAATAATGAGTTATGATACTAAGAGTTTTCTAAACTATAAATAACAAAAAGTTTCCGGCTGGGCGCAGTGGCTCACGCCTGTAATCCCAGCACCTCTGGCCAACTCGGAGGCCGAGGTGGGCAGATCACCTGAGGTCAGGAGTTTGAGACCAGCCTGACCAACATGGAGAAACCCCATCTCTACTAAAAATGCAAAATTAGCTGGGTGTGGTGGCGCATGCCTGTAATTCCAGCTACTCAGGAGGCTGAGGCAGGAGAATCGCTTGAACCCAGGAGGCAGAGGTTGTGGTGAGCTGAGATCGCGCCACTGCATTCCAGTCTGGGCAACAAGAGTGAAACTCTTAAAAAAAATTTTTTTTTTCAATTATTCATAC
Organism: Mandrillus leucophaeus; assembly: GCF_000951045.1. NCBI lineage: Eukaryota > Metazoa > Chordata > Mammalia > Primates > Cercopithecidae > Mandrillus > Mandrillus leucophaeus. Next base: position 314,721 of record NW_012101569.1, read on the forward strand.
CAAAGGAAAGACTATCTTTTATCCCTCTTTAAAAAACAACATTACAAAATCATTGTCATATAAGAATGTAATCAAATAATATGCAGCCAAAAACATGGGGAAAGTACCACAGAGGTGCTAATTAATTAATAAAAATGTGCTATTTTCCTAAATTTCATCATGTTTGTGGTATTTTTCAGCTCTTTCTAATTTGCAAATTTGTTTATGACCTCTTTTCTCATTCTAACTAAATATTCACATTTGTACTTAATTTTGTATGTGTAATTCTGTGTGTTTTATTGTTGTTGTTATTTTTAGAGAGAGAACGAAAATTGTATAAGCTGTAAGCCTGACAAAACCTGCATGCATCCCCGGATTCTACCTTTTTGGCAGTGCTCAGGAGGTGGCCTGAAGCTTTAAGCTTACTTCTTGTGGTCTCAGCAGTTCCCGGTCATATATCCTCACACCACAAACCCAGGGAGGAGAAAGTGTCTGTGGCCCAGCATTCCCAGCTTAAGTCTCAAGTTCACTCTTCTTGGACCAGCTTTATTGCCCACCCCTTGAATCAACCATCCTGTTGGGGAAGGGATATTTTGGAATGGATAAGCCAATCAGGGAATTGGAGGTGGGGCCGCTCCCATAGAAATCATATAACTAAGAAAAAAGATGGATGGATAGTTTTCAAAGGCAACTTGGTGTCCTTGGCTTTCTGGGACCAGAGAAGAGGGGCACCAGTGCTAGACGAAAAGCAGTAGGTATCTCCGAGCTGGGGCTAGGGTGGGTCAAGTGAGGCACTTGCCTCAGGTGCAGAATTTAAGAGGGCACCAAAACCTCAGTAACAAGATGAATAATATTTTGAGGTAAATCTTCAGAAAAATGGAAGTGACAAACTACAGCCTGCAGGTCAGCTGCCTGTTTTTATAACTAATAAGTTTTATAACTTTTGTTACAATGATTGGGCTACCTCCTTTGGGAGATAGGTTCTGCCCCGTCACTGTCTATAAAATTGTTAATGTTCCCGAAGAAACCGTCTGGGCCCCCAAGACCTCTTTCAAGCCAGGAATTGTGACATTTTTGTATCTTATGATTCAGCTCTACATTAGCCTCCTGATCCTGTGAGGTGTGGAGAGGGCAGAGGAAGCCCCATTTCACTAACAATTAAGATCTCCTACCAGATTAATAGCACAGCTGTCGACTAACAAATGATTTAGAAGAAACAGGAATAGTGGTGGTCCTTGGACTCAGGCTAAGCCTCTGCCAATATTTCCAGCCCTACATTCATGCAGCTCCACTGCAAGCTGATGAAGCCCTGACCAGCCAACTTGCTGGGGAGTACACGTGAGATCTGCTGGGGAGAGACGGATGAAGACACAGCCCCCAGCAGTTTGCTGCCAGCCCAAGGAAGCCCTTGCTATCCTGTGAAGATGTGTTCTGGCTTCAGTTACTGAGCCAGGCTTTACCCTCTGTGGCAGCTGCTAAAAAGTTTCAACCCACTCTCATGCTATCAGGGGTTTGCGGTGCCTAGAAATAGCCCCAGGCATTGGTGAAAGGTGAAAGGTATCTTTCTAACTCATGTATGTGACCAGATAGCCAGTATTTCATTAACGGGAACCAGAGATAACTGAAAGACGTGACTAGTAACTCATATGCTATCCAAACACATCATTTCAATGACCTGTTTCTGTATCCTTCTATGAAGTGCATCCCTGGATTGCCAATAAGAGCCACTTGGTTCTGTGACCTGGGTGATTCACTTGGACACCTAACTATTCAGGTATTCAGTCTCTCCATGTGTGAAGTGAGGGGTGGGCTTGAGTGATCATCTCTGAGGTCCTTTCCAGCTCTGGCAGGCTATCATTCCACCAGCAGAGGTGTCATTTCCTCTTCTCCCCTTCAGCCCCAAGACAGCTGCAGAGGGCCCAGAGGGGCAGGGCAGGAAACACAACTTCACCCGTCTATACTGGTAAGTGGAACATCAATCCAAAATAAATTTGGGCCTATTTTTCAAGAACTCTGTCACCTAGCATTAGAATTTATTTTTCAATAATCTCAGAAATATATTGCATCTCCAAATAAAATTGTTTCTTCATATTTGTGAGAGTTCGGGTCCTCTGAGATGTAGATGCCAAAAGAGATTAGCACACAAGAGATTTTCGGGGGAAACACCTGTGAGGGAGAAGGAGCGGGTGGCAGGGGAGCCAGAGGAGGTGAAGAAACCCTTCAGATCACAGGCGGCAGGTCGGCCACCTGTGACAGGAGAGGTAGAAGAAAGGAGGGCTGAGTAGGTAGAACCTCAGACTGAAGCACAGCTCTAAGAAGAGTTCCACTGGGGTGTGTGTTACTCTGCCATAACAAAGGTACACAGACTGGGTGACCTCAACAACAGAAATATATTTTCTTACCGTTTCAGAGGTTACACGTTCCAGATCACAGTGTTGTCACAGCTGGTTTCTTCTGCCACCTCTCTCCTTGGCGTGTAGATGGCCGTATTCTCCCTGGGTGTCTTCACATGGTCTTCCTTTTGTCCATGTCTGTGTCCCAATCCCCTTTTCTGATTGGGACACCAGTCAATTGGATTAAGGCCCATCTTAATGACCTTATTTGAACTTCGTTGTCTCTTTAATGACCCTGCCTGTGAATACAGTGCAGGCATACCTCATCTTACTGTGCTTCACTTTATTGCACTTCACAGACACTGTGTTTTTTTGTTTTGTTTTGTTTTCTGTTTTTACATATTGAAGGTTTGTGGCAATCCTATGTCAAGCAAATCTTTCAGCACCATTTTTTTCCAACAGCCTGTGCTCATTTCATGCCTGTATGTCACATTTGGGTAATTCTCATAATATTTTAAACTTTTTCATTGTTATGTCTGTTAAGGTAATCTGTGATCAATGATCTTTGATGTTACTGTTGTCATTGTTTTGAGGCACCATGAAACACACCCATATAAGATGGTAAACTTAATCTATCGATGTGCTATGTGCTATGTGTTCTGACTGCTTCACCAACTGGCCATTTCTCATCTCTCTCCCTTTCCTTGGGCCTCCCTATTCCCTGAAACACACCACATTGAAATCAGTTGATATTAGCCAACCTTAATGAGAAGAGAATATCCAAAGCCAAGACAGGATGAAAGCTAAGCCTCTTGCACCAAACAGTTGACAATTTGTAAATGTGAAGGAAATATTCTTGAAGGAAATTAAAAGTGCTGCTCCAGTGAACACATAAATGATAAGGCGAGCAAAACAGCCTTACTGCTGTTGATATGGAGAAAGTTTTAGTGGTCTTGATAGAAGATCAAACCAGCCACAACATTCCCTTAATCCAAGGCCTGACCTAGAGCAAGGCCCTAAATCTGTTCAGTTCTATGAAGACTGAGAGAGGTCAGGAAGCTGCAGAAGAAAAGTTGGAAGGTAGCAGAAATCGGTCTGTGACGTTCAAGGAAAGAACCTGTCTCCAAAACATAAAAATGCAAGGTGAAGCAGCAAGTGCTGATGGAGAAGCTGGAGCAAGTTATCCAGAAGATCTAGCTATGATAATTAATGAAACTGCCTATACTAAACGACAGATTTTCAGTGTAGATGAAACAGCCCTCTATTTGAAAAAGATGCCAACCAGCAGTGGCTCACGCCTATAATCCCAGCACTTTGGGAGGCCAAGGCAGGTGAATCACCTGAGGTTAGGAGTTTGAGACCAACTCGGCCAACATAGTGAAACCCCTTCTCTACTAAAAATACCAAAAAATCAGCCAGGCATGGGGGCAGGCGCCCGTAATCCCAGCTACTCAGCAGGCTGAGGTAGGAGAATCACTTGAACCGGGGAGGTGGAGGTTGCAGTGAGCCAAGATTGCACCACTACACTCCAGCCTAGGTGACAGAGCAAAACTTTGTCTCAAAAAAAAAAAAGAAAGAAAAAAGAAAAAGATGCCATCCAGAACTTGCATAGCTAGGGAGGAAAAGTCAATTCCTGGCCTCCAAGCTTCCCAGCTGACTCTCTGGTTAGGGGCTAATGCAGCAGGTGACTTTAAGTTGATATAAATGCTCACTTACCATTCTGAAAATTTTAGAGCCCTTAGAATTATGCTAAATCTACTCTGTGCTCTATAAATGGAAGAACAAAATCAGGATGACTGCACATCTGTTTACAGCATACTTTACTAAATATTTTAAGCCCACTATTGAGAACTACTGCTCAGAAAAAAAAAAAAAATCCCTTTCAAAATATTACTGCTCATTGACAATGCACCAAGAGCTCTGATAGAGATATACAAGAAGATTAATGTTGTTTCCATGTCTGCTAACACAACATCCATTCTTGTAGCCCGTGGATAAGGAAGTCATTTTGACTTTTATGTCTTATTATTTAAGAAACATTTTATGAGGCTACAGCAGCCATAGATAGTGATTTATCTGATGGATCTGGGCAAAGTAAATTGAAAACTTTCTGGAAAGTTTTCACATTCTAGATTGAGTGAATAACAGGAACTCCAGGCTGGGGGATAGAAATGATGTCTTCAAAAGCCTCATGCACAAAATAATAGCCACATAACATTATCACACCCTGGTTAAATCCTTAACTGGGATCAGCTGGATGCAAGAAGGAGCTGTTGTGACTGTTGTCAGTCAGTAATAAATACAAAGTTTCACCTGGATAAGTTCAGCGATGCAGATTCATCTGCTTTTCCCTCATTTCCTCCTTGCCAGGAACTTAATCTACACTTCTTCGGGCTAAAAACAAGAGACATGACTCAGCTCAGATTGCAGTAGCATACTCTGCAAAGGCCAAACCTACATACTAAGGAGTCCAGTCTTCTAGTTCATATCCGCTGACCTCCAGTTTTACCTGGTAGCTCTGCCTCTTGGCTGAGCACACAAACCTTGTGCACTATGGCAAGCACCATCCCCTTCTTGTAGCAAAAGGAAGAAAGGCTATAGGGTCTGTCCTCCCCACAAGTGTGACTGTGAAGGAAAGACCAGGCTTTCAATACCAATTTGCCTTTTACTAGACATACTACTTTGAGTAAATTATTTAATATCTCAATGTCTCAATTTCCCTATCCTTAATTTGTAAATAAGAGGAACTACCTTGCAAAGTTGTTATGAAGACAGAGATCACAATGCGAGAATGTCTCCTAGCATGGCGGTTTCATAATTGGTACTCTACAGATATTGAGCCCTCCACCCCATCCCCAATTGCCGGAATATTATTTTTCCCTACAGTCAGAACAAAAATTCTACTGTCAAAACCGTTGAGGAAATCAACAAATTCCTGTTTCTATTGTCCTTGAAATTCCTCATTTCCACCCCATTTAAATGCCCAGAGCCTGTCACTGACGCCAAAACCCACTCTCTGGGAAGGTTCTAATATCAGTCTTTCCCACTTCAGTGTGAATTTCTACATCTCTAGACATTTCTCCCGGAAGCATGGCATGGTAACTGTCCAACCTCACTGAGGAAAGAAAGGCTTTACCTCTTGGTAAACTAAGCCACATCAATAGCAAGGATTCTTCTGGTGGCCCCGAATCACACCAAATAGCTATCTCCCTTTCACAAGGGCGGCTCCAGCCGAAACAGCATCTTCCCAGGGGACTGCAAACATTTTTAGTAGAAGACATCTCTTCTTTCAAATTAAATTTTGTCCTGGATCTCAGTATTTATAAAACAGATACAAATTTTATTAATATAAATTCATTTTAGTTGAAATTTATGAAGTTTGCCAATTATAACCCCAAAAAGTATAAGTCAGAGATACATAAAAGACTCTCTTAAAAATGAAACTTTACTATTTAAAAAGTATAGGAGATGATAGAATTGTGAATTAGCCTGGTTTAACCATTCTACATTGTAAACATATATCAAAACATCACATTATATCCCAGAAATATATATAGTTATAATTTGTCAGTTAGAAATAAAAAAGAAATATTGACATTAGATGACAGTTAAATTTTTTCTCGTCTTTAGTAACATATTATGTTGTTGATGTTGTTTTATTGTTTCGTCTACTCAGTGTTAGGAAAACCTTACCACACAGATAAGTAATTCTTAATGGTTCCCAGATTTTTAACAGGTCTCTGTCAACCTCATGGGACATATTGATAAAACTGTCATCTAAACTTTAGAGATTATATTATATGCATATAGATACATATATACATGAAGATTACATTATATATTTGTATATAAACACATATGTGTGTATGCATGTAAATATCTCGCAATAAATCACCCAGAGAAAACACAATAATTGCTTAAATGATATACATTGCTTAAATGTTATAACATGATATTTTCACATTGCAATATGTTTGGCATTTATTGGTTATCGCACAAGTGAGAACTGGTCTGTAATGAGAGTGTGTGGCAAGCAGATGCATCTGAGCTTGGCATGGCCTTTAATCTGGTGTGACCCACAGAAGCTAAGCTAATGCATATGCACAGCCCTGATTTTAAGACAAGACCAGTGGCAACCTTCCAGATCAGCACACATGTATAAAATATTTAAATATATGTACAAGAGATATCCAGATAATTTTTTTCCAAGACCACAGAATAAACTCACAATAAATGTGCTCATGTATTCTAACAGTTAAAATTAAAATCCTCTGTATTTGATTATTCTGACTGTGTTTTATCACGATTTAAATATGCTTTACTGTTTCAATAAAATTTGACTCAAGAGTGTGCAGATCCCCTGAAGCATCTCGGCAGAACAATTTGAAAGCCCCTGATTCCTGCTGAATTCTAGTCCAATACAGATGGAGAAACCAGGTCTAGAGAATTATGAGTTCTTATTCCGGCTCACATAGCCCATTAGTGACAGAACCACAAGAACCTTAAACCTCAGCCTCCCAGGTCAGTGCTCTGACCAATGCCCCAAAGTGCTGGGAGACGCCTGGGCCCCACAGTATGGGGCATGACAGATACCAGTTGGTAGCCTAGTATGCAATCCTTTTCCCACGTGGGAGAGAAAAGTCCCGAAGTGACCAGTGACCTTTATGACTCAGCCTGTGCTGAAGAGCTTGGAAAAATAATATTTTGTTAGGTTTGGTTTGGTTTTTGAGAAAGAGAGAAACCAAGGTACATCACACTTAAGTGTAAAGGTGTTGGGTGTGCACTGGGGAAGCCCCTCAGTAAATGTGGGGAGGGCAGGGATGCCTGCCACGGACCAGGGTGGAAAGGGGTGGGTTGGGGGACTGGGTTTGAATCTGGACCAAGAGAAGAAGGGTGAGCCCAGGAGGCCTGCAACAGCAATCTCTCCATCTGCCAGACAATTGCAACAGCTATTCTAAGCACTGGCCTGAAGCCAGAATTCATTGACTTCAGCAATAAAATTACATGTTCCAGAGCTCATCTGTTTTGGACGATAAATGACAAAAAGAGCTATTATAGAATGTCAGATTTGTTCCTCTGTTTGGGATGATGTCTCCTATATTAATACTTGTTTGGCCTCTACAAATGATTCATTTAGGGCAGCAGAATTTCTGAGTCACTGACAGAATAATTTGCTCACATTTCTCTCATCATTATTGTGTATTCTTCCTTGCTAGAGCCAAACACTATTCATGTTTCCCTTTGTACATGTTAATATTAATGTCACCAGTGGGCTGTGCTTTATTTCTGCCAAGCAAAGACATAGTAAACATGATAATAAAATAAAAAGCATTTTCAATGTTGGTGAAGTCCTGTTTTGAAAGGGTACAACCACATTTTCTGATCATGGAACAAAAAAACAATTATCCAACTTTGAATTATCAAATGACTCCTCCTCCCATCCTAATGCCTACTTAAATCCCTACTTAAGATGCCTTTCTAGTGTTGCCTCAGTGAAGCCAATTTCCCCTTCCTGCCCATAGGCACTCACCTTCTGTCTAGGGCTCAGGAAGCAATGCTGTACCTTCCTCTTTGCTCGGACTCCCTCCTTCCTGCAGACAAATGCTGTCATTTTATCCCTGTGTAATGTGAGGGTCTTTTTCAGGGAGAAAAGAACAGAAACCCTTCAAACTAGCTCAACAAATAACAGGGACTGTGTTGAAAGGAAACAGGTGTATCTCAGAGTAATGAAGGAAGGACAGAAAGTGGGGCTGAGCCCACGAGGAGATGGGGCATACCTGTGGGAGCAGAGCCGGTGGTCACACCCCTTGGGCTCCTTCTCTAAAGAGGTTCATTTTCTTTCTTCTTTTTCTTTTTTTGAGACAAGGTCTTGCTCTGTTACTCATGCTGGAGTGCAGTGGTGTGATCATTGCCCACTGTAGCCTCTACCTCCTTGGCTCAAGTGATCCTCCTGCCTCAGCTCCCGGAGTAGCTGGGACTATGGGCACACACCACAATGCCCGGGTAATTGTTTTGTTTGTTCGTAGAGACAGGGTCTCCCTATGTTGCCTAGACTGGTCTCAAACTGCTGGGCTCAAGCAATCTTCCCACTTCGGCATCCCAAAGTGCTGGGATTACAGGCATGAGCAACCGCGCCCAGCCAACAAGTGCATTTTCAACAATTTAAGGAGGTATGTTGGTAAGAAAGTTATGCCACCAGCGTTGTAAAGTCAGAGGAAGAAGTGTGATATGGGGTGGATGCGTCTAGCCATAGCTGATACACCAAAGGTCAAACCTCTGACTTATAGAGAAGGTGGTCAAACAGTGGCACACACAATGTACATACACCCATCAACTATTAATTCGGGTCTCACCCTTGACCTAGCCCAAACTCATCCTCAGACAATGAGGGTGAGGCTCACTGATTTGTGGGGGCTCCCCAGAGTTAGATCATGGCTACGCTCTTGGCTCCAGGAACCCCCAAACTGCCTGAAATCCAATCAGCTTCTCTCTTTTCTTTTCTAAGCATCTTTTCAAGTCCTGATCATTTGGGGTGGGGGCAATTTTATGTCTTCATGTGCGAGTAATCTCTGCTCTACATTGCCCCCCAAATGGAAGACCGGAAGCTTATGTAAGATGAGAAGGAAGCTTTCCATCATTAATGCAATGCATACTTGTGCTGTGATGATGTGTTCCTTCATGCTGGCTGGGTGACAAACCCCAAGTGTACATTTTGATCTAAAGTTTTGTTTCTTCATCCTTTAAAAGGAGTATTTATTTATTTTGAAAGGGGGTGTATATTTTTGCAGCACCTTCCTAAAAATATAAACCCTGGACATTTGTGAATGGAGGAGGACAGAGCAGATCACTGCTTGTCTACTGAGCAAGGGATATGGGAATAGTCTGAGAAGAAAGGGAACAGGGTAAAGACAAGGAAGCTGGCCTGCATAGTTGGTATCATGAAGAAGAGAGAGTCTGAAGACGCATTGGCATGGGAATAGAAAAGACAGAAAAATCCCATTGAAATGAACTCCCCTGGAGCTACAGGTGGTTTTTCTTGAGAGACAGTTATTAGCTACAACCACCATGTTGCTGGAGACTGCATTCCATTCATGGACAAGGGGATATTCAACCCTGGAAGGAGATGGCTCTGGAAGGACAACACTAGTGGCACTGACTTGCCTGCCATGGATCAACTGACTCCAGTCTCTCCCTCTTTGTCAGGTTTTTCTTTTTTTTTTTTTTTTGAGACAGAGTCTGGCTCTGGGTCGCCCAGGCTGGAGTGCAGTGGCACGATCTCGGCTCACTGCAACCTCCACCTCCCAGGTTCACACCATTCTCCTGCCTCAGCCTCTCGAGTAGCTGGGACTACAGGTGCCCACCACCACGCCCGGCTAATTTTTTGTATTTTTAGTAGAAACGGGGTTTCACCGTGTTCCGCCAGGATGGTCTCGATCTCCTTTGTCAGGTTTTTCTACAGGAGTGTTTGCCTCGACCCTGCTTAGAAACAAGGCATGGCTCCAGCTTCTGCCAGCCAATCACAGTTGCAAAAATAAGAGAAAAAGAAGAAAGGAAAACATAAAAGCAAAGGAAGGGAAAAGAGCTCGTTCTAACTTACGTTGCCGGGCACGTGTTTCCCATGGGGCACCTGAGAGCCACTTACTCCTCCCTGCCACATGAGAGTTTGTATTATTGTCCCCTTTAGACTGGAGAGGACACAGAGACTCCAGGAGTTAAATGCCCGAGGACATGTAGTTGATGAATGTCAGAGCCGGGATTAAAACCTGAGTCACTCTGACTTCAAGGCTTGTGTCACCAGGCACTGCCTCTACTCCCCAGGGATGATCTCATTTCACTTGTTTGACTGTCGAGGAGTAATTAAAGTTTAATCCCTTTCCATTACTGTCGTTCACACACATTAACACAAACCAAAGCCCTGCTGTCCCTTGGTCAGCAGCACTGTCTCCCTGCAGAAGTCTGCCCACCTACTGGCCCTTTAGTCCAACGCCCCACCCCATCCATGTCTCCTACCCATTCAGCCCATAAAGGTGGCCCAGGCTGTTCCTGTAATCCTGTTGGCTCCCACTCCTCTCGCTCTGGTCCCATCTTTACTAGACTCCCGTTCTTGGCTCTACAGCCTGCCCCACAGTCTCTCACCGGCAAACCCCTCCAGACTTGGTATTTTTTCTGATCTCCCTGGAGTTCAGAGTCAGTGTCTTCTCCAGACTTCAGCTTGGTCCATGCCTCTGGTCTGTGACTCTCTGCTGCCATGGAACCTGATCCTGTCATGGTTGCCCGGCCAGCTCCCTGCCCTGGGAGGAGCAACACTGCTCAGCTAGAGACTCTTGGCATCTCAAGCAAGTCCTCACTGCCCTGACGCCCACTGTTCTCTCTCAGGTTCAGAGGTTAATGGGTCCAAGAACAGATAGACAAGCCGTAACAAAGGCCAGGGGAGCCAAGGAGGTCCAGTGTTCCTACAGATGGCCAAAGAAGACAGCTGTAGGGACAAGAGAGCACCGTGAGCAAAGCCATCAGCCCCTCCAGAAATCCGTGGGAACTAAGGGCAACCCCAATGCAGGCTGAAGGAGAGCCCGCAGCGAGGGGACGGCGAGGAAGCCACATGGTCTGCTCTCCTCCCCCTGGCAGGAGCCCCCTCCACCTGCTCTCAGTGCAGGACAGAACCACGTGTCTACACAACCTGGCACTGGGGAGGCCCTTAGAGGACACCAAGCACAACACCTACCCTGTCTATGAAATCATTTTGCCTCATCCTCTGTAAGGGGTTATCCAGCCGTGTCCATCTGATAGTTCCAGTGCCAGGGAGCTTACTACATACCTCTTTTCATTTTCAGATAGCTTTGACCATCAGAAAGTTCTTCTTTTCTTATGCAGTTCCCACTTACTTCTAGTTATTTTTTAAATTATTTTTATTTTTTGAAACAGGGTCTCACTCTGTCACCAAGGCTGGAGTGCAGTGGCACAATCATGGCCCACAGCAACCTCAGCCACCACAGGCTCAGGTGATCGCCCCACCTCAGCCTCCCTAGCAGCTGAGACTACAGGTGCATGCCACCACATCTGGCTAATTTTTGTCTTTTTTTATAGAGGCAGGATCTCCCTATGTTGCCCAGGCTGGTCTTGAACCGCTAGATTCAAATGATTCACACACCTCAGTCTCCCAAAGTGCTGGGATTACAGGCATGAGTCATGGCAGCCAGCTGTCTCACCTCTAGTTCTTACCGACTTACTCAGATTCCTGAAAATGTCTGTCACTTTCCCATAGGTTTTCTCATTTTGAGGCTAAACATTCCCAGGACCTTCCATAATTCCTCACAGGGTGTTTTCGGCACTCCAGGCCATCCTCGTGTCGGTGTCTACGATACACTCCAGTGCATCAAAGTTCCTTTGGGACCCTTGTAGCACCCAAACCTCATGCTGTGCCCTACGTGCTGTCTGCTGTGTAAAAAGCAGAGTGGAATGTTTCACCATCCAGACTCCTACTTTTTAAAACGATCATTAATTGCTTTCTGCTATGGGATACTAAATCTTCCAACAATGATCTGAGGTTTAAACTTAGTTTTCTGGTAGCCAGAACATACTGTTGGCTCTCACAGAGCTACTTATCAATTAAACTCCTAGGTCGCTTGTCTGTGGACTACTGTTGGGCCTCATGTCTCTCTCTCTACTGAACGGTTCATGATTAAAGCCTGAATGCAAAACTTTATATATCCATGGCACTCTACCTTGCTAAAATCAGTTCAATATTCACCTTGCTGAAATCATATGATGTCCTAATTCTGACATCAAACTCACTATCATATATTTCTTAATAAATCTCTGCAGCCAAGTCATTGATATAAACATTGTACATGACCATTCAAGATTAAAAATCTACAGTATGCAACAGTATGCATCTAGAAATCGTCTTCCCATCTGTCATCCACTCATTAATCAATAATGTTTTAGGTTCTGTCTTTTAAAAGGCTACAGATTCTCTCTCGTAATTTAATCAGCATTTCTCCAACTTGTCTCCATACTATCATGAAATAGTCTAATATCTTCTTGCAATCCAGATACACTTGCTCAATGCACACTTCTGCTTCTGATCTGACCTGCAAATAGTCCTATTAAAAGAGAAATAGGCCGGGCACGGTGGCTCACGCCTATCATCCCAGCACTTTGGGATCCGCCTGAGGCCGGCGGATCACCTGAGGTCGGGAGTTCAAGACCAGCCTGACCAACATGGAGAAACCCATTCTCTACTAAAAATACAAAAGTAGCCGGGCGTGGTGGCCCATGCCTGTAATTCCAGCTACTCAGGAGGCTGAGGCAGCAGACAATCGCTTGAGCCTGGAGGCAGAGGTTGCGGTGAGCCGAGATTTTGCCATAGAACTCCTGCCTAGGCAACAGGAAAAAAAAAAGAGAGAGAGAAAAATAAAGGGCATGATTTACAGTGAACTGTTCTTGGTTTCTGGTGAATTTCTACTCACTAGACTGTGAGTTCACAAAACTTTCATTTAACAATTAGTTGTAGAGTTTCTAGACTCCAGCTTCTTTCCTTGTTTGACAACTGGGCAGTGTTTTCCTCTCTCCAATCTTTTAGTTCTTTACTGTTTTCCATAATTCCTCAGATGACTGACAGGCATGCCAATCTCATTTACATGCAATTTGCCTGAACCAGGATAGGAAGCTGTTCAAAACAATTAGGTGGTGTCGCTGTTTTGCCATTCCTTTCCCCTATCTTGAGCTTCAGTTTCCTGGTCTCCATGTTTTTTTTCATTCTGCAAATAATTAAACTTGGTAGGTGAGTGAAGTTAAAAAACAGTTGTGCATTCTGTCACCATAAACGTTAATTACACCACCTACCCCAAACAATAGACTTGCCCCTTTGCAATTCCTCCCGCTCTGAACCAAATAAAAACAGTTCTTACTACAGTTCTTTATTTTTATTTTTTTATTTTTTTGAGATGGAGTTTTGCTCTTATTGCCCAGGCTGGAGTGCAATGGCATGATCTCAGCTCACCGCAACCTCTGCCTCCCGGGGTTTAAGAGATTCTCCTGCCTCAGTCTCCCAGGTAGCTGGGATGACAGGCACCTGCCACCACAACTGGTTAATTTTTGTATTTTCAGTAGAGACAGGGTTTCACCATATTGGTCAGGCTGGTCTTGAACTCCTGACCTCAGGTGATCCACCTGCCTCATCCTCCCAAAGTGCTGGGATTACAGGCATGAGCCACTGCGCCCGACTTTACTACAGTTCTTACAATTGTCTTTAAGTCTAAGTACATCCTGGACTTCAGCCATCCTGACTCCATCTTTACCTGCTCATTCATCCCTTGGGCAATTTTTTTTTTTTTTTTTTGGCAATGGAGTTTCACTCTTGTTGCCCGGGCTAAAGTGCAATGGCGCAATCTCGGCTCACTGCAACCT